>NC_073306.1:91376316-91728816 GCF_027595985.1 Sorex araneus
GGACCCATCCTGATCTGTGGACTGCAGTCAAAGGTGGTGGTGTGTCTATGGGAAAATGTCTGCGCTGCTTCCCCAGCACTGCCCGGGACTCCTGGCACACTCTGGGGACAGGGACAGCCGGGAAGATCTCTTGGAGCTGTGCCGGTTTGGGGGCAATGGTGGTGGGGTGGGGAGGAGGCTTGGAGGCACATAAAAGACACAATCCACAGCTGTCTGCTTTTAATTATAATTATCCCCTTTCGCTTCCTTTCTGGCTAATGAGGGGGGGGGGGGATTTCATTTTTTTTTCTCCTTTTTCTCCCCTCCCTCCTCCCCTGGAATGGAAGGGTGGGTGGGTTCACGATCTCACCCCTCCCGCCTCATTCCTCTCCCCCCCCCTCCCCGTACTGCAGAGGGTGGTGACAGTATGAAGAAATCTGTGGGAACAAAGGAGGACAGGTTTGAATTGCTGGACACGTCCTAGAGTTGGAGAGACAACCCCCCCCATTCCACAAGCACCCCCCTCCTGTCACCCAGCTCCCTGGACAAGGGCCTCAATGTCTTCCAGCCGGTGAGAAAGAGCTAAAGGGAGCCCTGGTTTAGAGGGAAGGCGGAGGGAAAGGGGGGAGCTGGGGGGTGCAAAATTAGTCTCAAAGCTTCTTTATTTCTGAGCTAGTGAAGCAGATGTAATCAAGGGGAGAGAAAAATAATCATAATGGGAGGAAAGAGGGGAGGGGAGCTGCGGCTGAGGGTGGGGGAACAGGGAGCTTTGAGGGGGGAGTTCAGGGCCCTCTCCCACCTCTCCAAAGTCTCCCCACTTTAGTGGTGGGGAAAGAACTGGCAGTCTGTGGCCTCTGACCTTTGCCCTCCTGGGGAGGTTAAGGAGGGCAGGAGGGAGGGAGGGAGGCATAAAGGTGGCTGGGCAGCACCAGGAGAGTGAGGGAGCCCCCACCCCAGCTGAGGGGCGTTGTGAAGCAAGGAGCACTGAAAGCAGGGGGGAGGGTAAGAGAGGGGAACCGGCAGAGATTCAAGTGGCCTCCAGTTTGTAGGACAAAAGTTGGAGGGAGATTTGTGTAGGGGCAGGAGGGGGGAGGCCTGAGGCAGTGGGGGGGGGGTTGACAATGAACTTGAGACAAACTTCATTAGCATGCAGGCCTGCTGTCCGCTTGGCCAGCTCAGCCAGAGTTCCCATGCAGGCTGGGGAGAGCAAGAGGGGGCCACAGGGAGAGGCAGGGGAGGGGGAGAAAAAAGAGCCCCAGCAAGCATTGTACCATTTTGGAGGCCCCAGCTTGGGACATATTGGGACTCCGGCCCTTGGAAACCAGCCTCCACATCGCTCTCCTCACGTCGGAACAAGATAATTTATCTCCCTCTTGGACATGGAGGTCCCACCCGCCTCTCTTGTCTAGACTTCCCGGCCCTCAGCCCAGCCCCCACCCCACCCCCCACTCTGGCTCTGGCTCTCGCTTTCTCCTCCTCTACTTAGACCTGGGTTCAGGGTGAGAGGGAGGTAGGGGGAAGGGGAAGATTTGAGCACTGGAGTGCTGGGCCCCCCTGAACTTACCCTCTTGCTGTTGATTTTTCCCAAGGCCCAGAGGAGACACACAGCTCTTGGGTCTTTAAGTGGCAGGGAAATCTGAGAGCTTGGGGGCTGCAGGGTGGGGGTTTGGGGGGCCTTTTTCCTGCCTCCTTTAGGAGCGTGGGGGATAGCTCTCCTCTTGCCCTTCACACTGCCTTAGGAGTGACTGACAAAGCCCCTCTTCCCCACAGGCCTGGAGACCACATGGTCTGAGTAGGTGGGTGTGGGAGCTCTCTCCAGACCAAACAGGACCAGCACCCCCCTTTCACTCCCTTCCAGGCGCTGCACAAGAAAGAAAGAGAGAGGCAGCAAAATTCCTGAATGGATGGACTAATGCGACCAGCCGCTGCACACCAGCCCCCAACAAGAGGCTGGAGCTGCAAGACAGTTTGCGCCAGTTGCCCCAGCACTCGGTCCAGGCTGGCTGCTTCCACCACCAGGTGAGTAAGCCCATCCTGGCCCCTGCCCCTCAGACATTCGGGCTGGATTGGGAAGGAAGAAAGAGCCCTAAATCAGGCAGGGAACCCTGAGCTTCCAATTTTGTTTGCAGGGTAATGAAAGCCAGGTCCCACTCTTGGAAAGGAAAGTTATCCAGGAGGTGGGGGAGGGGGCAAATGAGGTAAAGCAGGAGGCCTTAGCAAAGTGGGGCTCACCTCCTGCTCCCTTTAGCTCTCTGCACACCCACAGATGAGCAGCGCCCAGCCCTACCACAGCAGAGTAGCCAAGCGGGAGATACTCGTGAAGTTTGTCAATGGGATTTAGTGGGGCTTAGGGTCATGCTGCTGCTGACCCTATTCACCCTCCCACTCTTAGCTTCTCTCCCCGAGTCTTGACTGACAATGTCTTAATGCTGGCCCTGGAGACCAAAGTGAGCTTGAAAGGAAAGAGAAAAAGGGTTCTGGATTCCAAACCAGTTCTTGGCCCTCTGTCCTCACTTTGCTCCAGCTCTTACTCTTACTCCGTTCCCTCCCAGAACCCCACTTCAGACATTAAAAAAGGAAAAAGTAGGGGAGGAGGGATGGTGATGGAAGGAATCACATTTCCCTAAACATGGAGAGGAGCAGATTTAGGATGAATGTCTGCAAAGACTGGATGGATTTGGGTTTATTTCAGGAATCCAGAGAAATAGTACAACAAGGAAGGCACTTGCCTTGCACACAAGCGTACCTGGGTTCAGTCCTTGGCACGCCATAGGGTCTCCAAACTCTGCTAGGAGTGATCCTTGAGCACAGAGTCACTAGTAAGCTCTGAGCATTGCTGGTTGTGCCCCAACAACCAATAAATAAATAAAATAATGGATTCATTTTGCTCCCCTTTTGTCACATGTTCTGTTTTTGTAAAGGAGAACATGGATAGAGCTGGCCCCAGCCAGCCCCAACCTTCACCTGCCTGGTTCTTCTTTGAGGTCAATAGGTCAGATTCATCATATGGGGAGGCAGCAGTGCCCCTAAAGGCCATATTTATGGGAAAGACTGAGACTGCAAAGCAGGAAAAATGGGCACATTGGTTGGGAGTTCCTGGGCTGTGCCCATCATTGTGTCCCCTGGACATTATATGGTTGTGGGGAAGGAGGAGCTGGGGGGATCATCGAAGAGGCCATCATGGAGTGCAACAAATGTTCTAGGGACCCCCATCCTAATCAAAGATTAGGCTTTCAGAGTCTAAAGGCCATCCAGGCTGAGCCTGGGAGTCAAATTGGCACTGCTGGGTACCAAATAGGGAGGGGCCATAGGAACTCTGATCCTCTTTGTCCTTCATTGGAGTTCCTCTGTGTGCAACTAGGTTGCCTCTTTCCTGATAAAAGCCAATGCTAGAAAACAGCAGTTTTCAGTGCCATTGAGCTTAAAGCATAAAAGACTCATCAACTTTGCTTCATACATGCACACAAGCACACACACATGCACAAACCTACACCACCTCCCAGTCTGAGGAGTTGGGTGCTTCCCCCAACTTCTAATTTAAGCCTAAAAATAAAAAAAAATGGGGTGAAAAAACTATCAAACATTGAAACTAGCTCCTACATTTCACATTAAAATTAAGAAGAAGGAAGGGGGGAAGCTCAGGACTGTTTTTGCATTCACATGTTTGTGTACATGAAAAAGAGAGGAAGGGGGGAATGACGGATGCTGGCTACATCTGAGTGCATTGGAGAGGGAGATTGGTAAGAACAGGTTGGGGAGGAATTCAGAAGCAGATCATGTGTAGTTCATCCATGTGCACAACACTTTACAGTTGAAATGGGGCTCAGCCTGAACAGAAACGGTGGAGCTTGCTTTACCCTGAAGCTTTGGGAATCAGTGGGCAGGTCTTGTCCCTGGGGCAGCCAGATTGTTTAAACCCTTTAAGCCTGAAAGGTTATAAAACCTTTACATAGGTATAACTCTCTGGTTGGGGATGGAAAGATTTGGGAGGTGGGAGGGGACAAAAGTGGGTGGAGTTGTTCAGGCAAGATGGAGCCTGGAAGGTTCTGCCAGGGGCTGTGCTTCTCTGCACCTCTAGCTTTTCTCTTTCAACTGTATCTCCCAGGCAGCCTGCACCTCTGAAAATGGAAGAGGTTAACTTAGCCCCCTAAAATAACCTCAGACTTGGAAAGGAGTTGGTGGTGAGAGAGGGAGAGGAGTCCTGGGACCATGAGTGAAAAAAGATGGAGCCACGCAAAAAGCTTTTAACCTTTGTGTTCTCTACAGGATACCTGGCTCCAAGAAGCAGCTGCTCTTTCATTTCTGGCCTCAGTGAGCATTGTATGCAGGTGGCTACCTTCAGCTTTGGGGTATCTATTCAGTTATTTGTGTCCATTATGGGGAGGATGAGGGCGGGAGGAAAACTGGTCACCTGTCTCCTGAGTTTTTCTGTTCTGAGTCTCTTTCCCTCTCTCTGTGTCTCTGAGCTGTCAGTCTTGCTTGAGTCTTGCCTGTTGGTCTGCAATCAGTGGGGTTGGATCAAGGCTATAGAAGGAAGGCAACTGGGGTCCAGGCCCTCAGGGATTCTTTTCCTCTCCCCTTGCTTCTGGGGGCAAAAGATTGACGTGGTGGGGAGGTGGTGGATGCATAAGGAAGAAGAGGGGTGTGTATGTGGAGGACAGAGGTGAGCAAGGAGAAGACAGTGGGCGGTAGTGAGTGAGGATATGGGTGTGTTCCAGGAGCCTGTAAACTTTAGGGAGTGGCACCCGTGGAGATGTAATTGCCCTGGTCTCGTTGACAGGTGCCTCTGTTTGTGTGTTTGTGTGTGCACCCTGAAGGATATCATTGGCTAAAGCTGACCCTCTACCATCTCTGTCATCTTGTTCTGGAGTCAAGATGGCTCTCAGACAAGTAAGTGACCCACTTACTGATCCTGCAAGGGGAGAAAAAGCAATCCTATAAGAGGGATTGCAGGTGTAGGGGAGGGTCTTCCTTCAAGATAAAATTGTTTAGCTGATGTCTCCATGTCTTTGAAACTATTCTGCTTATGTGGAAGGGTATAGCATACACACACACACACACACACACACACACACACACACACACACACACACACGCTTTTTAATAGCTTCAGCTGTTTTACTAACAATGCTTGTTTTCATTTGTCATTATCCAATCAATAATGCAGATATTCCTCGACAAAAGAACAATGTATGAAAAGTTCATAATAATGATATACATAGAGCGAGAGATAGTACAGTGGGATAAAGTACTTGTCTTGTATGTAGCCAACTCAAAATCTGTCTCTGGCACTGCAAACTGTGCTCTGAGGCCTGTCAGAAGTGATACCTGAGCACAGAGCCAGAAGTAAGTTCTGAGCATCACTGAGTATGGTCCCTACCTCCACCTCCAAATAATAATAATGTACTTAGAAATAAATATTTGAACCCACGCTTCCCCAAGTGCCACTTATACTATCTTTAAGGCAAATGAATCTGGTAATTGAAAGAAAGGAAAAAAACATTTTTTATTTCATCACCTAAATATTTCAAGAGAACGGCTATATGCCAACGTTTATTTTGAGGTCCAAGTTATAAAGATGTGTGCAAAAGTTGCATTTCAAGAGCCTCACTTTTGAAATGTTTTCCTCTATATACTCTTCACGCAGACAGAGGATGGGAGGGCTATAGGATGGTAGGAGTGGGGACTGAAAGGATCTTCCAGAGAAAACAGGCTCCAAAGAGGCTGATAGAAACTCTTCCAGACTCAGCTCAGCACCAGGAATTTGGCATGTTCTCCTCTAGTCCCCCAGAATTTCCTTGGAATGATTTGGGGTGGAATCCATAGATCCTGGTTCTACAGACTTCTGAGAGCTATGCTGGGTGCTAGAGGAAGAGGATTTTTTTTTCCTTTGAGGCCTTCCTGGGGAAACTGAGGTTGTCAAGAGCCAAGCATCAGGAAGGCTTAATGTTCCTATTTTGCTCCAGCTGTCATTCTCTTCCAGACCTGCAGCATTTTGTCTTTCATAGTCATCTCTGGTCAAAAGACTCACAGAGATATGTATGCCTATATAGACATAAGCCCCGTCCTTTCACACTCACATACATATCCCATAGGACCCATATTTTATCAATACCCTCCCACTCCACCAGAATGTGATCATGCTCAAAGCAGAGTAAGCTCAGACCTGCAGATACACGCATTCATTGTGTCTTAGATGGAGCGTCAAACAGGGAAATCTCAAGAGGCTGTCTCTGAAGCCACCCTTCATCTAGTTTCTTTGCTTGAACACAGGAGTAGTATGGCTTTTATAGTCCAGCTCCAGTTTATGCGACAGTAGACTTTTTTCCTTCTTTCCTGGTTTCCTCCATCTCCATTAGAGTGAACACACACACACACACACACACACACACACACACACACACATACACACACACTCATACTCACAACTCCCTTACCTCATCCTGAGCAGGAGCTCTCTCCCGGGAGAGACTGATTTGGCTTAGACAAACTAAGCCAAAAAGACCTTGTAGAGAGTCTAGACAGAGAAAGGACTTGGGCAAGAAGTGCCAGGGCAATCTAGCCTCATCTCGTTTCTTCCAGGGGATTACTGTGGTTCGACTGAAGTCTCTTGCTTAAGTCAAAGCCATTAGCACTCAGCTATTTGAGGAGAATTTAGATACGGAATCATGGGGCCAATTCTAACCTGAAATCAGCTTTTGAGATATCCAGTTGTCTTCGAATTTGACTGAAAGGTGTGGGGGTTGGGAGTTCCCACGAGGTAAAGAAATATTTCTCTTTCTTCTTCTCCTTCTCCTTCTTCTTCCTCCTCCTCCCACATGCAGCAATGCTCAGGGATTATTCCTGGGTGTGCTCTCAAGAATTGCTTCTGGTAGTGCTTGAGGGACCATGTGAGAAAACTGAGATCACACTCTGGTTGGCACATGCAAGATAAATGCCCCATCCACTATTGCTCCAGCCCCAGTAAAGAAATATTTCTTTTGTCCTCCCCAACTAGCAACAAATACAGTAGTGGTTAAAAACAAAAAACAAAAACAAACAAACAAAACGGGGGAGATTTGTGCTGATTCCTTCTTACCTCAGCTTGCCCCAGCAGTCGGTTGGAAACTAACAGCAAAGCATAGAGTGAGGGTTGTGTTGTGTGATGTTTGGTTGGGGAGGGATGGAGGGGGTGGGGGTGGTTGTCGACTAGATCAGCCTGCTTTTGCCCACAAAGCAGACTGGAGGGGAGAAAGATTTGCTTCAAAATGCTTGTAAGGGAGGGGGGAAGGGGCTATTCATAGTCAGCAGAGGGGTGTTGGCAGGCAAGAGCCCCTCTTCTGGATGGCCAAAATGTCTTCAGGACTCTGGGTATGGGGACAAGAGGTGTGAGGAGCTATGCTGAGAAATGTTTGAGCTTCGGAGCCCCTCCCAGCCCCTTTAGAGAGGGACCCCTGGAGTGTGGTCCATCTGTGAGAATTTGGGGGAGTTCTGGCTTTTCAAAACTTCAACAGGGCAGCCAGCATCCCAATGCTCCAATCTAGGGGCAATTGTGAGGAGGCCAAGAAGGAAACAGAAGGAAGCAAGAAGGAAGCAGGGAGCAGACACTTTGTAGGTTCTTTGGTTTTGTTTTGTTTTGGGGCCACATCCAGTGATGCTCAGGGATCACTCCTTGAAGGACTGGATGTGCTGGGGCATGCTGGGGATTGAACCTAGACAGTCGCATGCAAGAAGAGCACCCTGCCTGTTATATTATCTCTCCAGCCCTAGGACAGACACTTTGTCTCTTTCCTGGGCGTGGGAAGTAGGTGCGAATCACGAATTTTGTGTAAGATTATAGAGAGCTTTTTCCTTGTGTCAGGGCCTGAGACCCGGTGGAGGCTGCCAGATGTCTAGAGCTATACCAGAGCACAGCCCCGGAGAATGCCAAATCCCTGCTTGCTGCCGCCAGGGTCTGGGGGCACAGCCAATCCAGCCTGTTTGGAAATGCCTCTTACTTCGTAAGCTTTAGACTTCCAGAGATCCCAATCTTTGAGGGGAGCATCAAGAGAAACTCACTGGCTATTAGTTTGCATGTAAGCAAAGAAGAAAATAATTCAGACCTGGCTTTGCCCTAGACAGTTCAGAAGCACGGGGAGTGGCTAGAAGAATCAGGGGGGTCTGATGACCAAATTCGGGTTCTCTCGGAGTGCCTCCGAGTTGTCACAGTGTTCAGAAATTCAACAGAAATTGTTGGTAGAAGCCGTTCTCTCCAAAACGGACAGACAATCTAAATCCTAGGATTTCTTTTTTCTTTTTCTCTCTCACATAAGGGAACGAGGGTAGTGAGGTGGCTCAGAGCAGTTTTTGAACATTTCGCCAGGGTACTAAGGCTGGGCTGGTGCTGGGTGCCTCAGACCCCGGGCGCTGAGAGCCCTGCATTCCCCAGCCGGGCCGGAGCGTTCCCGAGGACATGGGTACACTGCGTTGTTTGGCCCCAATTTTCAGAGCCAGAGCGGACCCAGGTCGGTAAAGCCGGGAATTGCAATATCGGACTGGATAGTCCACCCGCTGACTCCGCAGAAGGACTGCGGGTGCGGGTGCGGGCGTGGGATGGCGCGCCCGGTGCTCGGTGCTCGCACGGCTCTGGCGGATGCCCCCCGAGTTTCTGCAGCCTCGCCAGGGGCTTTTCTGGGTGCCGCGCATGGCTCTAGAGACACTAAGGTCTCTGTGCTAGGAAAATCGGGGTCGCGACTTGCCAGGACCCCCCCCCCCCACCCACACACACACACCACCGCATCTCCCTACAGGCATGTCAAACTTCCAGAGTCTCCCCCCACCCCACCCCCGCCCGTTGTTTGGGGTTGAAAGCCTACGAGAGATTCCCGTCCGACCCGTAGATCAGTGGCCCCCTGATCTGGGCTGGGCGGAGGGTCCAACCCGAGAAACACAAAGACTTCCCTAGTTCTGACGAGAGGAGGACGGTGGGGGTTAGAGTCGCCAGTCATCTGCTTCTTTTTTGAGGAAATTTTACCCGATGTCTGGGGTCTTGTCGTGTGGTAATGCACCGAGGGGATGGGAAATATAGGGTCTACGGGAGAGGGGTGGGGAGCCGCAAATGGCCCTCCGCCGGCAAAGGCAGGGGTTTCGGGGCGCGCCAGGCGGTCGGGGGCGGAGATTTAGCTCCCAGACATCGTAGCCCCCACCCCCACCCCTGCACCGGCCTCTGGGGGAGGGACGCCCCAGTTGCGCTCTCCGCCTCCGGCCGGGAAGAGACGGTGACGTCAAGCCGCGGGGAGCCAATCCGAAGCGTGCCTGGGCAGCGAGCGTGAAAGGATGAATGAAAAGTCCGGAGCCGGAGCGCGCCGGGCCAGAGCTGCGGCGCGGGCCGAGTGGCCAGCGGGAGGTGAGCCGGGGCCCGCTGCCCGGCCCGCGCGGCGCAGCGCCCGCACCCCGCACCCCTCCGGCGCGGCTCCGTCGGCTGGCCGGGCTGGGAGGACCTCGCGGGAGCGCGTCTCGGGGAAGCCCTGGGCTCGATGTAAGTGGCCTGGCGGGCTCGAGGCACGAGGTGGGCGGGCGCCCCACACCGAGCCCGGCGTGCGGCGCGGACGCTTCGCGGGCCGGCCGGGCCCCTAGCCCTTCTCCGGCCTCCCGGGGCCTCGCGAGCGCTGAGTCCCGTCTCTCGGGCGTCTCTCGCCGAGGACCCTGGCATTTTCACAGCCCTGGCGTAGAGGGGTGGGATTTCTAGATCTCTTTGTACAAAACCCATTTCTCTGAGCGGGGTCCTGCGGGGCTTGAAAGCAGGCTCACCTGCCCAGTCCTCGCTCCGCGTTATTACCCCTCATTTTCTCTCCTAGAGGAGATGCTGGGGGTTCGGGATCACCCCCCACCCCGCCCCACCGACCTTGTTCTGTCTTCAGGTTGCCAGGATTTCCTTGTTTCCCTCTGGGACCCCGCGGGTGTTCGCCCCGGGGTTCACTCCCTTTTCCCCAGCCCTGCAGCCGGTTTGGATCCAGCGCTCTCCCCGCCCTAGCTCCGCCGGCAGCCGCGGCGGGCCGGGCTCGGCCGCGAACCCCGGCGGCGGCTCGCGGGTATCCCGGGTGGCACGAAAACTCCCGAGTCCCTCCTCGCCGGGATCCTCGGGGCGCCCGTCCTGACCCGCAGGCGAAGCAGCGGCCGCGCGCGTCGGACGCGTTAGTACTCTGGGCTCGGTCCGCCGGGATAAGCCCCGAACCTCGACGCCATCCGCCGACGTCTCGTGGACACTCCCTTCCATCGTCTGTCGCGTCGGCATCTCTGTGTCTCCGGAGTCATTCTCTCACCCCGACCAGTCGGGACACCGCTTCTCTGCTCCCCACCGCTCAGCGGCTGGCGACCCCGGGGCAGCGGTAGCGGCGGCGGCGCTGCGTGGACCAGGCGGCGGCCAAGAGGCGGGGTTGGTTGTTATCTTTGGTTATCTAGCTGTATGAGTGGTGTGGAGTCTTCATAAAGCTAGATAACCGAAAGTAAAAATAACCCCATACACTGCGCAGAGGGAACGCGGGCCGCGCGGGTGGGCGCTCAGGGCAGCGGGAGCCGGCCGAGGCTCTGCGGGCCTAGGACCTCCGAACCTCACGGGCTGGCCCACCTGCCACCCCCTCCCTCGGCTCTTGTTAGCATCCCCTCCACCCTCCGTCTATTGGCGGGAGCCCAGAGAGGAGCTCCGAAGTGACCTCTCCGGAGGGATCCCTGTTCTGGCAGCCTGAGTCTTGGTCACTGCTGGGGGACCTGCCCTGGGCGAGAAAGCTGTTGGAATCTGATTGTCGGGTGATTCCCGGCGGCAGGTACTCAGGGCTTCCGCACAGGACTGGCCTCTTTGAGCAGCAGCCCTTGCCAGTGAGACCGCCTGGAGGTGGTCAGAGATGCGGGTGTTCCCCACTTACAGGCTGAGCCGGCCTGCTGGCGAGCTGGAAACGGCAAACTGCGGATGAAAGCAAGCGGCACCGCAGGTACTGGGTGAGCAGTTGCCAGAAAGAGGGCTGGCTCGCTTTTGGAGTCATTTTTGTCCTGCCGGGGTTGGGGGATGTCAGAGTAGGGAGCTTTCTCAGCTCTGATGTGCTCTTAGTTTTTCCTGCTTCCAACTCAGGACCCAGTCTAGTAACTTGTAAAGCTTCTCAGGCCAGCTTTGTCTGCATTGCCACAAAAGGGGTTGAGTGGGGGCTCTTAAGGAAAAACTTCCTTCCTACCCATCATCTTTGTCTCTCTAAGCATCTCCATGAATGGCCCCAAGGAGCTCATACACAAAGGAATTTTTAGTTTAGTATTTATGCTGCCCAGAGAAAGTGAAGAATTGGGGGGATTAATTAGGGCTTCTTTCCTAAAAGAAGGTAGAGGTGTGATCAAAAGGAGGATGGTTTAATGTTCTGGGCGGAAAGGACAGAAGCATGAAGGTAGAAGTAGCCCCTCTCTGTCCCCTGAGAGGCCTGTCCCCTCCCCTAACCCTCAGCATTCCAGAGCACAGGGCCAGGTGAGGCCAGGAGAATGGACTAAATAGTCACAGCTTGCTCTACTTTACTGTGTGAATGCAGAATCTGCTCCACCTCAGCTGATATTATAGCCAGATTCTATATTCTGCTTCTGTTTTATGAAAGAAATATTGGGAAATCCAAACCAAAATGCAGAGTCTGGAATACATATGTTCCCTTCTTTCAGAGGCTTGAAGGGAGAGGACATGAAATGCCTCTCAGGATATTGGAATTGTTTTTTTGTTTTGTTTTGTTTTGTTTTGTTTTTTGAGGGGGTGGATAGGAGCAGTTAGATAGGATCAGGAAAAAGGCACGAATTTGGGGTAGGGACTAAGAATCCCTACAGGCAGAATACACTTTCCAGGTGACCATTATGCCTTTCTTTCATATCCTTCAACACCTGATACAGGTAATGAACTACAGACCCACAATCCATTGAATTGCAAATATCCCTCCTTAGTATCAGTCCCTAAGCTTCCCCCCTCCACTCCGTCCTTATCTGTGGTCAGATTCTGGAAGGAAACTTTGGGTTAGAGAAATTGAATTTTTTTTTTTTGTTTCTTTTTGGTTTCCGGGCCACACCCATCTGTGCTCTGGCTTTATTCCTGCCTCTCTGCTCAGGGATCACTCCTAGCATGACATGGGAGACCATATGTAGTGCCAGGGGTCAACCTGTGTCAGCAGTGTGCAAGGCTAGCACCTTACCTGAGGTAAGTACTATCTCTTCAATCCCCTCAGGAAGTTTCTTATCTTTGTTATTGTCAACATTTTTGTGTAGTTGCTGAGAAATTTTGTGTAGTTATTTAGGAGGCCAGAGAGATAGTACAGTTGGCCTTTCCTTGCATGGCCAACCCTGGTTTGATCTGACACTATATAAAGTCCCAGAGCACTGCCAGGAGTGATCCCTGAGCACCATATGATGTGGCCTAACTCTGTTCCCCCACCTCTCAAAATAAAAATGTTTGGATTTGGTGAGGCTTGTCCATGTGAGACATAGAACCTGTATTATCAACCACAGCAGGCTTATGTTATTATTGTTTATTTGGCATTTAACATAGCAGAGACTCTCCAAAGGCACATAGAGAGCTTGAAGGAACTGGTGGATCAAAACCAGTAGCTCTGCAGAAAGGAGAATTGGGGGCCAGGGATAAATGTGAATGTGAATGTTTACATCCACATTGGGTATGCATATGACACCTGGGGGTGTCAGGAGAGTGATATGTGTCTGTGTGTCTACTCACATGTGAGAAGCAGGGCAGTATATGAGGTAGCATAACATCATATGTGTATAGTCCTTAGGTGACAGAAGCCCACTCCTGAGATTGGGGAAACCTGCTTCCATTTTTAGCATGAATTAGCTAGACCAGAGTTTCTCCATCTTTTTCTAATTATGGTCCCCTTCTGACTGATCCTGTGTTGTGCTCCTCCATTTAAAAGCTTTTCACTCTTGGCCTCCTTTGGAATATCCTAGGGACCCTCCAGGGGCCACATGGCCCATAAGGTGAGGAACACTGCATGGGGGAGGTGCCAAATTTATCAAATAGGACCACCACCAGGTCCTGCCTCCCACTCTCCCTTTCCCAGCCTTTATAGGAAATCCTGCGTCTGCCTCCTAAGACCCCATGGATGGGAGGGGAGATGAAAAGCTGGATTGAGAGGAGTTCTGGGGTATTTCTGCCAGTTACTAGTTGGAAATTTTCTTCTGTGCATTAGCACACTTTGATGTCCAAGAGTTTTTACTTTTTAGTTCAAATTCTTCAGATCTTGCAACATCCATTGGTGTCCCAGTGAAATCCAGATTCTTACTGGGATTCTTTGTCTGCTTCCTCCTCAGGCATTTATCCCAGTAGGTTGACTTAGGAGTTTAGCCATTCAACAGCAATTTTCTCCTAAGTACTTTGCTCAGGCTTTGCATGATCACTCACATTCTCACCTAGAACAAAAATGTTTTTCATTGTTGAAAGGTCCTGAAAAGGAATCTGGACAAGTCTGGGGAGCTGAAATGTGAGCAAAGTCTGTGTACCAGCTACTCTGCTCTTTGCCATTTGTATAACAGGGTCACGAATCTCTACTTCTGAGGTTGTGACATTGAGCACATGGAGAATTCAAGTTCTTAGGCTAGGTTTTATTACCCACAGTTAGACTGGAGAGGGGTGAAAGCTACCATTGGAAGCTGAAGTCATATTTGAAGGCAGATGATTTAGAATGCAGGAGGGAAAACTTTCTGGCATATTCTTGAATGGGAAATACCTAAACATTTATGTTGAAGCAAATTTCTCTTTTTTCCCCATTTTTGGAGACAAAGAGGGACTTCTGGGGAAGTGGGAAAGACATGTTAGGAGTATTGGGAGAGGAGAAACAGTCCTTGGTGATCCTGGGAAGGGCAGAGGTATGTGGGTGGGGGCTGTCTATGTCAGAATGGCCATTGTGTTTATTCAAGGATCAATTATTCAAGGTCAATGGATCTTACCTCTTCTTGACAAGAGTTCTTAGGATAGGTAGGTTGATTAATGTAGATAAAGGCATGTGTTGATGAAAATTTCAAGTTTATTACATTAAGTTTCCACACTTAAAAATACAGTTTACTAACTTAAGGGCCGGTTAGGTAGTGGGTGCAATTAATGAGTCCAATATGAACACACACCTGCTTCCATTTTGGAAATTTTTCTTTATCACTGAGTAACTTTAAGAATAAAGATAGGGGGGCTGGAGCCATAGCACAGCAGGTAGGGCGTTTGCTTTGCATGCAGCTGACCTGGGTTCGATTCCCAGCATCCCATATGGTCCCCTGAGCACTGCCAGGAGTAATTCCTGAGTGCAGAGCCAGGAGTAACCCCTGTGCATCACCGGGTGTGACCCAAAAAGCAAAAAAAAAAGTATAAAGATAGGACAGAAGTTAAAGCATTTGCCTGCATATGGCCAACCCCAGTTCGATCCCATGCACCACATACAACCCCATGAGCCCTGCCATGAGTCATCCCTGAACATAGAGCCAGAAGCCTTGAGCCTTGAGCACTGCTGGTTTGTGGCCCAAACACCCCTCTCCCAAAATGAAGCGTTCTTTTCTTTCTTCTTGCATCCAGCCACTATCTCTCCAACTTCCAACATGATTCTCAAGATTGGTAAACCATGAGAAAAAATAACATCCCTCTGCTTTCTATTACCTCTAGAAGTCCTTAACACTTGCTATTGCCAAAGTTTGGGAGTTAGAATAATGAATCATGGGCAGGAGAGATAGTACAGTGGAGAAGGCACTTGCCTTGCACATAACCAACTTGAGTTTGATCCTTGGCACCCCATATGGTCCCCTGAGCCCGATAGGAGTGATCCCTGAACACCACCAGGTGAAGTGTTCCCTGCCCCCAACAAGAAGAACCCTGATTCACTGTTTCATCTGTTTTCCACCTGATGTTCTAGGGAATCTCCCATTCTTTGCTCCTAAGAACTCAGATCTTGAGTGGTTAAATGCTTGTATGTGTCAACTTCCTTAGCAGATAAACCCTTCAAAACCATTAGTGGGAAGGAGAAGAGGACACAACAAAAATGCTCATGAACTTTGGAGGAGAATGAGGATGAGGCTAAGAGAAAGAGAGAAAGTGGAGATGGGTGGGTGCCTCTTTTCATAGGAGATGAGAAAAAGGGGGAACCTTCCTTGCCACCCAGGCTTTCCCGGGGCCCAGGGACACCCCCCTCCTTCTGCCCTAATCTCCCCATTAAGGCTGCTCTGAGTTTGTTATGACAGCGGCTGAAGGCAGCTGAATTGCTGTTTGCTGTGTCTGCTAATTGGACTGAAGGGTTGGAATCTGGACACTGAAAGAGACCATTGTTGCTGATTACCTTTGACAATGCCTCCCTGGGGACCTTCTGGGTGAAGGGGAGTCGTGTGCCTGCAGGTCACTGCACCCACCCTGTCTGGTCCAGACTGCATTGGGGCTCAGTTCCTCTCACTGCCTTGGGTGAGATGAACTTCCAGTGCAAAAGAGAGACCAACCCAACACATGGATGCCCAAGCCCCACCCAGTACAAAGAGAGCACTTGGCTTGTCCTTTTCCCTTTGGTTAGGGGTCTTCACCTCATCTCCTCCTCCACAAAACCTGTTTCTCCCCTGAACTTTCTCTTACCAGCTTTTATTCATTGGCTTATTGATTTGTGGGCCACATGCTTCATCTCAGAGCTTACTCCTGGCTCTTGTGTTCAGGAATCACTCCTACAGGGGCTTAAGGGAATTGAATGCAGGCAGCTATATGCAAGACCAGTGCCTTTCCTGTCTCTCTGGCCCCTCCTCCAGGTTCTTGATTTGACTGTGAGCTGAATCACTTGGGAAGTTTTGAAACTATAAATTGTTGCTTGGGCCCAGTGCAGGGCCAGTGAAATTAGGGTATCTGGGAATGAGGCTCAGGCACTAATCTTGGGTACAAGCTCCCTTGGTGTTAGAAGTATGGCTAGAGCTGACCTCAGAGGCACCTCCCTCTCTCCAAGGTTCCCCCTCATGGCACAGGCACACCCTGGCATGCCTTCCCTCCCAGGCACTGAATACCTACCATGTATCCAGGCAGATTCTGTATGGGCATAGCTTACTCAGCATACTACTAAATTTCTTGTCAGAGCTTACAAACTGAGGGTTAAATTCAGAAGTATTTGCTTGTTGACTGCCTCCACACAGATCTTCTCCCAAGGGGCAATTCCACCCCCCTCTACCACCATGTGAATCTCAGATGAAGAAATCTGGGTGAGGCATGAGCTATTGCCAGTGGGTGTGGTGGGGGGATGGACCCTTAAATCATTAGGGATGAAGGGGTGGGAGTTCTGTCTCCCCCACAGTCGTGACTCTGCCTGCAGAGCTTCCCAGAGAGAGAGACTGTATCTTTCCCTTTCCTTACTGCTTCCAAACGTTTCTGCTTCTTCTTTCCCTTCCCTTTAGTTTGTCCCTTGGGGCGGGGTCGGTGGCCTGCCACCTTCCCGCCCTGTCTGACAGCCACGCAGGCATCTCTACCAGCACCACGGACAGCTCCACGTGGTAAGTGATGACTTGGGCTCACCCTTTTGGGAGGGGTGAGAGGGGTTCCTCATAGGTGGAAGCAGTTTGCAAGCTGTTTTCAGGAAGCTCTGATGTTTGGGGAAAGAGACTTGGGTTGAGGGCAATTGGCATTCAGCCCTCAGGAGATTGGGTCTGTCCTCGCAGGGTCTGAAGAAGAGGGGCTGCCCTGTGTGGGAAGCTGAGGGTGAGATTTCAGGGGGAATTTCCCAAATGATCGTGTCACAAAGGGAGTGCAGTCAGCATCAGGGAGACCCAGTGTGGGTCTCAGACAAACTGTGTCTCTCATGTGCCAGAGCCTGAGGGAGTGGAGAGGTGTGAGCTGGTCGCTGAAAGGCAGAGCTCCTGTGTTCCAGCCTGACAGCCTGTTCATTGTATCTGAGGTTCCCATCTCACACTCCCCCTCCACCACCACCTCAGATGCTTCTTGCCTGAGCTAGGGACGCAGGTGTGAGGCCGATAGGAAGAGTCCACTAACTGCTCAGCCCCATCAAAAATAGGCCAGAATGCGTGTCTGGGCCTGAGGTGTGCACAGCAGCCAGGAGGAGGAAGAGGAGGAACTGACCGTCAGGGAGATGTAGGGAGGCAGGCCCTCCTAGCAGTAACTGCCATGTTCATAGGATGAAAGGCAAGGAGCAGCCATCTGCCATGGCCCAGAGGCCAGCGGATGGCCACACGGAGTCTCCCGAGGCCTGCAGGAAACACACAAACTGGAACAGGGCCTGGGAAAGGCCCTTCTGTGTGCCCAGGCCTCCTCTCCCACTGCCGTGAGCTGAGAGACAAAGGGGCCATTCTCTCCAGGACTGGAGACTGCCATCTCCGGCTGGCAGTGCCAGGTGGTGGGGGCATCGGGGTGTCAATCCATTATCTACCCCCCAACTTCTCTGGTCCTCTGGGGATGGATGTTTGGGAGTGGGTGTTCCTGGCTCTGTTGCTATGTCAACCACCCCCACCCCACCTTCCCAAACAAAGAGAGACTGCCTTCACCCTACCCTCAGGAAGAGCTAGGGCCAGCCTGGGAATCTTCCCTTGGGAACCCGCCTTACTGGGGCCAAGCCACAGCAGGCACACGTGTCACCCTCTTTTCCACCTGCTGTGTTGCCTTCAGGAGGCAGGCCAGGCAGGAAGACGGGCGCACCTCCGGGCCAGGTCAGGTAAGTGAGGCTGCAGCCTTGGTCCTGAGGCTAAGCCCTCTCTCCTCTAGCTCTCCAGGTCCAGCCTCACCTTTTCCCCAGGCTGCCACAGGCCTTCTCAGCTGCAGCGTGAGGCCTTACCCTACAGTTTTTTTCCCAGAGGAAGGGACACCCCACGACCCCCATGCTGCCTCCAGGCTGTGGGAACTGCGGAGAGGAGGGGGTCATTTCTGCCACCCTCCATCTGCACCCTTCTCTGCCATCATTCATTAAACATTCTGCCCCCTCCTTCCGCTCGTTAAGCATGATTTGCATAAATTTGCATAATACAACTGATTTGCATTCCAGGAGGCTCTTGGTAGGAGCCAGAGAAAAGAGGGTGGGGGATTGAAGAAGGGAGAAAAGGGAGAGATTTTGTTTTCATCAAAGTGTGTGCCTGTGAGTGTGCGTGCGTGTGCGTGTGTGTGCGTGCGTGTGCGTGCGTGTGTATGGTTGGTGGTGGGGTGACAGGAAGAGGACAAGAATAAAAACTCACACTACTTTCTTTCTTCCCTCTGCCCTCCCTCCCTGCTGGACTCAGATGCCAAAGAGGGATGCCAAGGGGCGGCTGTTCTCTTCTTTTTGTCTCGCTTCCTCCGGCCTTGGCTCCCCAGCACGGCCCCCCACCTTGCCGGGCAAGGCTCCACAGAGAAAGCAGCTGTGGGAACGGAAGGGCGACACCGCCATCTTAGGGAGGGCCTGCGAAATGGCCGCGGGCTCGGGCTCACTCGGACGGCGGAGCAGTGTGCGCGGCGGCTGAGGAGAATGCCTGTTTCTCCCTTCACAGCACGGCGAGTCCTACACACGCATGCATCCGCATCCACGTACGCACACGTGCACGCACACACACATGCACGTGTGTGCACACGTGCAGAGTCTGGTGGGCGCTCTAGTCTCCCAGGCCAAGCTAGGAAAGGCGCAGACTTCGGCAGATTGCTGCAACGCACTTCATGATGGCAAGTGCCCCCCCACACACACACACACCGCTCTGGTTGGGAAGATTTGACTTGTGGCTGAAAGTGAGTTGGAGCAGGAGTTGAAGGGATTTCCTGGAGAAGGAAGGGTGAGTGCTGGAGACGCCATTGAGGAAGTAATGAGGCTCCTGTGAACCCCATGGTGGACTGGGAGTGGGGAAGCCTCCACTCCAGCCTCCAGGCACAAAGGCTGTGAGCAGCTGTGGAGTAGCCCTGTCAGGTGGAGGGCTTACCGCGGGAGGCACCTCAGGGCTGGAGGAGGGTAGGCTAAGCTGCTTGGGGCAGGGCCTGCACCCTCCTGCACAGCTCCCCACTTCCCGTTGGCCCCTACCCAACAGGCCTCTCCAACCCGCTTTCCCCAGTCCACACATTCTCTCTCTCTGCAGCTGGCCACTGGCACTGAGCACCTCTGGGCCTCTCCCATGGCTGCTCAGGGCCTCACAGAGAAGCTCAGGCTCCACCTCCAGTCTCCTACCCACCCTTGCCCTGGCCTTGGCCCTCTTGCTACCATAGTGTGACCAGCACAACCCTCAACCCCTGCCCTGCCAGGTCTCTGTCCTTCCACAAAATGTGGGCCTGTCTCTAGAGCAGACACCCCCTCAGCTGCAGGCAATGGCTCTGTTTATAGGGACACCAAAGAAGGGGCTTTGGTTTGGGATTATTTCATCGTTGTTTCTCTTTTTCAGTAGGGGCCACATTCAGCAATGACCACGCTGGGTAGAGACCTGGCAATACCAGGGCCCCCCGGGCTTCACCTGAGGTTGTGCTGGAACCATTCCTGAGCCATCTCCTTAGCCCTGACTTTGGTTTTGATGCTGGACTTGGATGGGTAGCTCAGGATCCTGAGTCTAGTTTTTCTCTGGTCTCTGCTGGGCCATCTTAGGTAAGTCACAATACATTGGGCACTTCCCACAGTTATCCGGAGGATCAGACCCATCAGATAGGTCAGTGGGAGGGTATTTTGTTTGTTTTTGTTTTGAGGCCACATCCAGCGATACTCAGGGCTTACTCTTAGCTTGCCACTCAGGGGTCACTCCTGGCGGTGCTCGGGAGACCATATGGGATGCTGGGGATTGAACCCAGGTCAGCCACAAGCAAGACAAGCACCCTACCTGCAGTCCTTTGCTCCAGCCCATGAGGGTTTTGTGAGACTAGTTAAGATGTGGAGTTGGGTGGTGGGAGGTGCCACTTGATGACAGCTGGGGGAGACTTGGGGACTTTTGCTGGTTGGTTGACTTTTTTTTTTTTTTTTTTTTGCAGTACTGGGAATTTGACCGGGCTCCTCTTAGTCACATCCCTAGGAAAGGTGGTTTTGGGTTTTATTTTCCTTTGTGGCTCCTGGGATGGAACCCAGGGCCTCCCCCAGCAAAACAAGTGCTCAACTGCTGAACCATGTCTGCCCTAATCCAGTTTCTAGGATCTGAAATGAGGGTGTGACTGTTGGGGAGCAGGGTGGGATTGAGGGGAAGGCCTGAATGCTCAGGACCAAGGCAGGGTAGGTAAATATCTTCCTTCCAGATACTGACTTGGGAGGAGCCAACAATGGCCACTGAGGAGGAACTAGGTGCTGCTGAGCACATTTCCTCACCCTGCATTTCTACTACCCTTGTTTCCATGTCCTGCAGACTCAGACATGGCAGCCCTCATGAACACATCCTGATTGGTCCCTCCCACCACTTTTTCCGCAGCGTACAAGAAGCTGCAAGGTTGGGACTGCTGTGGAGTCCTCAGCCCCTGAGCCAGGAGAGCAGCAGTAGTATTTTTTTTGTCTCAAGAGGTGATTCCTTGTTGGACAAGCAAGAGCTTGAGGGAAAAGGATTGGAGCATGCCTGCTGCAGACACAAAGGCTTCACCAAGGGAGGGGTGGGCTGGCTGAGGCTGGCATATGGAGGAGAGCCCTGGGCACAGGGCAAGAACATCACCCAACATGGGCAAGCTTTCTGCCTGTCCACCTGGCACCAGCTGCTTCCTGGCACCACCCCGGCCAGGCCCCTGCTCCTCCGTTACTGTGACAATGGGCATCCATCTTGTCCTCAGGGTACTAATTCCTCTGGGATGTCCTGGGGAATTCCAGGAGGACCCGGGTCCTTCCTTCTGGTGCCTGCTCCATGAATTCACCTGGAAGATAGTGGATCTTTCCCAAAATAACTTGAAGCTTTCTGCATGCTAGGTACCTTTGTGTTATTGCATGAGGCTTAGAAAGCAAATGGGGAGGGAGGTGACAAGGTTCCCTCTCGGTTTTCTGTTTTTGTGGCAGACATGTGCCCTCCACCCAGGGGTTCCACCCACTTGCTGGGTCCTGTCTTGAGAAGTGTTTCCTGATGTCTGTGGAGGAGCTCGGAGAGGTAAGGCAGGGACCTGCACCAGCATTTGCTCTGTCCTTGGGCCTCTCTCTGGAGCTCTGGCTTTGGGATGGGGAACTGACAGTGAGCTTGCTTAGAGGTTGTGGGTCTCTGAAGATGGGAACAGAATGTTGCCCAGCCCCACCCCAGGGAAGAGTCAGAAACCAGGAAGTGTGGAAAAGTTAGACTCTCAGGATCTCTGGGGAGCTTGACTTCCCTACTCCCCAGGCAGCCTCCCTGCTTCTCCCACCAGAAGGTTCCAGTCATGGCCCTGGGAGATGCCTGGTATGATGGCATCTTCCATGGAGCACTGGCTCTGCCGAGGACATCTCAGTGAGGAATGGGTAGGGGAAGGAAGTTCTCCCACAGAGCAGGCCCAAATGATTGATGATGTCATTGTTCTCCAGCCCACTTTCTCAGCCCCTCACTATTGTCACTAGGAGATGCTGGCACAGTCTGAGGTGGGGGCACTGTTCCATCTGGACTCCACCTGGCCCCTGTTACCGGCACCTGGCCTTCTGTTAACTCCAGTCAGGGACTGGAAGCTTGAGTGAACAATGGAAGAGGTCCCCGTCTCAGCGGAGCATCGAGGACTAGCTGGCTCTCTTCAGGGCCTCTGAGTGGGTGACAGAACTGCAGGCCTTGTGGGGGGAGAGAGAGAGAGAGAGAAGAGATGTCTCTCTGGGGAGTATCCACCATACTGGCCCTCCATAGTAGGTAGATCAAGGTTGGGGACTTGGTAAAGTCTTGTATGTGGGGGTCAGGTGCAGGAGATAGAGAAGGTCAGCAAGAAGTGCAGTGTGTGACCCTGACTGGACCTGGCAGGAGCTGACAGAAAGGTGACCGCCGCCCTCTTTCAGATTCTCTAGCATTCATGCCTTTGGAGAAGTCAGATGGACATCGGGATTCCCGACTCTGGACGGTCAGGAATAATTTTGAGTTCCCAGCACTGCTCCAGATGCTTCTTCTTGAGGGTAGGGGGCAGGTACCCTCAAGAAGCAGCATTATCTAAACCCAAGGCGGACATGAGCATTATCTAGGATCCTAAGACCATGACTGGCCGAGGCTGAGCCCCATCCCTAGACTGAATCCCCGCAGACTTTGTCCCAGGTCTTACTGGGGGTAGGGGAGGTGTCTTCCTATTCTCAGGAGGGGGCCACCTTTCATGCTTTGTGGGGTGAAGCGGAAGGACTGTGTCCCTCCATTGGGATAAACTGGGAAGGGTCACATGAGTCGTGCCAGTTGCCCATTGCTCGGGCTCCCAGGGCCTCCTCTCTCACCTGCCGCAGACCTGGGACTCCAGCCAGGTACCCCCTTTCCCATGCCAGTTGGAGAACAGTGGAGAGAGGCCTAGACTTGACTTCTGTCACATGGCCCTTGGCTGCTTTGGTCCTGCCTCCTGTTGGGATCTTCAAGCAGAGGTCCTTCATGGCTACTTTTTTTTTCTTCCAGACTCTGAGGAACCAACTTCCTGCTCTGCAGGCCTGGATTCCTCCAGGAAGCCCTCCTGAATTGAGAAACAAAGCACACTCCAGCAGGTGCACAGCGGCCCTCAGTTGCCACTTGGTGTGAATGAGACCCTCTGAGGCAGAAGCCCATCCCATGTCTAATAAAGACTTCATGTCAAACAGCACTTCTGGTGGTAGTGGTGTGCCAGGCAGTGGGAGCGAATGGGCTGGGTGGTTGAAGGTTGTGCTAGATGCCAACTCTGCAGTCCTGAGTGGGGCCACCTCAGAGCTGCCCTGTCCGGGGCTCTTCCTGCCTCGCTCCACTTTCCCAAGGCTCCCCAGAGCCCTAGGTACAAGCTTGATTGCCAGCTCCAGCCACAAATAGCAGCTTCCCACCATGAGGACCCCTCAATGCCCCACCAATGGATGTGGAGGATGGTGTCCCCCAAGAGACCCTGTACGGAGGTCCCTGGGTCCCACCATTCTCTTCAGAAGAGTTCCTTCCTCAGAAGTCTTCTGTTCTCTTGCCTTTCGAGAGACCACAAAGAGAGACACCCCTGCCCCCCGCTCACAGGCCACCCCACTCCTGTTGAGCAACAAGAACACCTGTGGACTGTGGGCAGGAGAACCACAGCGAGGAGGAGCTGGGCTGCTGCTCCTGACTGTTCCCCTCAAGTCATGCCTCTATCCAACACGGACAACCCCACCTCTGCTCCCCTGCAAAGAGCCACTGCTAGAGAGGGATAGCAGGGCCCAGACAGCCAGTCCCTTCTCAAGAATCCTCCTTTTCCTTTACATGCAGGCCTTGGCAGAACTTGTGCATGGGTCTTGGAATTTGTAAGAATGAAAAAGGCGCAGGGCCACAGATTTGGAAAATGTCATGGATGTGTGAGGGCCCAGGATTTGACCCATGGCACCACAAAGGGAAAAATTAAGATCCAAGATTATAGTACTTGAGAGATAGTACTGGAGTTAAGGTTCTTGCCTTACCCACAGTCTCAAGGGCCTAGTAGGCTCCCCCAAGCCCCACCAGGAGTAAACTCTGAGCATCACCAGGTATGAACCACAAACCAAAAATGAATTAAAAAGGAGACTGGAGAAAGAGCAGAGAGGTGGAGGTGCTTGCTTGCAAGCCACTAGCTGCATTCCGGCACTGCAGAGGGTCCTGCAAACATAGAATCAAGAGTGGCCCCTAGGTGTAGCTCCCTACCAAAAAAAAAAAAAAAAGACAAAATATGGTCCAGGGCCCAGAGTGATAGTATAGTGGGTAGGGCACTTGCCTTGCATGTGACCAACCCAGGTTTGATCCCCAGCAACCCATATAGTCCAAAGCACTGCCAGAAGTGATCTCTGGGTGCAGAATCAGAAGTAACCACTGAACATCAGGTGTGGCCTCAAAACCAAAACAATAACTCCCCCCCCACACACACACCAAATAAAAACAAAAACATGGTCCCAACACAGCACAAAGGAAAGGTGCCTCCTAGCCTCAGCCTTTGCTCCCCTTCTTAGGCCCCCCATGCTCTGCACCCAAGCAATGATACACCCACCAGAGCACCTAGGCCCTGGCTCCTCAGGACCATGCAACCACCAGGACAGCAACATGGATGGACAGATGGAATGCTTTGAGCTGCAAGCTCCTGGTGGTGTGCGGGCAGTGGGCAGAGGGCAGGAAGAATGACATGGTAGATGTAGGAGTCTTGTTTTTGGTTTTGGTGGGGTGGGGAGGGGCACACCTGGCACTGCTCAGGCCTTACTCCTGGCTCTGCACTCAGGGATCATTCCTTGTGGGGCTCAGGGGATTGACTCCAGGTCAGTGGCATGCAAGGCCAGCATTTTGGCTCTTAACTCATTGCACTCTCTAGCCGCCCCCACTCTTTTGTTGGTTTTGTTTTTGTTTTCCGGCCACACTCAGTGGTGCTCAGGCCTTACTCCTGGCTTTGTACTCAGGAATCACTCCTGGAGGACTTGGGGGACCATAGAGAACGCAGGGGATCAAACCCAGGTAGCTACATGCAAGGCAAGTGCCCACCCTCTGTACTATCCCTCCAGCCACGGGTCCCTGTGTTTGGAGGGAGGTCACACCCGCAGTCTCAGGCTTCCCCTGGGCTTTGTGCTCAGGTACCCCTCCTGACAGGGCTCAGGGGAACCCTGTGTAGTGGCAGGACTCCAGCTCTTCCTGCTCTTTACTGAGAGAAGCAAGACCAGAGAAGCTTTATCCAGTGTCCTAGCAGGAGGTGTGAGAAGAATCTACATACCAGCCCCCCAAAATAGGGCTGAGGGGACCTAACTCAGCCAGGACATCAGAGTGGGAGGGGGGAGGGAGGAAGGGCTGCCCCAGGCTCAGGATGCTAGGAGTGTTGTGGGGGTCCCAGCCCCCTTGGGACCCTCCAGCCTGCCATCGCTTGTTAGGACCCACAGCAGTCCTGGAGGTGAGGGGGTGGCGCGGGGGAGGGCGCTGACTCTGTGGGGAGCAGGAGTGAATGGAGGGAGGGTCTTGCCTGGGTGTGCATGAAGCATAGAGGTCAGTCCAGCCCTCCCTCTTCTCCAGCTTTTGTTTGGACCCCAGTTTGGTGCTTGAGCATCAATCTTCATGGCCCATTTACCCTCTGGGTGTGTGTATGGGGAGGGGGTCAGCCTGCAGGCAAGGAAGGAAGGCTGGATCAGGAGGAGTGGGGGCAAGTGTGAGGTAGAGAGCGGCCTCCTGAGCCCAGGAATGGCAGGCAGGTGGGGGTGGCAGGCGTACTCCTTTTGGGGAACAGAAAGATCTACACCAGAAGGGCAGCAGGGCTGGGGAGGGGCCCTCTGGAGCTGGGTGGGAAACTCTGGAATGTGCCCCAGGGAACCTATGCAGAGGAGCCGTCTTTATGCAGATGAGGCCCAGGGCTTTCTTCCAAGTTTCCATGGAGCATCCCCGCCCCCTCCCGCAGGGTCCCAGCCTTGGTGCAGCCTGTGAGGAGGCCTGACACATCCTGGGGCGACCTGCAACAGAAGGTTAGACTCTGGGAAGGACTGACCCAAGGAACCCAGCTGAGGTTGGGAAGGAGCTGGAGAGAAAAATTCGGACTATTTCCCCAGTGCTGTGAGAACCTGGGGTAGACAGCAAATGAAATGGGTGCCAGGGATGCAGGGGCAGGCTCAAATCTTGGTCCGAGCCCCTGACACCCCCTCCCAATTCCCTCCCCGTTCTCCTGGTGCTACAGGAATCCTATGACTTTGACCTAGGGTTGCTGCCATAGCATGGAACCTTCCCAGAACTGGGGAGGGCATCAGAAACTGGGGGCTGTGCCTGAGGTAGGGTAGGGCTGAGAAGTCTGAGGGTATCAGCAGGTGCAGTGTCAACAGCCAGCAGAGGCCCAGAAACTTTCGTGAAGAAGGAGAGACAGAAACCAACCAGGGGGAGCATCAGGACTAGGACAGAGGCCAGGGAAAAGACAGCAGGAGAAACTGAGGCCCTGAGAGATTGGGAGGGTCCACTCCACAAAGGCCTTGGCAGCTCCAAGTCCAAACTGGGCCTGAATGAGGGTGCCAGTTTCCAGCCCTGTGCTGCTCCCGCCTCTGTCCAGAGAACAGGAGTGGAGGTGTCTTTGAGCAAAGCCCCGCCCCTTCCTCCGCTGGCCCCAGCCCCTCACATCCAATGGTGCAGCCAAGGCCTTTGTGGAGCAGCCACGAAGAAGAGAGGCCCCTTGTTGGTCCATTTATCCTGCCAGAGGTTTGGCTCCTGCCAACCCCAGTCTGGCTGGGCCCTCCTTCCTGGGGATGCCAGCCAGCTCCCACCCGCTGCCAATGCCCATTCCCCAGCTCTGTCATTTCCTGGAGCCTTGGGGATTTGGCCCCCATCCAGACTGAAGGATGGCAGGGAGCCCCAGCCCCCCATACCCCCCACACCTCGCCTTTCGCCTTTCACACGCTGGCACCGAAGCCGTGGGAACTCTGGGGTGGCAGCTGGTACCAATGCCCAGCTCGGCCCACCCCCAGACCGGCAACCTCAGAGAGGGGAGATGAACAGGCTTGCCCCTCCCCCCAAAAAAGCCTCTCCAGGATGGGGTCCTAGAAATCCTTAGCACTCATTATGAATCTGTGGACAAACAAGGCATTTGCAAGTCAATTAGTGATAGAACTTTCCCAGGAAAGAGCTGCATCCCCAAGCGGACAGACAAGCCCCAACCTGGGTCATCTGTCCCACCTGCATCTACCATTCCAGGCTCAGGGAGAGGGAAGTTGCCCAATGACCCACCAGCCCTGAGGTGACTGTGGCTGAGGACACCAGGGCCCTGCATGGGTATGCAAACAGCCCAGCCTGAGGCTAGCCCGGAAACTGCCTGCCAGGCCCAAGTTCCAGGCCATCTGCAACAGAACAGGCCTGCTCCTGGCAAGAATTGCCCAAGAAGGTGAGGAAGATGCTCAGAGAGCGAGCACTCATGTTTTGCATGTGGGAGGCCTAGGCTTCATTCCCAATAGTGCTTGGTCCCCAAGAACTGCCAGATGTGGCCACCCCAAAAAGTGCCTGTCACTGAGGTGGGCATAGTGGGGAAAGGGGGTGCCATGGGGTGTGTGTGGAAATACTGGTGAAGGGAAGCTGATGGCTGACGCTGGTGAAGGGATTGGTGTTGGAACATTGCATGCCTGAAATGCAATCATAAATAGCTTTAGAAATCACAGTCCCTTAAAAAAAAATCAAAAACAAAACTACTGTGAAGGCACTTACTTAAAAAAAAAAATCACCGTTACAGGTACTCTCATTAGCTTGCCGGGGACTGGAGCGATAGCACAGTGGGTAGGGAGTTTGCCCTGCACGCAGCCGACCTGGGTTCCCTGCACGATTCCTCCGTCCCTCTAGGAGAGCTTGGCAAGCTACCAAGAGTATCCCGCCTGCACGGCAGAGCCCGGCAAGCTCCCCATGGCGTATTCGATATGCCAAAAACAGTAACAACAAAGTCTCACAATGGAGACGTTACTGGTGCCCACTCGAGCAAATCCATGAACAACGGGACACAGTGCAGTGCTACTGTGCCAGAGAGATGATACAGCCAAGACCCAGATAAGAGTCCCCACCACAGCACAGGGTTCCCTAGGGCACCGCTAGAGGGCACACCTGAGCACAGAGCCAGGAACAGCCCCTGAGCACTGCTGGGGTAGGCCTGAATTCCACTCCCAAATCAAATATTCTCCACCTCTACCTAAAATTGATGGGTGACCATGTACATGAATGAGGCATCCAGGGTTGCTGCAGGGAGACAGGAGACCCAGGAGAAGGCAGGGAACATGGAAATCAGGATGCAGGTGAGGAGCAGAAGGGAGGGGGGACCATCTCAGCTCATGTGGGGTGGGAGTGGTGCTCAGCCATCCCCACAGGAGGCTAGGTGGGGTGTCCCTGCCACTTGGGTGGATCCCCACAAAGGTGAACCAAACTGGGCCCTGCTCTGCCCCAGACGGGGAAGTCCTTAGCTAGGAAAGGAGGAAAGGAGCTCCCAGCCCAGAGAACCCCTTAATTGGGTACAGGAGAGGGAGGGAAGAGGCTGTTTGGGGCTAAAGCCCAGCCCTGCCATCTGAGGGACATTAAAGGATTATAATTAAAGTATGTTTGAGGGACCCCAAGCAGGTGGGTTGGGGCTGGTGCTAAGGATCTAATTGATGCTTTTGGCCAGGGCTGGCTGCTGGGTTATAATAATTAGTGGGGGTGTTTTATTTTTAGAGGGGGTGTGGGTGAGAAGGGGCAGAATTGAAGGGTCAGAAGATAAAGTCTTTTTTCTTGCCTTTGTATACCCCCAGCTTACATCTCTCCCTACCCCCTTTGAGAAATGACAATGAAGGCTGGTGATAATGGAGTGAAGAAAGGACCAGAGAACGATGTGGGGAGGGGTGGTTTGGGCGGGGAGGTGGAAGGAGTGACTAGGAATGAGCAAGGAAGGTGCTTGGATCCCCTCACCCCACTGCCCCCCCCCATAGGGAACACTGAGCTGTGGTACTTATGACAGGGCAGCAGAAGCAGTTGAAAATGTTCTCCCAAAACTTTGCAAATTTCTTTCAGTTTGGAGGCCACAACTGATGATGCTTAGGACCTATTCCTGGCTCTGCTCGGGATCACTCCTGGTGGTGCTCAGAGGACCATATGAGGAGCTGGCGGTGAAACTGGGTTGGCTGGATGCAAGCAAAGTGGCCTGCCTGCAGTCTTATCACTCTGGGTCCCACTTTCTAAACTCTTAACCTCACCTCCACAGTGCAAGCTCTCTAGAACTAAACTTGGTCATGGAACTGAGAAACAGAAACACTCCCTTAAATCTGTACAGCTGCCCTGCCTCTTAGAAAGCTGATACTGGAGGGTCTTTTCCAATCCTTTCTCTGAGGGAGGGAACAGATGAGCAAACCCTTGCTCGATTCTGAGACTGTAGAATCTGCATCAGGGGCAGAGTACAGCAAATAGAGCTCTTCTTGCCTTGCACACAGTTATCCCCGACTCAGTCCCTGCCACAACATATGGTGGTCCGGACCCTTCCAGAAGTGATCATAGAATGCAGAACCAGGAGTAAGCCCTGAGTACCACCAGGTGTGGCCCAAACACCAACACCTCACCCAAAGAAAAAACAAAAACAATACATATCAAATGTGACTCCTTGCTTGCCTTGCAAATGGTGAGTAGTGAGTTCAATTTCCAGCACCACAAACTAAACAAGGAGGGTGGGAACCTGACACAATAGGCTGAGTCAATGCTTTGCAAGGCAAGCACCTTGCTATTTCTCTGGTACCAGAAACAAGAACTGAAGGGCAAGAGCAATTATGTAGCAGGTAAAGCAGACCTGGATTCAATCCCTGGCACCACATATGGCCCTCCCAAGCCCCACCAAGAGAGATTCCTAAGCACAGAACCAGGAGAAAGCCCTGGTGTGGCCCCCCAAACAAAAAAACAAATTAAAAAAAAATCTAAAGACCAGATTACAGGCCAGAGAGATAATGCAGAAGATAAAGAGCTTGTCTGCATGTACTTCACTCTGATACCCTGATTTGATGCTGGCACCAAATAGGGTCCCCTGAACAGAGAGCCAAGAATAGCCCTGAGCACCACCAGGTATGACCCCCAAACAAACCAGCCAAGGAGACAGCTCAGGGGCCTGGAGTATACACTTGCCATGTGCAAGGTTCTAAGTTCAATCTGCAGCACCACACAGCCCCTCCAAACACCACTGGGTAGGCCCCAGGAGGCTCTGTGTCAAGGCCATGCACTAATCTATCAGGTTTTTACAACTAGGTCATGTATCATTGGAAGGGTTTCTGGGTCCTGGGCACTGTCTGGGAGTCCCAACAAGGTAAAGAGAGTTCTTAGACCTTGGACAGCTTCCTTTTCCACCCCTGGACACAGTACACCGTGGCGCTGGCTCCGTGGGCCAGTGTCAATCACTCAGCCTGGCCCCTTCCCTTGCTGGCCTCTCCACTTGAAAGCTTCAGCTCCTGCCTCTTCCCTGCAGCTCTGCTTCCAAGGGCTCCAGGAATTGGATAATTGGATGGGGATCTCTCTGGCTCTGGAACCTAGTTGGGGTGTGTGGGGCAGGAAGTGGTTGCTGCAAGTTTCACACAGGAAGACTGGTCAGAGTTGTGTGCTCACCCTTCCAGTACAAAGGCCCAAGGAGGAGGTGTGTTTGTCTCTGGGATGGAGACTGGTGGGGAAACCCAAAGCAGGCAGGAGCTTCTTGCCATATGACAGACCCTTCCAGACTTGTTTGCTTTGTTTTGGCTTGGGGGCCACATACAGCAGTGCTCAAGGCTTACTCCTGACTCTGCACTCAGGGATCACTCCTTGCAGGGCTTGGGGGACCATATGTAGTACTGAGGATCAAACTGGAGGGTAAGCTGCTTGCAAGGCAAGTGCCTTGTCCCGGACTGGAGTTTTTCTGGTGGAGGGGTGGGGAAGGGCTCCCAGTGATGCTCGGGAAGCCTGGAGGCTCCCATAGTGATTCTGGGCTGAGGATCTATTTGCTGCTCAGACCTCTGTGGGGGTGCTCAGGGCCCACCCCCAAGATTATCCAGCCACATGCAAGGTACTTACCCCTGTACTATCTTCCCGGCCTAGGTTTGGTACACTTTTTGTTTGTTTTTTGTTTTGGGGGGTTCATCCTGGATGGAACTCAGGGATTATTCCTGGCTCTGTGCTCAGGAACCATTCCTGGCAGAGCTCAAGGGGATCACAATGGGTGTCATGGATTAAACTCGGGTCAGCCACTTGCAAGGCAAGTGCCCTACCCACTATGCTATCACTCTGGCCTCTAGTTGAGGGTTTTGGTCTACATCTGGTAATGCTCAGGGGTTACTCCTGGATCTGCACTCAGGAATTACTCATAGTGCTTGGGAGATCATACAGGATGCTGGGAATCAAATCCAGGTCAGTGGCATGCAAGAAAGATGACCAACCTGCAGTATTATTGTATTATAACTGCAGCTGACAACAACCCACACACACCCCCATCCCCGTGCAACCATGGTGCTCTTATTTTATTTTGTTTTGATTTTATTTTGTTTTTGTGGGAGTCAAACCCAGTGATGCCCAGGAGTTACTCTGGCTCTGTGCTCAGGAGTTACTCCTGGTGGTGTTCAGGTGATCATATGGGATGCTAGAGATTGAACCAGGGTCAGCTTGCGCAAACCCTACCCACTGTACTATAGCTCCAGGGCCCACCCCCCACCCCCACCCCACGGTGCTTTTAAAATGAAGAAATTGGGCTTGGAGAGATAAGGACAGTGGGTAACACACTTGCCCCGCTAAATCTAGTAACCCAAATTAGATCCCTGCCACTGCATAGGGACTAAACCCAAGTTGGTTGTATGCAAGGAAAGCACTTCACCCCTGTTCTGTCCCTTCAGCTCTCTTGGGTTCCCATTTGTAATCGTCATCTCCTGTGCTGCAGGCCCACCCCTAAGTCCCCACTGGCCACCCCTTCTTTACCTTGGGGCCTGTCCCAAGACTGGCTCTGAGCAAAAGGATCCTGTTCTATCCCATTGGCATCATGGGTGCAGTTCTGGAGTCTCATCCAGTGAACTGTCCCCTGACCCTGTTTTGGCTGAGCACTCTCTTGGGCCCTCCTCTGCCCCACGAAGTGAGGGAACTCGCTGCCTGCCACACCCCGCCCTACTGCACATGTTACCGACTGGTGATGCTCCCTACCTACACAGCCTGGCCTCTGCCCTGGCTGGCCTCTCTACTCAGAAGCTGCCGCTCCTCTGTAGCACCTGAATGTGGCATCTGGAAGATGAGTGCACCCTGCCCTGCCCTCCATCCCCTAGATGGCATCCCCTAGATGCATGTTCTCATCTGCAAAATGGGGATACCAACAATAGCTCTTGACCAGAACTGTTGGGCGGGGATTAAATGAGATAATGTATGTAAAGTGCTTGGCACAGCATGGGGCACCTATCGTGCTCATAAATGGTGGCTGTTATTATAGTTATTAAATGGGAGGGACCGGCAGAATGTGTGAGCCTGGGGAAGGACTCCTCATTATTGCTCTGGCGGACTAATGAGGCCTTGTGGTAATAGCCCTCACACTCCTAGGCCCCTGGACAAAAGGACTCCACAGCAGTGATGGGGCCCGACAAAGTGAGAAGTGAATGGTGCATAATGGGGCTTAGCACACTTAGGGGCTTAGCCCAGGCTGGGAGTGCTGGGGGTGCTGGGGAAGACCCTCCGGCTATGGCTCCAGGTGCGGAAAGACCCTGAGAGTCAGCCAAGCAGACCCACAGGCTGCCTTTCTCCACTACTGCCAGGTGTGGCGGGGGGGGGGGGGGGGGGGGGTTGGTGGAGTGGGGGTGGAGGCGCTCAGCCAGCCTTCAGCCACTGGGCACCCGCCTGTACTGTCTGGAAAGCCTCTCAGTCCCCCAAGGGTGGGGGTGCCTGCCTGCAGACAGCACTCCACACCTCTGCCCTCTGGAGGCTGGTGTGGGAGATGGCAGAGAATCCAAGAGACAGATCTGTGCAGCAGGTCAGAGAAACAATGAGGGGGGAAGGGACCCACAGGCTGAGGCTTGGGTGGGATGCACCATTCTCCCTAAGGGACTAGGGAAGGTGGGCTTGCCTCAACTGCCCTTGTGTAACACTGTGGAACAAGCCCACAGTGTCCCAACGCTGTGCTCCTTGCTCAGGGGAGTTGGAGTCTGATGGCACTGAGCTGGGAAGACAGGAGCTGGGCAGGGGGCGACTTCTCTTAACGGGTGACTTCACAGGCACAAAAAGCACTGGCTGGTAGCAGCCCACCCCTGCCTGCCCTCTAGCTCCCAGAGTTGCAGGACACCGTCTTGTGCCCCCACCTCCCAGTACCCCTAGACCCCCAGTCGTGAGCATGTGAGTGAGCAAAGATCCTGAGCTGCACAGGAAGGCAGCCCGGGTCATGGGATGTGGGGGAGAGGGCAAGTGCACACATACACAGGGTTGTACCTTTCATGCCAAAGCTTGGCAACACAGGCCCAAGGCTGGTCCTGTCACCTGCAGGAGGTGTAGACTTCTTATCTCACAGGAAGCTTCTGAGGGGCCCTCAGAACATGCTGTATGAGAGGAGAATTACAGGCATTGTGGTTCCTTGAGTGGCCCAAGAGTCTTAGCAGAAGTAAGAGGAGTTGCAGGGTGCTGGCTAGCCAGAACTAGGTAAGGACTGAGTGGGGAGGCTCCCTCTCCCCAGCTCAGTCTAGCAGCCTTGGCAATGGGGAGGAGGCCTGAGTTTAAAAAGCGTGGCTGTATGTACAGGTCCCCTCTCACCCTGACCAGCCCCTCCCCCCTCCCCGAGTGGAGAGGCCCACTACTCCCAGGCTGCTGAAGACAAGGAAAAGGCCCTTTTTGGCTTGAGGAGGCTTGGCTCCTTGAAAGACCCTTGTCACTGCCTCACCCCCACCCCCAGGCATACTGTCACCCAAAGGGGCTTTCCCTGAGGGATACAAAGAGACCCTTAGCCCCCACCCTCCATCAGGATAATGGGCCATTCACACAGAGGGGACCCCAGCTCCACACCTGGCCCTCTCAGGCAGCCCCTGACCGTCCCCTTTGTCCCTGGGTCCGCTTTGCACACGCTGTCAGAGGCAAGGACGCCCCAGCCCCAGCTGTGGCACTCCTGACCCTCCCCCACCTCTCCAGCCGCCTGGGGTGGAGGCGCCATTCAGGCACCCCCAGTTCACTCACTCTCTGCAAGTCTCACTCCTCTCCAAAGTCCTTACAGGGCGATGGGAAAATGGGAGGGAATAATTAGGAAAATCATTAGCGTCTCAAGGCCCATCTGAGAGGGATTAAGGGATTAAAAGCCTTCCACCAATCTCTCCTGCTTTAGGGTTATTGGAGAGGTTTTCTTTTCAGGACTTTGTTTTTTCTCTTCTTTTTCCCTGGCTTTGGGAGAGACTGAAGTCTTGGTGGATCCTTCCTTTAAAAGCTGCAGGAGAAAATCAAGACATTGAAGGCCCAGGTGGAGAAGAATGAGGGAGAGCAGGGGATTGGAAGAGGGTCCTGCCTTAGACCCCTTCAGAGCTGACTGGTTGAGGGAGGGGCGCAGGTCCTTCCAGTTCTGGGTGGGCCGCTGAGGGGAGCCTGGACAAGCCCACTGGAGCCAGGAGGAGGAGGATGGTCTGGCCAGACCAGTTTCACGTTGAGTCTGAGCAGACTATCCTGTCTTCACCCCGTTGGGTGCACTGAAGCAAACTGGGCCAGAATGAAGGCTCCTGTCCCCACATTCTGCTGCTACCCGCAGAGCCCCAGGGCTTCCACGTGTTCTGTGTGCAGCACCCACTGCTGTCCCCCTTGGTGGGCATGTAAACAGCCCCGTACCACAATGGGGTGAAAGATCAGCTGGGATGGCGGGTCAGAGACTCTGGGACTAGAGTGATAGTAGAGTGGAGAGGGCGCTTTTCTTGCACACGGTCTACCAGGGATCAATCCCCAGCACCCCATATGGTCTCCTGGGCCCTACCAGGAGTGAATCTGAGCACCGCCAGGTGTGGCCCCAAACTAAACCAAACCAACAAAAACCAATAGGTTCAAGTATCATCAGTCTGAATGATGAGACTCAGGCTCCAGAAGGGCAACTGACATGTGGGAGGCCTGGGTTCCCTCCCAGCCCCACATTCTCCCCTTAGCACAGAGCAGAGTACCCCTGAAGCACCGCTGAGTACAGTACTCAGAGAGAGATGAGGAGGCTTGTCTGCCACAGGGCTGATCAGTTTTGAGAACATATGAGGCAAATGTTCTTCAGCCCCTTTGATAGTCTCACTGTTCCAGACAGAGAAATTGAAGTACCACATCACCTTGCTTGAGGCAAACAGGGGCCACTGAGCACAGGGCACTGTGGTTTGAGGGAGAGAGCCCTTCATCTGAGGCTTCCCCGGAATCTGCTCTATCAGGACCACAGAACCTTTGGGAGGAGAAATATTGTGGTGTCCAAAAGACCCAGTGGTTCCTGCCATGTGCATTTGCACACTGGCTTCCCTGCCTCCAATTAAAAAAAAAATTTTATTAGCGAATCACTGTGAGGTACAGCAGTTACAGACTTACAAACTTTCTTTCATACTTGCGTTTCAGTTATACAATGGTCGAGGGCCCATCCCTCCACCAGTGCCCATTTTCCACCCAGAGATGCAAAAAAGTATAGTAGAAATGATATATGATATGGTAGAAATGATATATGTTCATTGCAGCACTATTTACAATAGCCAGAATCTGGAAAAAACCTGAGTGCCTGAGAACAGATGACTGGTTAAAGAAACTTTGGTACATCTGTCACTGTAGCACTGTCGTTCCGTTGTTCATCAATTTGCTCGTACGGGCACCAGTAACATTTCCATTGTGAGACTTGCTGTTACTGTTTTTGGCATATTGAATATGCTACAGGTAGCTTGCCAGGCTCTGCCGTGCCAGCAGGATACTCTCAGTAGCTTGCTGGGCTCTCTGAGAGGGGAGGAGGAATCGAACCCGGGGTCGGCCTTGTGCAAGGCAAGGCCCTACCCACTGTGCTATTGCTCCAGTCCGTGGTACATCTACACAATGGAATACTCCGCAGCTGTTAGAAAAGATGAAGTCATGAAATTTGCATATAGGTGGATCAACATGGAAAGTATCATGTTAAGTGAAATGAGTCAGAAAGAGAGGGATAGACATAGAAAGATTGCACTCATCTGTGGAATATAAAGTAACAGAATGGGAGACTAACACCCAAGAACAGTATAGATAAGCACCAGGAGTATTACTCCACAGCTTAGAAGCCGGCCTCGCATGCTGGGGGAAAGGTAGCTCAGATAGAAAAGGGACCACCAAGTAAAGGGCGCTAGGAGGGCACATTTGGGATGGGAGATGCGGGCTGATAGTAGACTATAGACTGATCATGATGGCCACTTAATACCTGCTTCCAGTTTTGGGGGCCTCAAGGAGTGACAACTGCCTTTCCATTTCTGTGGGAGACTCAGCCACTCTAAGCCTCTATCCCTCCAGTGAAACTCAAGATAAAGGAGTAGAACCTGGCCCGAACCACACCTTAGCAGCCTGCATGAGGTAAGAGCCTCTGGCAGTTGCCACCAGTGTCACCATTAATGATCACCTTTATAATTGGTCTTAATTAGCAGCAGCCAACAAGGAGCCTAGCATTAATTCCACCAATAATCAAGGCTGGTGGAGCAGGGACAGAAATGAGGGATGGATAGTTTGCAGACAATGTGTGTGAGGAAGGCCCAACCCCTTGAAGCTCCCACACTGAGTATGGGGGAGTCCTGGGCCCCCCACGGGGCGTACCCCTCAGAAGGTGTCAGGACAAAGTGAAGCATGAGGAATTGTGGGGAGGAGAGGAGCCCTCTTGTCTGTCCTGCAGGGATGGGACACGACAGCAGTCGTGGGATGAAGGCTTGCCTGTCAAAGCCAAGTGAAATGAACTAGAAGGGGACTGGGGACAAGCCCACAATGTCCCAACTCCTCATTCCTTGCTCTGGGAGACTGATAACACTGGGCTGGGAAAGAGGGTGCTGGGAGGGTGGGGCGGGGGAACTTCTTTAGCACAGGGCTCTTCTGCCAAGGAGAGCATGGTGGGAAAAGCTAGTTTCAGATGAGGACCAGGCCAAGCAAACGCTGTTTCTCTCCCAGACTCAGAACCAAATGGACCTGCCTGGGTCTGGTCCAGAGCACAGAGAACAGCCAGGTCAGGCCAAGACTGCCTTGAATATCCAGGCTGAGGGCATAGAGGCTGCCTGCAGATGGTGCCCAGGGAGCTCTGGGCACTATCCAGTGAGGTGCTGCCAGCAACGGTGTGGGAGGGAAAGGAGGGCCTGTAGCTGCTGATGAGATGTGACTTCTCTCACTTGGCTTCTTCCAGAGGCAGCTTTAAAATCCATGGAGGCTGGGGGCTCTGGCTCAGAACACATTGGAGCGACACCAGGTTGGACTGGTGAGCATTTGGGAGAGGAGGGGCATGCGGGCCCACTCCCAGAGATGGGGGTGCTGGGGGACCTGCATGCAGCCTCAGCTCCCAGTGCTGCTCCCCAGGACCCTAACTCTCACTTATCTCAGGGGCTCCCAAATGCACCCCAGCAACTTAGGCCACATACCATCCTCAGGATGGAGGTCACACATTCATGTGGATCCTTCTAAAGGCTGGAAAGGGGACTGACAAAGAGCTAAGACAGCAGGGAAGGCACTTGTCTTGCAAGCAGTTGACCAGGATCCATCCCTAGCACTGCTTAGGGTTCCCCAAGCCCCACCAGGAGTGATCCCTGAGCACTGAGTCAGGAATCAGCCCTGAGCACTGTTGGGCATAGCCCAAATTACCAAAATAAATAAGTAAATAAGAAAAAAGAAGAGTCAGAAGGGAGGAAGGGCTGAGCTTCATGGGAAGTAGAACTGGGCCAGATTGGAAAGATGCGACCTGAGGCCAAGCTTCTCCTTCACCCCTGCAATGTGCTGTCTGACTAGAACCAAAGGGTTGAACTTCTAGAATCACTTCTCATTTGGTACTGCCTGGGTGGAATTTACCCAGAAGTCCCTGGTATCTTGGAAGTATGTCACTGCAAGGGCCACTTTTATCCATAAAGTACCATCGCCTGTGGAGAATCAACACTTAGTCTTTCATCTTGGGAGGCATTTAGGAACAAGAGACTGTAGTTCTGGGTCTTGCAGAGTGCCAGGTCTAGAGTGCCAAGCCTAGAGCTTCCAGGAGCAGGGGCCAGAGCAGCAACATAGCGGCAGGGCATTGACTTGCGTGCAGCCAACCCAGGTTCAACCCCCAGCACCTCATATGATCCCCTGAGCCCTGTCAGAAATGATCCCTGAGCACAGAGCCAAGAGTAACCCCTGAGCACTGCTGGTTGCAGCCCCAAATAAAACAAACAAGAAACAGATTCTGAGAATAGAGAGGGTCTGAATTCAAATGGAAAGACTCCTATCAGCACAGAACTGCTTTGCCCGCCGGCCAGGCATTTTATTGTATTTTATTTTGGTGTAGGGACCACACCTGTGGTGCTAGAAGCTACACCCAGCTCTGTGCTCAGGGGTCACACTCAAGCAGTGCTGGGAGACCTTCATTACTGGGGACAGAACTAAGGTCTTCATCAAAGCCAGCGCTCAGCCGTTTAAGCCGTCACTGAACCCTTACGGATCTTGGTTTGGGCTCCCCCCAAACCTCAGCATGCTCTGGGCTTACTTCTGGTTCTGCGCGCTAGGGAACCACTCCTGGCAGTGCTCAGAACTCTGTGTGGTGCTGGGGACCCAAAGCAATGAAGTGCCTTGCCCACCGTCCTATCGGTCCCGTCCCAGTCTCCCAGCGTGGCGCGGGGTTCGTGGGCAGTTGTGGATGGACGCTGGGCAGCGACATCTCTGTCCCTCAGAGCTCGGGAAGGGCATGGTCAGCAGCCTTATCCAGGTCAGGCCCAGGGAGGGCGGCGGACAGCCCCGGAGGCACCCGGACAATGCGGCTCTGTCCGGGCGCATCCCGCGGCCGGGTTCCCACACGCCGCATTAGCATAGCGCGCATCGGCCGCTTTGTTCCCGCCGCGGGCGCGAGACAAAGGCGCCGGGCGAGCTCCGGGTCGACCACCGCCCCCCACTTGGGACACCCACGCCGTGTCTAATTCCTCCCCGCGCCGTGATGGGAATCCCGATGGCAGAGGCGGTCTCGGGCTTCCCAGCGGCCAGAGGTGCAGTTCGCTGGCCCCCACTCCGTCCAGGCTGCTCTGCACAGGGGCCCCGCCCCCACCTTCCCGCGGTCCCCCCGCCCCATCTTTTCCACCCTGGACCCTTCCTGCCAGTCTTCAGCATCCCAGTGCCCACTGGTCTACACGAACCATCAGCGCCTGGATTTCAGCTCCTGGTTTGGACTGGGGAAGGCAGGCTGGAGCTCCTGTTCTCTCCCTCACTCTCCCCAGGGTTCAGCGGCCAGGCTGGATGTGGTTCCTGATCAGGCAAGTGTGTGATTGTCCTTCACTGAAGACCCTAATGGTGGTGATCAGAGGGGCCAGCCTCCAGGGCCAGAAGCTCATTGTCCTGAAGGAGTGATGAGGGAGTCCCCCACTCCCCCAGGGGCCCCTCTCCCCATCACCCCCTTGACCTGCTCACTGTCACCCTGTTAACCCAAGTTGAATGGATGGATTACTATGTGGGGGAGCAATGAGCTCAGCCAGGCTACAGGGAAGGGGAGGGACTGGGTCAGCACAGTGCTCCTGGAGTACCTCTCCCTGCTTGGGTGAAGGCCCTCAGCCCCAGGGGTGCTGGGCACTGGGAAAAGTGGGAAGTGGACAGAACAAAGTTAGCCAGTGTCATCCCTGTGCCAGCTCAGCTCAGTGAATCTCCCAGCCACAAGAAGCTTGGGAAGGGGTAGTGATGGTTTGTCTGGGACCCCCCACCCCCAGTACATGCAGGGCTATCTCTCTGTATTGGAGAGGCAACCCATACCTGGAGCCTCTTTTCTCAGGAAGTTCTGGAAGACCTGTGGTCTCTCCTCCTTTGGAACCCTAGAGAGGGCCTGGTAGTTTCTCCTCCAGGAAGCCTCCCTGAATTGAGATGGCAATCAGAGCAGCTCACTGATTCAGGCCAGTGGAACTGGCTGTGGACAAGAAGGGTTGGCAGGCAGGGCTGGTGAGATGGTAGAGGAGATAATGCATTTGCTTAGCAGGTGGCTGTCCCCAGTCGAGGTCTGAATCCTTGGCACTACATAGGGTTCCTAGAGCCCTACCAGGAGTGATCGCTAAGCACAAAGCTAGGAGAACCCTGAGTGCGGTTGGGTGAGACCAAAAACACAAAAGAAGGACCCAGTAACCGAAGAAGAGGACCAGGTTGAAAAGTGTTAGTGGCTAAAAAATGAATATTTATGGGGCTGGAGCCATATATACAGTGGATAGGGCATTTGCTGTGCTCGGCCAGGTTTGATTTTTGGCCCCTGTATGGTGCTCCGAGCACTGCCAGGAGCAGTCCTGAATGCAGAGCCAGTAGTAACCCATGAGCACCGTAGGGTGTACCCCACCAGTACCAAAGAAGAGAGTATTTCTAGTTTCCTCCATCCAGGGAATGGGAAGAAAGGATGTGATCTTATTCCTAAACTGCTCCTTTCCCTGGAAATATTCAGAGCTCTGTGGACTACTCTTAAAGCTCAGGGGAGAGCAGGTCAGTGGCTGTACCTGGACAGGTATAACCAAGATCCCATAGCTGGCAGTGGTGGATGGCTCTTAGTTCTTTCAAACTCCTTCCCTCCCAGCCAGAGCCAGAGCACCAGAGCCATTTTACATTGTCAGTTGTCTACTTCAGCACAGAGACACCCCCTACCCCCCAGTTCCACTTACCTAACCCAACCAGCGCGGATGGGGGTGGGGGGACTGTGGGGTGAGAAGGGAAGCTGATGAGAAATTCGATTCCCATGGAAGGCCTATCTCTTAAAACTGCTCTCCTTATTCCTCACATCTGGGGTGTGTGTGTGTGTGTGTGTGTGTAAAAGAGGGATCATTCAGTGATGCTCAGGGTTTACTCTTGTATCTGCACTTAGGAATGACTTTGGTTGTGCTAAAGGGACCATTTGGGGTGCTGGGGATCAAACCCAAGTTGGCCCTGTACAGGACCCTATGGGCTGTCCTCTCAATTCCAGTCTTGGTCTCTGTCCCCAGGAAAATAAAGTTCCCCCATTTGCCCCAAGGATGGGGCCTAAAGGATACCTTTTACCTTTCCCAGGGCCAGGACCCAGAACCCTCACTCCTTTCCTCTGTAATGCATCCTGGAATTCTGGGGTCAGGAAGGGGGCAGTTGAGCCCAGCACCTTCCAGAACCTGGTGAACAGCAGAAGAGGACAGTCTCTCAGGAATTGGGAGGGGATTCAGGAAAGGCTTGTGGGCCCAAAGGGTTAAGGCATTTGCTTTGCATGTAGTTGTTTCTGGTCTGTTTTGGGACTACAGCTGGTGATGTTCAGGGGTTACTCCTGGTGATGCTTGGGAGACCATATAGAACATGGTGGGGAGGGGGGGATCCCTGAGCACAGAATCAGGGGTAAGCTCTGAGCACTGCCGGATGTGGCTGAAAAACAAATTTAAAAAGTGAAGGCAGGGGCTGGAACGATAATATAGCAAGAAGAGTACTTGCCTTGCATGTGGCTGACAGGCTTTTATCCCCAGCACCCTATGTGGTTCCCCAGCACCACCACCAGGAGTGATCCCTTAATGCAGTCTGGACTCAGCCCTAATCAGTCAGCATTGGGTGTTGAAAAGCAAAGGCTTGTGGCCTGGAGGAAGGTCTTCAGTTCCTCCTCTGCACGAGGAGCTGAAGGCTACATCTCCCGCTGCTAGATCTGGAGCGCCCTCTGGTGCTCAGATAACTTCAGGCTGTGGCAATGGGGTGCCTGGCCCATCTTTGTATTCGGCTTTCTGCCCATCTGTCTCATCTTCCCAGACCCTGCTTCCAGTTTCTGAGATTTTAGTGCACCAGTTAGGGGCCCTTTGCCCTCTGCTCAGAAATGACCCAGCAGCACACTGCCCTGAGGAGAGGTGGCAGTCTCCCACTGCAACAGGCCTCCCCAGCTCCGGACCAGCAGGCAGGCTGTGCTCCATAGAGAACACGGCTTCTGAGAGGGAGAGGCCCAATCCCAGGGAGGCAGGCTGCCTTTCGCACCGTTCTACCTCAGAGGTTTCCATCACTGAGGGTAGATCCCTGGTGTAGACACACAGCAGTCAGTCTTCACTGTAGCAGAGTTTATCACCCTGAGACTCACATCTGAAGTCAGAGCTCACTGTGACTAGTGATGCTGGACGGGGTCACAGGCACATACGCGGGGGGAGGGGAGAGAGGGAGCTCACTTCTGGCTCATTCTGTCCACGTAATGCCTGGTGATGGGTGGGCGAGGCTGTTGGTGACCCTGCACGCACACCCTCCTTCCCCAGTCAGATACAGTCCCACTCCCCAGACTCCCCCTGCCCCCTTTCACTGACCACCCCTCAGGCTGCCTCTAGAAAGAAGATATTCGACATGCAGCTTCTGCTGGGCAGCTGCAGGGATAAGAGAAGAACGTCTTCTTAGGAGATGGTCAACAGCTTTTAAAGTGGAGCTTGGTCTTGGGCTGAATGCCAGTCAGGCCCGAGTATCTGGCTCCTCTGTCCTCAGCGGTCCCTGGGCTTCGTCTTCATGTTCTCCTGGCACCTGGAGAGGTTGAGGAGCATGTGAAGGAGGAACTCCAGGGGCTGGATGTCACAGGGGGGTAAGGAGCAGGGCAGCAAAGAAGGAAGCAAGAATGGATGTCCGGGGGGCCAGAGAGATAGGACAGAGTTAAGGTGTCTGCTCTGCACATGGCTGACTTGGGCTTGGTCCCCAGAGCCCTTCCAAGAGTGATCCCTGGACACAGAGCCAGGACTAAGTCCTGAACACTCCTGGGTCCAGTCCCAGAAACCAACCACATCACCACAACAAAAGGTGGGAGAAGTGGAGAAGTGGGAGAAGAGTGGGCAGGCAAGCGGGCCCCAGGGCCTCAGAGGCTGCAGCATGTCTCACCTCCCAGTAAACCTGGTCGTCATAACACCGGGAGTCTGGTGGGGAGCCCAGGAAGGGTAGCCGCAGCAGGAGCCCTAGAGGCAGAAGGCAAAGAAGGGTTGGTGAGGCTCCACCCAGAGCTCTGCTGGAGGGGCTGGAGGAGTATGAATGCAGTGTCTGCCCAGCGGCTGCAAGGAGGCCAACTACCCTGCTGTGTCTCAGGCCTGTGCTGGCACACCCAGCACCACCTTCCCTGTGAGCCCTAGGTGGGCAGGGACATGGCTGCCAGAGAAGGCAAGCCAGGCTCACAGAGGGTAAAGAATGGGCTGGAGTTTCCTTCGCACAACTGCTAAGGAACCCAGTGGGAGTTCTGTCATGAACCCCACAGAAGGGTACCGAGATGTTTACTGAATCGGTGATTCAGTGAATGGATGCAACTTTTCCAGCTGAGAGCAGGAAGGAACACTGAATTACAGGTAGCTTGTTTTCAAAGGCCAAATGACCCAGCAAATCCATTTCTAGGGATCTACCACAAGGACCCCAAAACCGTATTCCGAAAAGTCCTTTGCACTCCTGTGTTCATTGCACCGCTGCTCACAGTAGCCAAAAGAGAAACTGTGGTACACATTCACAACAGAATATTACAGGATATTATCTTCTTATAGCCAAAAGAAAAGATAAAATCATGAAGCCAGAATTGTAGTACAGCAGATAGGGTGCCAGCCTTGCCATGTCCAACCGGGGTTTAATCCCTGTATTCTCTTATGGTCCTTGAGCCCTGCCAGCAGTAAACTCTGAAAGCAGAGTCAGGAGTAAGCTCTGAGCAACACCAGGTATGGCCCCCAAACAAACAAAATAACAAACAAAAAATTGTGAAATCATATTATTTGCCACTATTGGATGGAACCAAAAGGAAGGTATCATGGTTGAGTGAAATCAGCCAGAAGGAGAGTGGTAGGTACAGAATGACTTGGGGTAACAAGAAAGCATAGTAAGGAAATAATGAATAGCCCAAAGCAGCAGAATCTGAAATGGTATATGGAACTGAACTTGCCATGGGGGGAGATGGGGAAGACGGGGGAGGGGGCCTGAGAGGGGACCCTGAGACTCTGGGGGAGGGAAATGGGCACTCTGGTGGGGGGTGGTGGTGTTGGAACATTGCACACACTAAATCGGATCATGGAAGTACTGTAAGCCGCAGTGACTAAAATTAAAGAATAATAAAAAAGAAAAGGCGGAAAGCACTAAAGACAGACCTCAGGAATGACAGGGGTTATCTATTGCCCCCCCCCCCCCCCCCCCGAAGGCTTCCTGGGGAAAAGGCTGAGGTCGGACTGCCCTCTAGTGGGCAAAGAAAGCCATGCAGTTATGTGCACAGCCAGAGGGAGAGCTGGGAGACCCCAGAAGCACCCGGAGACCTCAACTGCTCCCCTTTCCCAGGGGAAGGTTAGCCCTGAACTCAATAGTCTGGCCCTTGGTGGGCATACAGAAACACTCATAAATATCAGAGAGTTTGAATGGGGGTGCAGAGGCCCTTCCTCTCTGAGAATCTCCCTCTTTTCCCACCATGAACTGCTGCTGGACCCCACCCCACCCCCCACTCACCTGCAAACACCGCGCCCACAGAGGCAAACATCAGGGTAACAAACAGTCCGAAGAGCTGGTACACGGCCTGCGAGGTGGCACTGCGCTGGCCCTCGGCGATAAGAGGGAACACAGTCTCCAAGCTGCAGAAGTGGGGGCCACAGGGCCAAACTGAATGGGACAGGGGAGCAATGCAGGCAGCCCACCACAGAGAATCCAGGAAGGCCCATCATTCAGCCCCTCTCCTACCCCAGCCTGCACAGCAAACCCACTTCAAGGCACAGTTTCCAGGTTACTCTTGCCTACCTTCTCTTCTGAGCCCTGGTGTGCAAAACACTGACCCTTGAGTCCTTTTTTTTTTATTTTTGTTTTTGGGGCCATATATGTCACTTCTGGTGATATTCATGGATTTCTCCTAGCTCCACGCTGAGGGATCACTCCTGGCGGGGGGCTCAAGGGACCCTGTGCAGAGCAGCCATGTGGAAGGCAAGCACCCTACACACTACTATATTTCTGGCCCCTGAATCCTTATTTCTCAGGGACCCTTTAGCAACCACACAATTAAAACCATCTGCCCAAAGATCTTTGGTTATAAGTGATGCAAGGTCCATTCCCTCAGCAAGCAAAAGTTCATGGGAGAATGAATGAGTGAAGGGATGAAAATATTCTCTTCTGCGGGGACCACACCTAGAGTGCTCAGGGCCCATTCCTACCACAATGCTCAGGGGACCATGCGGTCCTGGGGGTGAAACTCCTGCACTCTCTCCAGCACCATTTGTACTGCTCCACAGAGAAGAGAGGAGAGAGCATGAGAGGTGATTCCCAGAGGATAACGCTTGGACACTCACCCATCTCCATAAGTTTCGTGGGTGGCCAGCCAAGTTACAAGCACCCCCAGGAGGGCTCCCAGGACTCCCGGCATCCCATGGAGGTTGTGAACACCACATGTGTCCTGCACTTTGAACTTTGACTCCAGGATGGGCTGGAAAAGGAGATAATCGTCATGAGTCTCTTGTGCCTCCCTTTCCCCAAGAACCCCTTTCCTGAGCCTGCAGGAGAAGTGAGAGGTGGGGACAAAGAGTCCTGTTCTTCCCAGACCCAAGAGAGGCCTCTGCACCGTGAGGAACTTGTAGCCCAGCGTGGACACAGCTCCTGCCAGGAAGCCAGCAGCCAGTGCCCCAAAGGGTGTGAGCATCATTTCACTGGAGGTCCCCACTATGACCCCTCCAGCCAGCACTGCATTCTGGACATGCACCTGGAGAGAGAAGGGACAAACAAGACACTAGACAGTGACCCTCATCCCAGTTCAAGCTGGCTTACCATTGGGTCATCCACCCACTGCCCTGAACTCTAACCTCTCACTGGAGCCAGTGCCCTGCCATGTGCTTGGTGGATGGACCTGCAGGGCCCCAGATCTCGGTCCCCTCCCCTCCAGCCCTCAGCCTCACCACATTCTCTGCCCAGTACCATGTCCAACCGCCCATCACCCCCGACAAGGGCAGACAGGGCGAAAGTGCTGAGGGTGCTTGCAGTCAGCGAGTAGTACGTGTTGAGGGCTGTCCGATGCTGGCCATCCCCCAGCGCAGTGGGGGCAGAGTTGAAGCTGGGCCAGAAGATCCATAGGAAGATGGTTCCTAAATGGGGGCAGGCAGGTGGAGTGAGAAGAAGGAAGTGACCGGCCACTGGCCAGTGAAGGCCAGAGAGAGGGTTGAGCTGGGTTTTGAAATATAATAAAAGCTGACTGTGTTTTATCCCATATGGTCCCTCAAACCACCAGGAGTGATTCCTGAGTGCAGAGCCAGGAGTAACTGCTGAGCATTGCCAGGTGTGGTCTCCTCCCCACTCCCCCCACAAGAAAAGAGAAAAGAGGGAGGCAAAAGGTCACGTGTGTAAGCCCTCAGCTAGCTGCTTGATCTAATATCAGCAAATAATTTGTTTTATGATGCCGATGGCTGTCCAGAAGCTTGACTCAACAATGGGCAGGAGACGCCTTGTCCACCAGGTGGGGGGCTGGCTGGACCTAGATGTTTACTAAGATCTGGGGGGGCTTTGTGTCCCTGCCTGCCCCTCTGGGCTTCCCAGGTTAGTCCTGAAGAGAGAGGGCAGAGGAGCTGAGAAAAAGATGGCAGCAGGGCCCTCAGTGGTGGGTATTCATGCCACACCTCCCAAGTGTCTGCGGGAAGGTGACCTACAAACACAGGCCACAAACTGAGCTGGCAGCCAGAGAGACCAGGAGCCTCTCGGGAAGCACAGAGATCTCAGAGAAGCCTTTGGACTGCAAGCCAAAGGGGTTGGGTCTCAAAGGGCAGAGAGGCCTCAGCTGACCCAGGGTTGCGATCCTGTGTTTCATAACAGAGTGAGGAGGCAGCCCTTGTTCTGATGGGAGAAGAGGCAGTTGGGCCACCACTCTGAGCCACCCAGGAAGCAGGGAAGGCTTGATGGCCTCCCCAAACCCGATGTGGGGAGAAGAGGCGCAGAGCCAAGGCAGAGGGTGTGCTTCAAAGAGCAGAGGTGGCCACAGTCGCCCCAGGAGCCGCCCCCTCCGGGGTTGCTCCTTCCTGCCTGAGGGTGTGGCCAGGGCAGAGGCGAAGGGGCGCTGTTGCATCCCAGTTTAGAAGACCAGAGGCAAAACAGATTGAGGAATCTGGTTCTAACCGGTGTGTGTGTGTGTGTGTGTGTGTGTGTTTGTGTGTGTGCAATAAGGGGTCTTAGGCAGAGATTTGTGCAGCCACATCAAAAAAATTAAGGGGCATAGACAGACCTCACAGCTATCTTTGACGCCTGTATAGACCCTTAAGTATGAGGACATATCCTGGGCTCTCATGGCAGACTCCAAACTGTTTGCTTGGTTGGTTATTTTTGGTCTGGGGCCACCCACACCCAGCAACACTCAGAGTTCAGCTCTGTGCTCAGGGATCACTCCTGGTGGGCTTGGGGGAACATATGGGGCACTGGGGATGGCATATGTAATTTACATGCACTACCCATTGTGCTCTCTTTCTGACCCACAGCTGACTCCAGATTGAAAGGGCCAAACCCTGTTGGCCTCTCTGGCCCGGACTGAGGATGTCCGAAAGTGGTCCCCCACTCCACAGTGGCCAGTCTCACCAATCATGGCAAAGAGGTCCGAGTGGTAGACAGAGCCCTGGCGATGCTTGCTCTTCTCTAGCTGTGGCCTGTAGAGGACCCGGGAGAGGACCAGGCCAAAGTAGGCACCAAAAGTGTGGATGGTCATGGAACCACCTGCATCCCTCACCTGGGGAGGGACAGCCAAGGTGAGGCCATGAAACTCGCCCCACCACATCCCACGCTCTCTCTGCCTGTGCATACTCACCCCCAGGAGACTAAGAAGCACGAATTCGTTGACACCAAACAGCACCACCTCCAGCAGGGCCATGATCAGCAGCTGAGCTGGTCCAGTCTTGCCCAGCACTGCCCCGAAGGAGATCAGCACTGCCCCAGCACAGAAGTCAGCGTTGATCATGCTGGGGGTAAGGAGGTGAGAGGCTGAGAAGGACAGAAAGCAGGGCAGCAGCAGGGAGAGGGCAGGGCCACGCCCACGTGTGAAGGGACCTTGCCTTTCCTAGAGAGGTGGTAACAGGAGGTGCTGTGACTTGGGGAACAAAACCCCATGAGGTAGAACAACCAGATCTCTCAACCAAGAGCTCCTCCAAAACTTGCCCTTTCCCATGAAACTAGCCTCCCCATAGCTCTTGGGTAATCAGGAGCTTAAAGAGGCAGAGAGACATAGCTAAGAGTTTGGGTCTGGAAGGAGAAAAGAAATGGGCAGCTAAAAAGACTGTCACTGGGGTCGGTTCTGGTGCTTCTGGGCCTTCAGGGCAGGGAGTGGAGTGGACCGCCCCCCACCATGCCCACCTCTCCACGCTCACGTGGATGTGGCCTCCATGGAAGGAGTGGAGGAAGCCCTGCACCAGCGTGGCCCACTGCAGGGCAAAGGCGGCCAGGAGGAAGGTGAAGCCCACGCTGCTGAAGCCATAGCGTTGCAGGAAGACCATGAGGAAGCCGAAGCCCACGAAGACCATGGTGTGCACGTCCTGGAAGCCTGTGGGCAGGCCCTCACTGGTCAGCCACCCACCCCCACTCTGTGCTTCCAGCGCCCTCACCAACCATCGCTGCAGGTGAGCCTATAAAACTCCCCAGGCATGGCCAATGCAAGAGCTGACCAGCCAGGAGCAGTAGGGCCCAGCTCACTGCCCAGCTGCTCCAACTAGCCTGGACTGGGAATTTAGGCAAAGGGCTGAGCGGGTGCTCATGGCGCCCCATGCAGCTCCAGGGTCAGTCCCATTTAAAAGGAAAGGGGGAAAAAAAGCACAAAAACCCAGAATGACCAGTCTATCTGCCTTTCTGCCCCCGCCTCTGCCCTTGGAGCCCCAAGTCCCCTGGCCCTTAGTTTGGTTGTTTCCCCATCTGCTGGGAAGGCCTTCTGGATGGTTAACCTCTATCCCTCTGACTTCAGGCCCTGAATCTTCCAATTTGAAGATTAAAATATAGAAAGAACCAGAGAGATGGCTCAAAAGACTACAGTTCTAGCTTTTCATATAAGAGCTCTGAGTTCAATTCCCAGCACTTCATATGGTCCCTTGAGTACCACCAGGTGTGGTCCAAACCCCACCAACCCAGAAAAGAAAGTGGGGCAGGGCTGTGCTGTGACTAGGGGTGATGCCACTCTGGGAAACGGGGCCCCACTTTTCAGCTTGCTACTTTCTTAAGTTTGGAGATCTTTTTTTATTTGGAGGCCACACGTAGTGGGGCTAGCACAGAACTGACTCCTAGCTCTGTTCAGCAGCCACTCTGGCAGTGCTTGGGGGACCATATGTGGAGGCCTGGGTCAGCCTCATGTAGGCCGGCACCTTAACTCTGTACTCTCTCTGGCACTAGCTTGAAGATTTTAAGTTCATATGTAAAGTACTTGAATTTTATAAATGTCAGTTAATGTCTGGCTGCTGAACAGGGAGATTTGAGGCTTCCCCCCCCTTTTGTTTTCTACTTTATACCACTGTACATAAAAATATGAGTTAATAAAATAATACACATGGATACTTTGCAAATTGGGTAAGTGCTGGCAGCTTGCTTTGGTACTCATTTGCCCTGCCTCACAGCTCCAGCATCAACTTGCAAAAAGGATTTAAAACAACTTAGTGTTAGGCTTAGCCAGTGTATCTGTCTTGGCTTGGGTCTGTGAGTGCTGAATCTTTGGTTTTGGTGGAGAACTAATATGAAGAAGAGCAGTAGAAGCATATTATTGCAGTCTTTGTACATGTGAGTGAAAAATCGGCTCACCCATGACCTTAATCTCCCCCTTTTATTTTATTATTATTATTGCTATTATTTTGGTTTTGGGGACTGGAGCGATAGCACAGCGGGTAGGGTGTTTGCCTTGCATGTGGTCGGCCCAGGTTTGATTCCTCCATCCCTCTCCAAGAGCCTGGCAAGCTACCAAGAGTATCTCGCCCGCATGGCAGAGCCTGGCAAGCTACCCATGGCATATTCGATATGCCAAAAACAGTAACAACAAGTCTCACAATGGAGATGTTACTGGTGCCCCCTTGAGCAAATTGATGAGCAATGGGATGACAATGATACAGTGATTTTGGTTTGGGAGCCACATCCAGCATTGTTTAGGGTTTACCTTGCCCAGGGTTACCTTGCCCAGGGGTCAGTACTGGTGGGGCTCTGAGTGCTGGGATTGAATTTAGGGCAGCGTGCAAGGTAAGCATCTACTCACAATACCATCTTTTCAGCCCTAACCTCCCTTTTTACGATTTTTAAATTTTTCTTTGGTTTTTGAGTCACACCTTTGCTCAAGGGCTACTCCTGGCTCCGCATTCAAAAATCCCTCCTGGCACTGCTCAGGGGATCAAATGCATTGCTGGGAATTGAACCCGGGGTGGCTGTGTGCAAGGCAAGTGCTCTTCCTGCTGTACTATTTCTCTGCCCCCCTAAAGTTCCCTTTAAATACCTATTTTTGAGGCCACACAGTGCCAAGAGTAAGCCCTGAACACCACAGGGTGTGGCCCTCCCCAAAAAAGTAGCCTGAAGAACTAAGCGGGTGCTTTGCATGTGGAATGCCTGGGCCAGCCCCCAGCATCAATTGGTCTCCTTGCACCCTGAGCACTGTCAGAAACTTCTCTGGAATTTAGTACTAGGAAACTCGAGTCCCTGGAGGAACTGCTTCCCCAAGTTCATTGTGCACACACAGGCCAGGCCCCTCCACATCTCTGTGGAGAGGAACAGGCAGCAGCTGCCGGTGGCAGGCTGCCGCCCCAGGAGTGGAAGTCAGGCAGACATCAAGATGGCAGAGGCCAAGTTTCCTTAGTTCTGATAATAATCCAGAAAGATTAATAACAAATTGGATTTTTGGGGGGCTGGAGCAATAGCACAGCGGGTAGGGCGTTTGCCTTGCATGCAGCCAACCCGGGTTCGATTCCCAGCATCCCATATGGTCCCCTGAGCACCGCCAGGAGTGATTCCTGAGTGCAGAGCCAGGAGTAACCCCTGTGCATCGCCAGGTGTGACCCAAAAAGCAAAAAAATAATTAAATAAATAAATAAATAATTGTTTTTTTCTGACTTCCTGGAAGCTCAGAGCTGCACAAGAATCTTGTTCTTACAGTGTTAGTGTTTTGCATCTCCTTGTTCTTAGATTTTTTTCCCCGTGGGGGGCGGGGGTGGGGAGGTTGGTCATACCTGGAAGTGCTCAGGGCTTACTCTTGGCTCTGAGCTCAGGGATCACTCAGGAGACCATACGGGATGTTGAGTATCCAACCCAGATCAGCTGTGTGTCCTCCCCACTATACTATCTCTCTAGCCCCTATGTTCTAGAACTTGTGCCCTTGTTTTCAATTACCTTGCATCTTGTAGAAGGAAGATATAATTAAAAATATCATGAGCGGGGCTGAAGCAATAGCACAGTGGGCAGGGCATTTGCTTTGCACGCGGCCGACCCGAGTTCGATTCCCAGCATCCCATATGGTCCCCTGAACACCGCCAGGAGTAATTCCTGAGAGTAGAGCCAGGAGTAACCCCTGTGCATAGCCAGGTGTGACCCAAAAAGAAAAAAAAAATATCATGAGCATTTTTTTCTTAATTCAAATAAGCATCAACTAGTTAAAATTTTCTGATTGAACTTTCTTTCTTTCTTTCTTTCTTTCTTTCTTTCTTTCTTTCTTTCTTTCTTTTCTTTCTTTCTTTCTTTCTTTCTTTCTTTCTTTCTTTCTTTCTTTCTTTCTTTTCTCTCCTTTCTCTCTTTCTTTCTCTCCTTCTTTCTCTCTCTCTTTCTCTCTTTCTTTCTCTCTTTCTTTCTTTCTTTCTTTCTTTCTTTCTTTCTTTCTTTCTTTCTTTCTTTCTTTCTTTCTTTCTTTCTTTCTTTCTTTCTTTCCCTCCCTCCCTCCCTCCCTCCCTCCCTTTTTCTTTCTTTCTTTCTTTCTTTCTTTCTTTCTTTCTTTCTTTCTTTCTTTCTTTCTTTCTTTCTTTCTTTCTTTCTTTCTTTCTTTCTTTCTTTCTTTCTTTCTTTCTTTCTTTCTTTCCCTCCCTCCCTCCCTCCCTCCCTCCCTCCCTCCCTCCCTCCCTCCCTCCCTCCCTCCCTTCCTCCCTCCCTCCCTCCCTTTTTCTTTCTTTCTTTCTTTCTTTCTTTCTTTCTTTCTTTCTTTCTTTCTTTCTTTCTTTCTTTCTTTCTTTCTTTCTTTCTTTCTTTCTTTCTTTCTTTCTTTCTTTCTTTCTCTCTCTCTCTCTCTCTCTCTCTTCTTTCTTTCTTTCTTTCTTTCTTTCTTTCTTTCTTTCTTTCTTTCTTTCTTTCTTTCTTTCTTCCTTCCTTCCTTCCTTTCTTTCTTCCTTTATCTCTTTCTTTGGGTTTGGAGTCATACCTGGCAGTGCTCAGGGCTTACCCCTGGCACTCTGCTCAGGGTTCACTCTTGGCGGGGAACAGGGGAACTATTGTGGCACTGGGAATGGAACCCAGTCATTGCATGCAAGAGCTCTATACTATTGCTGTATTATCACTCTGGTCCCTCTGGTTGAGAATGCAATCAATACCAGAAAAGCAAGCTTTTATGTTTTGTGTTTTTTTTTTTTTTTTTGAGGTGGGGAGTTTTTGGAAATCCCAGGCAGAGAGTCACCATGTCTGGGTGCAGAGAACAGAGATCAGCGGCCCATCATATTGGTAATTATGCCCCCAAATCTCATACTATATCTGTTCTGCTCATGCCCCAAATCCTCCAACAGGCAAGGCAGCACTTAGAATTCCATTCACAGCCTAAGTTCTCTCTAGCTTGCCACCTGATTTTTTCCTCCTAGGGAAAGCAGTAAGAAGGCATGCCCATTCTTTGGCTAAGGACAGCACATTAACCATGGGGGTTGGGTGTCCAGTGCAGGCCAGAACCATTCCAGAACTTGTTTTGTATGGTAATAATATTTACTTCTTCTACCCTGGGTTTGTTTGCAATAAAAACTCAGTGCCTTGGACTTTCCACTGTAAGAACCTCCTTCCCTGGAGGCTGTTCCAGTGACTTGTTCAGGGACTGTGGCAGAGAAGGAACTTTCCTAGCTGAATGTGGGGGAGTGAGAACATTCTCTTTTGGGAGCCTCCACCAAATGCATGCACTGGGGAGAATACGAATGCTTCCAGAGTCACTGACTATGCCTCCTCACCCCCTTCCCAGAGCTGCCAGATGATGTTGCAACAAAGCAATGAAGGCCAGGACTTGTGTGTGTGTGTGTGTGTGTGTGTGTGTGTGTGCCACACCCAGAAGTGCTCAGGGTTTACTCCTGCCTCTGCACTCAGTGATCACTCCTGGAAGCCTCGGGAATGATATGAGGTGCCAGGGATTGAACCCAGGTCAGCCATGTGCAAAGCAAGTGCCTTACCTACTGTCCTATTGTTTGGTCTGAAAGTGAAGACTTTTCATATCCTATGGAGCTGCATAACAAAAAAACAGGTGGTTTTGTTTGGTTTGGGTTTTGTTGGGGGCCAGCACCCAGCTATTGTCAGTGTTTGCTCCTGGCTCTGTGCTCACAGATAACTTCCAGTGGTGCTCAGGAGACCCTATACCGAGCTGGTGATTGATCTCTGGTCACAGCATGGTCTTCTCTGCTGTCCTATCTCTCCAGCCCCCTGATAATGTGGAGTTAAACAGCCACTTAATAACTCTTTTAGTTTATGGGTCACACCCAGTAGTGCTTGGGGCTCTGATCTCAGCATTCACTCATGGCAGAGAGATCATGCCTGAGAGAACATATGGGGTGCTAGGAACTGAACTTGTATCAGCTGTATGGAAGGCAAGTGCCCTACCTGCTGTACTATCTTGTCAGCCCCACCAGTCCTACAATTAACCTTTTGAGTCTCAGTTTCCTGATTTGAAAAGGCAGGACATAAATGATAAGGAGCAGGAAGAAGGGATGGAGTATTTGCCACACCTTCCCCCACCTGCCTCTAAGATGCCAGATGGGTCACAAAATCCTTTGGTGCCCTACCCCACCTTTTCACAGAGATCCTGCTTCCATCTGTGCTGTAAGCAAGGACTAGGAAAGACATGTACAGGGAAAGCTGGGACCAAAGAGATAGGATGGTGGGTAGTGCACTTGCCTTATATGCAGCTGTTCAATCCAGGCACACATAGGGGTTCTCCAGCCCTGTGCCAGGAGTAAGACCCTGGAGTAAGGCCTGAGCACCTGTGGGTATGCCCCCTTCACCCAAAAAAGGAGGAGGCCAATCCAGATTCCTTTTTGGAACCCTTTCTTACATTTGCCCCTCTGACCCCAATAATCATAGCATTTTCTCTCTTTCCACTCCTTGTCTCTAGGGACAGAGACTGAAATGTTGGGGAAAGGCTGCAGGTGGGGAGCCAGAAAAACAGGTTCTAGCCTGGCTGGCTGTGGGGTCTTGGCAGATCACGTGGTAATCCAGCCTCTTCCCAGTGAGAGGAATGGACAAGAAGGGCACCGGGGGACTTTCCTGTGGTGACAGAAGCTGCCCCCACGGCAGCCATGGCCTTGTACTGGCCAGGCCTGCAGCCCAGTGCAGCTGCAGGATTTCCTTTCATCTCCCAAATCAAAGGGCAGTGCCATGCCCCTTTGACCCTGACCCCTTCATGGACACAAGGACAGGTGAAGACCCGGCTCATCAAAGCCCCAAGTTTCAGGTATCTCATGTGTCCCTCAGCCCCCCCTCCGCAGACACCCCCCTGCCCAAAGTCCCAAGTCCACTTAGGACAAAAAAGATGGGATCCCTGCCCCACTCCCCTCACCACAGTGCAGGCTGTGAAGCTGGGAGGGGAGTGATAGAGAGGGGGCTCAGGGAGTACCTGGAAACACACGGGGCTGGAGACTTGAGGAGGCATCCTGGAGTAGTGAGTGGGAGTTCAGGCAGGCACCCAGGTCAGACCTTTATTTGCATCAAGATAGACAATCACCTAGAGATGAATTAAAACTGAGCCCATGGGGGCTGGAGCGATAGCACAGCGGGTAGGATGTTTGCCTTGCACACGGCTGACCCAGGTTTGATTCCCAGTATCCCATATGGTCCCCCAAGCACTGTCAGGAGTAATTCCTGAGTGCAGAGTCAGGAGTAACCCCTGTGCATTGCTGGGTGTGACCCAAAAAGCACACACACACACACACCAAAAAAAAAAAAAAAGCCCATGCTTTGCACATGGGAGGCATGGCTTCTGTCCTGCCACTGCACAGACCCCCGGGAGTGACTCCTGAGCAGAGTCAGGTAGCTTACCCCCTCAAGCAGTAGAAGCACTAGCAGGGTAGCCCAAAACTGAGAGTGGGGGGAAAAAAGGAAAGGAGAGAGTTCAGCAGGGAAGTCATATGTGCCTTGCAGGTGGTAGACCAGGTTTGATCTCTGGCACCACGTAGTGTCCTCCAAGATAAGCCAGGAGTGTGATCCCAGAGTGCAAGGCCAGGAATTAGCCTTACCAAGTGTGGTCCAAAAAACAAAAACAAAACCAAAGCATTAAAGTGCTTGCTTCTCTCAGCTCAGACCCTTCCTCCTAATGCCCTGGATTTGCACAACTCTGCTGAGGCTCTGACTTAACCTCAGCTTTTGGGGATCACCTTTCAAGAAGGGCTGAGGGTGCAACCTGGGGAAGGAGGTGCTGAAGGTCTGGCACTTTGAGCTCTGGCTCTTTTCTATCTGCAGCACAGTGAACTTCATTTTGTTGGGGTTGGGGTCTGGGCCAAGACAGGGTCAGGTGGAAAGAGAGGCTGCCTCCAGCTCAGCCAAGCAAGGTAATAACAGCCCTAGATTTTTGTCAGAGACTCCTACAAACTGGACTTCTGTGAATCCTTCAGAGGCATCCTTCTCCCCATTGACGAGATGGGGAAAACTGAGGCTGGAAAAAGACTCTCTGATACATCTGTGACGATCTGAGAAATCTGGTGTCCTTGCTCCCAACTGCCCGGAACTTGAGTCTACAGTCTGGGTCCTCAACTCTAAAGGAGAAAAGGGAATTTGGGGTTCACCCTCTTCTTTCTGGGTCTTGCCAGAAGGTGGGTAGGACATGATCCAAGGAATGAAGGGTGGTTGAGTCCTAGGCCCAGTCTTGTCACTCAAATGAGTCACAAACGATGAGCAACACCGTATGAACTGGACTCCTTGCCCTGGATGCCTCCTTCCTGACTGTGCTGTGGCCACATGGGTGAGCAGGTATTGTGCCCCCCATGAATTTGGAGGGAGCTGCTTGAGGAGCCTGGCGATTCTGCATCCCATCAGTCCTGAGTGCCTTCAGTGCTGTACCTAGCCCCTTCTGGCTATCCCTTCCTCCTGCACAGGAGGCTCTTCCTGAGGCAGGTGAGGTGGGTGGTGAAGGGGAATCTCAGCAAGACACAGCCCAGCAGAGCACACTGGGACAGTGGGAGGTCGCACAGGGGTACAATTAGCACCGGGCTTTAGATTTGGTCTCAAATTCCAGCTCTCTGGGGCCAGAGAGATCCTACTGTGGGTAGGGTGCCTGCCTTGCACGTGGCTGACCTGCGTTCCATTTCCATCACACCATATGCCTTCTGAATCCCACCAGAAGGGGTCCCTGAACATCGCCGGGTACCCACCCTCCAAAATCTAGCTCTTTGTTCTAATAACTTGACTCAAAACTAATCCCTTAACTCTCTAAGCCCCAGTTTCCCCATCTTGGCTCCCTCATAAACTGAATAAGCTCCTGGTTGTCCCACCCTCAATGTGCTATCTGGAACTGAGCAGAAAAGGTGTCATTATCCACCAGGACATCTTCCTTTAGAGCAAGAGAGTTGCTGGCACATCCCGGTCTGCCCACCTCTGCTGGGACATGCAGGGAGCTCGGTATCTTTGTTCCCCACGCCCCCATCGCCCTCACTCACTCGGATAACGAAAGTAAAATGTATTGTCCGCATCGCTGTGATTGCTCCAGTGCCAGAGGGCAGCGTCGGTCTCGTGGTCATAGCGAACAAAGAACGCGAAGAGGATGGCAGTGGCACCCTGGAAGAGGAGGCACAGCAGGGAAAGCTGCAGTCGCCGGCTGGCGGCACGGCGCGGGTTCCCGGCCATGGCACAGAGTTCTGCCTGTCTCGCTCTGGACACACCAGGTCTGTAGGTGCAGCTGCCCGGCAGGGCCTACAGGAGCAGGCCCCGCCCACCGCGGGCCCGCCCACCTCGGGCCCGCCCACCTCGGGCCCCGCCCAGGTGAGGGCCTTTTTCGCTGTAACTGACGGTCAGAGCACCAGGTTTGGGGGTCCTGGGAGGGAAGCTGGAGTGGGGCCTCTGACTGGGACTAGGAGGGCGGGAGGCCTTTGGAAGGTCCTATTCCGGCCCTCTTGGCTCAGCTGGCCCTGGAGCTGTTCCATGACCTTGGAGAGGCTCTCGGAGTTCCCTGCTGCTGGGACACAGCTGCAGACCACGTACAGGGACGGGCAGGGTGGGCATCCCGGAGCTCAGTCAAGGCATGGGGGCGTGGTTCTCCCAGAGTCAGGGTTTTTCAAGGTCCAGGCCTGGCCCCAGCAGGGTTAACAACAGGAATTGAAGAGTACTCAATCAGTTGTGTACCCAGCTGAAAAGCTGTGATGCAGATCATAGATAAAGAAGAGGTCTGGAGGCATTGATGATTAACCTGGCCAGGACAGCCACCTCAGCAGCTGAATTCCCAAGGGAAGCGAACGCCAGAGAAAGTGCAGGGGCACTATGTGGCCTAGAGTGTCTCCAGGGGATGGGCCTGGTGGTCTACATCCTCAGCCTGAGCACTGAACTGCAGGCCAGGTTGGCCAGGTATGGCTGGAAGTGGCCTCTGGTCCCCCCAAGCCCAGCATCACATGGAAGAAAGGAAAACTTGGGAGGCAGGAAAATAGCCCAAAGGATTATCCAAAAGGGATTGATTCTGGGCACTGCATGGTCACCCAGCATCACAACCAAGTAGTCAAACTCCATTGACTTACGACTTTAAAACAAATAAATGGGCTACAGCAATAGTACCAGGGTACTCGTCTTACATGCAGATGACCTGGGCTCGATCCCCAATACTGCATAGGGTCCCCTGAGGCTGTTCAGGAGTTATCCCTGAGCACAGAGCCAGGAGTTAAGTCCCAAGCACTGGCCAAGGCTGCTCCAAACCAAACAAAACCAAAACCAAACCCAAACAGGAAAGTTGAGGGCAAAGATGGCAGGATGGAGGCTGTCTCTGGTGGGCAGCCCCTCCCTGCTCAGGGAAGCCTGGGCCTCAGTTCAGAGCAGCCAGTCATGAGTTGTCCCTTTTCAGGAAAGTCAAGGACAGGACTATCTGAGGAGTCCCTGAGTCTCCTCTTTGTCTTCCCTCTACCTCTTCCCCACATCTTCTCAGGGCCTTCAGTCTAACCCAGCCTGGATTTTGAGGGCCAGCAGGATTTCGGGTGTACCCCAGGTGACCAGCCAGCTAGGGGTTAGGGATGTGGGATGACCCTGCCCAGTCCTGAAGCACCTGGCTGCTACTTGGCCAGCAGCAAAGCTGGCTCCTGTAGAGGCAGATGTCTGCTCAGCTGCTGCTGGATTATACTCACCAGGAGTCTCCTCAAAGTCTGGGTTTTGGACTCCCTGATGGGGCTGAACAGGAGCTGCAGGAGCAGAACCAGGAGGCCTGATCACCCTGGCACCTCTGGGCACTTTCTTTTTCATTCTCCCCTCAATTCATTGCCCATCTCAGTTCCTCTGGACCTTGGATCTTCCTACTCTTTGGTTGCTCATTTATTTTCTCAACAGGTGTTCAGTAAGTGCCAGTTCTGGGCCAAGCGTGATTCCTGAGGCTGCAGCTCCTGGACTAGCCCTCAGCAGGGTGGGCACCTTAGAATTTCTGTATTGTCAGCTGGTGGAAAAAATGGAGGATGGGGAGGGGGCAGGGGGGATGTTGGCAGCCTCTGCAGCCAACCTGCAAGCAAACTTGCAGGCAGTTTGTTGTTTTAATTTGTATTTTTTTTGTTGTGTTTTTTGGGAGGTAGCCACACTTGGTAATATTCAGGGGTTACTTCTGGCTCTGTGCTAGGGATCACTCCTGGTGAGGCTTGGGGACCATTTGGGGTGCCAGGGATCAAGCCCAGGCCAGCTGCATGCAAGGTAAGCAGCTTCCATGCTGTGCTGTCCTATCACTGCAGCTCTGTGGGCACTTTCTGATACTTGAACAACTGGTAGGAATTACCCTGGGTCCTAGAGAGCAAGGCCCCAATGGTACTGCCCTTCTGAGCTTCTCTCCAGCCCATAGACTCTATCCTAGCACTCTCTGGTGCCCTGTGGCCCAGCCCAATCCAGCCCCACCCCAGGGCCTGCCCATTGCAGCCCTGTAACCAACCCCCCAACTTGCCACATGCTGTACCCCTCCCCCATGCTCACACCAGTCCAGCCCCACCCCACCAATACCTCTAGAGCCTGCCCTAGGCTGCCCCCACCCCTCAGGGTCCCTGCTGCCTGAACCAGGCCACTGACCCTCAGTATCCCTGGGGCCCTCCCTGTGTTCACCCTGGTCTGGCCCAAGACCCCAGTAGCATTCGTGGACCTGCACCACTGCCCCTGGGGCATCTGGGGCCTGCCCCAGGCTGGCCTTGCCCCCAAAGGGGCTCCATAGGCCCTAAGGAGGCCTTCCCCAGCCCTCCCCCCCCATTATAGCCCCACAACACTGGAGCCAGCAGGGCCAGCCCAGGATGGCCTTGCCCACTGGGGGCCCTGTGGCCAGCCAGGGCTACCCCCTCCCCTGCACCCCAGGGTCCCTGGTCTGCCCCCCACTTTCCCCCAGTGCCTTGCCCCAACCCAGGCCTTTTCCTAGCCTTCCCCACCCACTCCCTCTGGCCCAGCCATGGGATCACACTACTCGCCCTGGGGTCCCCTACCCTAGTCTGGCCTCATCTCCTCCCCCTCATTTGACCCCAGGCTTGCCTCAGGCTGGATCTGCCCTACCCAGGGTCCCTGTGACCCGCGACCCTAGATTCCTCCCTCCTGTGACCCCTAAGCCACAAGGACTCAGGACAGTCTCCCAGTCTGCGGTGGGTGGCAACCGCCGTGTCCAGGCTCTGAGCCGGCACTGGAAGACAAGGGAAATAAATCTTTTCCAAGATGGAAAATTAACTATTTTTCTTTTCTTTTCTTTCTTGGCGCTGGTGAGCGGGCGCCCTGTGAGCCCACGGCGAGACCCCCATTGCCCTCTCCCGGCGCCGGGCTACGGTAACAAGACCCCAGTGCAGCCCTGCGTCCACCCTGCGCCTCCGGGATCTCTGGTCACTAGGGGCGGGCCCTCCGGCCCGCTCTGCTAGCAGGTGGAGTGCTGCCCACCAGCCGGACTGAGGGACCAGCATTCCGCCGGCTTGTGGAGCGGCGCGGGGCCAGCCCGCTCCGAAGGCAGTACGGCCCCCGCATGAAGCCGGCAAGTCACTCTCCGCGGTCAGCGCCGCGACCGCGGGACCGGTCGCCTGTGGCCTTCGGGAAGGCCCGTGCGCCGAGAGGCCCCGGGCCAGACTAGCGGCCGCCAGGTGGCGCCCGAGCCAGGGTAGAAGAAGTAAATATTATTACCATACAAAACAAGTTCTGGAATGGTTCTGGCCTGCACTGGACACCCAACCCCCATGGTTAATGTGCTGTCCTTAGCCAAAGAATGGGCATGCCTTCTTACTGCTTTCCCTAGGAGGAAAAAATCAGGTGGCAAGCTAGAGAGAACTTAGGCTGTGAATGGAATTCTAAGTGCTGCCTTGCCTGTTGGAGGATTTGGGGCATGAGCAGAACAGATATAGTATGAGATTTGGGGGCATAATTACCAATATGATGGGCCGCTGATCTCTGTTCTCTGCACCCAGACATGGTGACTCTCTGCCTGGGATTTCCAAAAACTCCCCACCTCAAAAAAAAAAAAAAACAAAAAACAACCACACAAAACATAAAAGCTTGCTTTTCTGGTATTGATTGCATTCTCAACCAGAGGGGCCAGAGTGATAATACAGCAATAGTATAGAGCTCTTGCATGCAATGACTGGGTTCCATTCCCAGTGCCACAATAGTTCCCCTGTTCCCCGCCAAGAGTGAACCCTGAGCAGAGTGCCAGGGGTAAGCCCTGAGCACTGCCAGGTATGACTCCAAACCCAAAGAGAGAGATAAAGGAAGAAAGGAAGGAAGAAAGAAAGAAAGAAAGAAAGAGAGAGAGAAAGGAGAAAGAAAGAAAGAAAGAGAAAGAGAGAGAAAGGAGAAAGAAAGAAAGAAGGAAAGTAGGTTCAATCAGAAAATTTTAACTAGTTGATGCTTATTTGAATTAAGAAAAAGTGCTCATGATATTTTAATTATATCTTCCTTCTATAAGAGATGCGAGGTAGTTTAAAACAAGGGCACAAGTGGGACCAGTAATGTCTCCATTGTGAGACTTGTTGTTACTGTTTTTGGCATATCAAATATGCTACAGGTACCTTGCCGGGCTCTCGGAGAGGAATGGAGGAATCGAACCCTGGTCGGTCTTGTGCAAGGCAAATGCCCTACCTGCTGTGCTATCGCTCCAGTCTCAGATACTAGCACTGTTATCTGATGTTTTAGGTAATTTTTTTCTCCCGTTTAATATAATGTTTTAAAATTTTATCCTGATTTTCTTTTAACTGTGAAAAATTAAAAATTTTATGTAGTCTAAAAAAAAACAAGGGCACAAGTTCAAGAACACAGGGGCTGGAGAGATAGTATAGTGGGGAGGGCACTTCCCTTGCACATGACTGATCTGGGTTTGATACCCAACATCCCGTATGGTCTCCTGAGTCTTCCAGGAGTGATCCCTGAGCTCAGAGCCAAGAGTAAGCACTGAGCACTTCCAGGTATGACCAACCCCCCCCCCCCCCGCAGAGGAAAAAAAATCTAAGAACAAGGAGATGCGGAACACTAACACTGTAAGAATAAGATTCTTGTGCAGCTCTGAGCTTCCAGGAAGTCATATACAAACAATGAAAGAGAAGAAAGAGACATTAAAAAGACAATCTTGTTCACAATAGTACTTCAGAAAATCAAGTACTTTGGAATTAGCTTAGCCAAAGAGGTGAAGGACCTATACAAGGAAAATTACAAAACACTACTTCTAGAAATAAAAGAGGACATTAGGAAATGAATACACATCCCCTGTTCATGGGTAGGGGAGAATTAATGTTATCAAAATTGCAATACTGCCCAAATCACTATACAAATTTCATGTGGTCCCTATCAGGATACCCATGACATTTTTCAAGGAAATAGACAAAACACTCCTGAAATTCATATGGAACAATAAACCCCCATGAATAGTGAAAGCAATCCCTCGGAAAAAGAAGATGGTGGCATCACCTTCCCCAACTTCAAACTCTACTACAAAGCAGTAATAATTAAAACAGCATGGTATTGGGCTAGAAACAGACCGATAGACCAATGGAACAGAGTTGAATATCCTGTCACATACCCCCAAATATATGACCACTTAATCTTTGACAAAGGAGCAAGAAATGTGAAATGGAACAAGGAAAGCCACTTCAACAAGTGGTGCTGGAAAAACTGGATAGCTACCTGCAAAAAAAAAAAAAGAAAAGAAAAGAAAGAAAGAAAGAAAGAAAGAAAGAAAGAAAGAAAGAAAGAAAGAAATTAAGAACTCTGACCTCTGTCTAATGCCAGGGACAAAAGTCAGATCAAAGTGGATTAAAGAACTCAACATCAGACATGAATGTATAAGGTACATGGAGGAAAATGTAGGCAGAACTCCCCATGACATTGACGCTAAAAGCATCTTTAAGGATGAAACAGCACTGACCATGCAGGTGGAAGCAAACATAAACAAATGGGACTACATCAAACTAAGAAGCTTCTGCACTTCAGAAGAAACAGTGACCAAAATACAGAAAGAGCCCACAGAATGGGAAAGAATATTTACCCAATACCCATCTGATAAGGGATTAATATCCAGGATATACAAGATCCTACTAGAATTGTATAAGAAAAAAACCTCCAATCCCATCAAAAAATGGGGAGAAGAAATGAACAGTAGTTTCCTCAAAAAAGAAATACCAGTGGCCAAAAGGCACATGAAAAAATACTCCACATCACTAGTCATCAGGAATATGCAAATCAAAACAACAATGAGATGTCATCTCACACCACAGAGACTGGCACACATTCAAAAAACAAAAGCACCCAGTGCTGGCATAGATGTGGGAAAAAAAGAGATGCTCTTTCACTGTTGGTGGGAATGTTGACTGATCCAGCCTTTCTGGAAAACAATATGGACAGTCCTTCCAAACCTAGAAATTGAGCTTCAATATGACCCCGCAATACCACTTCTGTGAATATATCCCCTAGGATGCAAAAAAAGCACAGTAGAAATGACATCTGTACCTATATGTTCACTGCAGCACTGTTCACAATAGCCAAAATCTGAAAACAACCCGAGTGCCCTAGAACAGATGACTGGTTAAAGAAACTTTGGTACATCTACATAATGGAATACTATTCAGCTACTAGGAGAGATGAAGTCATGAAATTTGCTTATAAATGGATAGACTTGGAGAGTATCATGCAAAGTGAAATGAGTCAGAAAGAGAGGGACAGACATAGAAGGATTGCACTCATATGTGGAGTATAGAATAACATCACAAGAGACTGACACCCAAGGACAGTAGGTACAAGGGCCAGGAGGATTTCCCCATAGCTGGAAGACTGCTTCATGAGCGGAGAGGAGAAGGCAGATGGAATAGAGAAGGGATCACTAAGAAAATGATTGCTGGAGGAATCAGTCGGGATGGCAGATGTGTGTTGAAAGTAGATAATGGACCAAACATGATGACCTCTCAGGTCTGTGTTGCAAGCCATGATGCCCAAAAGTAGAGAGAGAGTATGGGGAATGTTGTCTGCCATGAAGGCAGGGGAGGGGGGGAAGAGGGGGTATACCAGGGATATTTGTGGTGGGGAATGTGCTCTGGTGGAGGGATGGGTGTTTGATCATTGTGTGATTGTAACCCAAACATGAAAGCTTGTAACTATCTCACAGTGATTCAATAAAATTTAAAATAAATTTTCAAAAGCTCACGATTTTAAATAACTAAGGTATACGAACTATTTAAATAAACCAAAGAAGAATTTCTCATGTTTCATAAAAATTGATGGTTTAAAGATCTTCTTATTAGAATATCTGACCTAGAAAATCTTGTGAGTTGAAATAATTGTGGTACATAAAAACAGGTTCAAAGAATAATGGTTTAGTTTAAAACATGAGTTTCTAGTGTTATAAAGTTGGTTGCAAAACTTATCCTACTAGCGTTTTACTTGATCTCTGAGACTTTTGTTTGCTTAAATTTCTAGAGCTAGTTAGTAGAGGGTCATAACTAGTAAGCCTGATTGACTGAAGCCACAGCATTGTTCACTGATAAAAGTTTTAAGGATATCAGGCTTTCCTGCTGGAATCCTAATACACCAGCCTCAGGACTTCGTATTGAAAAGAAAATCAAAAGTGAGCCACTTTACTTTCAAGCAGCTAGGGAGAGCCCCTTTGGCTTTAACGGCTTCTAAATATGAAGAGTTGGGTGAAAATGTGGGAAATTACAGCAATCAGTCTTTCTCAGTACATGAAAATGCCTGTACATGAAAATTCATACTACTGTTAGGATAACTTTGTTTCATGAAAGCTTTGTCACCAGGTACCAACCTAGTCTTGACTTTAAGAGAGTTTTATCTACAAGTGTGAGATCCTTACTGTGTAAAGGTAATCTGTGAGTGTTTAATTCTCTTGCATCTGTTTTCCTAGATATTGAAATTCTAAAGATAAAACTTATAGTCTGTTCTGATTAATCCCTAATATGAAGTGAACTTTTGCTAAGAGATCTTCAATTTTGAGCATTGTAAACCTTTTGAATATCTATGCTTTTGAAGAGTGCTGCAGAGTCCAGTTTTGTCATACTAAATGAGATAATGATTGTCAACTTGTTTCCAAATTTCTTGGGAGATAAGAAACTCTTCAAATTACTTTTGCAGAATTTTATAGTACCTTTTTTTTGGCTTTTTGGGTCATACTCGGCGATGCTCAGGGGTTACTCCTGATTCTGCACTCAGGAATTAGTCCTGGCGGTGTTTGGGGGACCACATGGGATGCCGGGGATTGAACCCAGGCTGGCCGCGTGCAAGGCAAATGCTCTACCCTCTGTGCTATCACTCCAGCCCCTCTAATATACCCCTCTAATATACCCTCTAATATACCTTTCTGACAAGATCTATGGAAGATATTAGACTGATTATCTGGACTTCTGATACAGTGCTCTTAGATAATGGGAAGTCAAGGTTTTCAAAATAGAATTGAATGAATTAAACATGATGTTAAACTGTATGCTTTATCTCTGTAGATCTTAGCTTCTTTTTGATGTTGGTGGGCCCCACCAGTGCCTCACGTGAATTGGGGAGGAGAAAGATAGTCACGTTCTCCTGATTTGCCTCTGCCACCCGGGACCCAGGGATACTGGGTTCTTGTCTCGCCTTGCAAAAAGGAATTTCAAGAGAAGGCGAGCAGTGAAATTCACAGTTTTTATTTGGAGGCTTTGAAGGGAAGGAGGGAGAGTAGGTGAGCGAGAGAGTGGGGAGTAAGGTGTCCAAGAGAGAACCTGGGCTTCTCCAAGGGCGGAGAGAGCCCCTACACACATCCCAGCATTAGACAGGAAAGCATGAAAGTACAGATCTCAAGAGGGGAGATGCGGGCGACACCTGTGCTCGGGCACTGCATGTGCTTGGCCACATGGGTGCAAGCAGCACATGGGTGCTAGCAGCACATGTGCTTGGGCAGCATCTGTGTGCCCTTCCTTTGTTCAAGGTGCCTTTTATAGGGTTTCTCCAACCTGCCCCCATGTGGGCTTCTACCTAGGTCAAAGGTAGGTTTGTTACTAAGGAGGTTGCCAAGGGGGTAGAGTTGGGAGTGGTGATGTCTTCTTTGAAATTACTTTCCTGGCCTTTTGCTTCTGCAGGAGCTTCTCTGGGTCTGTTGCTATAGATAGGTGAGGATCTTATCAGGCCTTAGTTCCTGTTTTTTCCTGTTTTCTTCTGAGGGTCTTATCAGGTTCTCACAGCAACTTCAGGGCTATTTCTTCCCAGGAAATCTTTGCCATTGCCTTGGGAAGGGGCCTTCCCTATCCTGTCTACATCAACTCCACATCCATTTTGACCTGAAGGCTCGATGTCACCTCTAGCTCATCATGGGACCTCATTCATCTTCAGGCAAGGCCTGGGTAACTGGCATGCCTGATTAAAAAAAAAATTAATGCCACTATTGGTGTGTCTCCTGTCTTTAGCCAATCTCCAGAACTCCTCAGTTAATAATGGAGTACCCTAAATGAAGAGCTCTCCAATCATCCTGTGCTCATGCAAAAGAATGAGCCAGGTTTGTTAAGCCAGATGGCAAATTTAAAATGAAGGTAGAAAGAAAACTATGTTTCTGTAACTTGCTTTTTATAAGAATCAGATTCTAGGGGCTGGAGTGATAGCACAGCAGGTAGGGCGTTTGCCTTGCATGCAGCCAACCCGGTTTTGAATCCCAGCATCCTATATGGTCCCCTGAGCACCACCAGGGGTAATTCCTGAGTGTAGAACCAGGAGTAATCCCTGTGCATCGCTGGGTGTGACCCCAAGAGCAAAACAAAAACAAAAACAAAAATACAAAAAACAAGAATCAGATTCTAATTCTACAAAGGTGATTGAATTGTGAGGCTGAAGTAGAGCCATGACAGGCTCCACTTTAAGACCAAAACTCAGCAGGCCTAAGTTTTGGTTTCCCCTAATCAGAAAGTCCTGACTTCTCAGAAAACAATATCATCCTGGGCAGATAAACCGACCCATAGCAGCCTATCAGGATGGAGGGCATGGGCAGTGGCGCCCAAACAAGTAGAGAGGGACAATGGAGATGAGTCATGAGACAGGACTGGGACAAAGAATTCGAAACATACTGGTGGTCCCTAAAGTCATAGGACAGTACTAGGACCAAGAATTGGAAACATATTGTCAGCTCCTGGAAAAATGCGGTGATGTAACCAAAGTATATAAGCTGCTCAGAATTTGGAGTTGGAGTCCTTGTCAAGACCCCACTGCATCGGATGAAACCTTGGAACCTAGCTCAAGCTAGTAATAAAGGGTGCCTTGCATTTGCATCCTTGCATCTGGTCTGGTCAATGTGCAAGTGAAACTCCTGTCCCAGGTCATAACATATGGGGCTCGTCCTCCAGGATTTTTGCTCGTGCCGTGACCTCCAGAGTGTGATGTGGCCCTCACTCTTCTTGCTGATCAGCACTGTGGGGACTCTTGGAGTCTCCACAGGGTAGGTTGCCTCAGAAGGGGCGGCTGAGGGGCTGGAGTGATAGCAAAGTGGGTAGGGCATTTGCCTTGCACTCGGCCGACCGGTTTTGATTCCCAGCATCCCGTATGGTCCCCTGAGCACTGCCAGAAGTAATTCCTGAGTGCAGAGCCACGAGTAACCCCTGAGCATCGCCAGGTGTGACCCAAAAAGCAAAAAAAATAAAAAAGAAGGGGCGGCTGAGTGAAGGTCATCTTGGGAGGGGTGGCTAAGTGAGGTTAACTGAGGTATGTCGGTCAGTTGCGACTGGAGGGGTCGAGAGTAGGGTGCAAGTACAAAGAACTGGCATGAGACCTAGGTGGACACGCAGGAGGGTAGTCGGTTGGGGAGTGTGGGAGACATCTCCACTGCCCCCTCACCTGAAACTTCAGACCATGGATGCCATTTGGTAATCTTGGCCACAGAAGGGCCAGTGGAGGCGTGGGATTAGATATAGCGAAGAGGGAACTAATGGCCGATGTTTGTCTGTCTTCTTGCCATATTTGTGAGGCTGTGTATGTTTTGAGTCTTTGTCTTTGTTCTCTGTTCAGACCACTAGTCACTCACTTCCTCCGCAGGAATATGGGCCAAGGACAAATAACATCCCTCTCTCTCTCTCTTTTTTTTTGGGCTTTTTTGGTCACACCTGGCAATGCTCAGGGCTGACTCCTGGCTCTGCACTCAGGAATCACTCCTGGCAGTGCTCGGGGGACCATATGGGATGCTGGGAATCGAACCCAGGTCGGCCACCTCCAAGGCAAATGCCCTACCCGCTGTACTATCGCTCCAGCCCCAATATCCCTGTCTCTCTTTAAGGATAATTTCTCTGATTTTAAAAGTAGAGCTATAATCTGGGTCTGGAGGTTGAAAAGAATAAGCTCCTTACATTTTGTTCCATGGAATGGCCCATATTTAAAGTCGGATGTCTGCCATAGGGCTCCATTGGCCTGGACTGAACCCGGAAAATCAAAGATTTTTTTATTGGTTTTTGACTCTGCTCCCCGTGGTCATCTGGACCAGATTCCTTACATTAGGGTTTGGAGGGATTTGGTCGATAATCCACCAAATTGGCTGAAACCCTTCATTCCTCAGAAACCTCCTCCCCCACTGTAAAAGCCCGAGAGAAAAGGGAGGAGAGACCTGGGCCCCCCAAACAGCGGACACAGGAATCTGACAAGGAGTGGGGTGCATCACCTCATAAACCCCCTATTCTGTTGGACTCCAACTTGTATCACAGTCTTGCTGACCTGGATGCAGAGATCAATCCCCGATCCCCTATATGTTCACCCTCCACTTCCACCTGAGGCAGCAGTGGTGCCACCTCCTCAGTCCCAACAGAGGCCTGCTTTTGGGACCCGGCAGAAAATCCATCAATCCCCCAACTCAGAACCCCTGGTCGCCACTCAGCCATTTCCACTGAGAGCAGTGATTCTGGTGGGGCCCAAAGGGAACCAGGTCTTTCAATACTGGCCTTTTTCCTATACAATTGGAAGACCCAAACTGCTTCTTTTTCAGAGGAGCCCAAGCAAGGAACTAATTGATCTATTTGAGTCAGTCAGTGGCTTTCTCAGAGAGAATTCTGGAGGCTTTTATTTTTTATTTTTTAAAATTATTTTTTATTGAATCACTGTGAGATACAGTTACAAAGTTTTCATATTTGATCCATCACCAAAACCCCCCGCATACCCCCCTCCCACTCCCCCTCTGTCTGTGTGGCTTTACTCTTTCCTTACTTGGATTACATTCACTTTTCAACAGGAGTCTCACTATCATTATTTGGAGGTTTTCCTCCAACATTCAGACATGTTGGATGGCATCAATAGATTGTATGTTTTCATTTTTCAGGAAAGGTCGCTTACACGGCCGCGTGGTTTGGAGATGTCCCAGTCCTGCATCCTGGAGCCGTGTTAGTGGAAGCTCAGTGTCGCCAGGGCTCCATCTGGAGAAGACATGCTGGCTGTACCGCCTCCATCCGGCTCCCCAGTGTTGCTGGCCCGGTCTGGGGTCCGGAGCATTCTCCAGCCTGCGTTGCTTACTGGAACGCCCGGATTCTTCTCTGTTAATGTGGCAAGAATGCGCCGAGGGCGGGTCGAGGGCGTGACTTCTGGCGGCCGGGGCGAATTGGAGACTGGGCTGACGCCGCCCCACTCCATTTCTTCTCTGCAGATTGGAGATGTCCCAGTCCCGCATCCCAGAGCTGTGTTAGTGGAAGCTCAGTGTCGCCGGGACTCCATCTGGAGAAGGCGTGCTGACTGTACCTCCTTCTGGAGACTTTTAGGCAGTTGATTCCTATGGATCTTACCATCATGCCTTCATCAACCAGGAAGCACCTGGTATCTGGAGGAAGCTACGGAAGATAAGCAGATTAGGGGAACAAACAATTGGGGACTTAATTAAGGTGGCTGAGAAAGTTTACAACTCTAAGGAAACCACGGAGTAGCGACAGGAAAGATTGAGACAGGAAGAAAGATCAAGAGTTCCAGATGAGGAAGAACAAGAGAAACCAAAGGGAAATGGCCAGAAGTTTTGCACTAGATTTAAAACACATGAGGGAGGGACCAGGAGAGAGCTGACCCTCCAACCATAGCTGGGCTTCAGGGATGAACAGAAGGTCAGGTTTCAAGAACTGTGTCTTTGCAAGAAGAAAGGACACTGGGCCCGAGACCGCCCTGGGTGGCATGGCATAGACAAGAGTCCGGGTCCGGGTCCCAGATGTGGTCAGCGCAAAAGAGAAGACTCCCAAGCAGAGAGGCCGAAATCTACCCATGTGCCGGTAGCTGAGGAGGACAGTGATTAGAGGTGCTGGGATTTGGCACCCCTTCCTGAGCCCTGGATAAAACTTGGAGTGGAGGGGCTGGAGAGATAGAACAGCGGGTAGAGCGTTTGCCTTGTACGCAGCTGACCCGGGTTGGAATAACCCTTGTACATTGCCAGGTGTGACCCAAAAAGAAAAAAAAACACTTGGAGTGGAGGGGACCCTCATGAACTTTATGGTAGATACAGGGGCACAACATTCGGCAGTACTCCAAGACCAGGGACCACTCTCCTCTAAAGTCAGCTTGGTCCATTGGGGCACTGGGACCAAACAATATCACTGGACAACCTGGAGGTGGGTTGATCTGGGAAATAACCAAGTCCATCATGCTTCTCGTGATCCCGGAGTGTCCAGCCCCCTTGTTGGGCAGAGATTTACTCACTAAGGTGGGTGCCCCAATCTTTTCCGAAGATGAGAGAATTCTGGTAATAGACTATGATAGAGGACCTCTACAAATGCTAACCGTGTCCATGGCTGACCTCCATCCTTCACAGGAATTCCACAGCAAATGGCCTCCTGGTTGGAGAAAGTTCACAAGTGTAGGCGGGATGGCAGGGGCTGGCTTGGCTAGACATTGGGCCCCGTTCTTGTGGAATTCAAGGCAGGGTAGCGCCTGTGCATGTCTGATAGTACCCTGTGACACCTGAGGGGGACTGAGAATCATCCCAGCATTAGATAGGAAAGCTTCAAAGTACACATCTCAAGAGGGCAGATGGGGGGTAGACACATGGGCCAAATAGCACATGGGCTGAGGCAGCATATGTGCACGCTTCCTTTGTTCAAGGTGGCCTTTACAGGATTTCTTCAATAGCGGGTAGGGTGTTTGCCTTGCATGTGGCTGACCCGGGTTCGATCCCTCTGTCCCTCTTGGAGAGCCTGGCAAGCTACTGAGAATATCCCGCCCTCACGGCAGAGCTACCTGTGGCATATTTGTTATGCCAAAAACAGTAACAAGTCTCATAATGGAGACGTTACTGGTGCCAGCTCGAGCAAATTGATGAACAACGGGAGGACAGTGCTACAGTGCTATTGAATCACCGTGAGAGACACGGTTATGAAATTGTTCATGGTTGGGTTTCAGTCATAAAATGTTCCAATACCCATGTCTTCACCAGTGTACATTTCCCACCCCCAATGTCCCCAGTTTCCCTCCCCTCCCGCTACCCCTGTATAATTATTTTGAATGGTCCAAGAAATGCAGGGACTTGATTTATGGTGGAGGCCCAGGAAGGGCTTTGGGAGGGGTTGGGGTCAGCTTCAGGAGTTCTGAGCCTGAGGGCAAGGCCAGAGGGGTCTGGAGGGCACACCCACCTCCACTGTTAGTTTATTGGGAAGAAAGCCCTGCACTGTTCATATTTGTGGAGGCTTTCTACCCCCCAGACCAAGCATAAGGACCAAACAGTGGGGTAGTGGGGAAGTGGTGCTTGTTCTGGTCTAACCGGTTTGGAGTTAAAACTTCATCTTGCATCTAGGATATGGTTATAAAGGCAGAAAGGATCACAACTCCCAGAGTGCTCCAGGTTGCCTGGCCACCTCCACAGTAAAACATTACCAAAAAAAAAAAAGTGTCATCTTGAGATTTCACAAGGTAGGAAGGAAAAGAAAAACATGAAAACTTTCCAGAGAACTCGTTGACATTCCATCTGCCCTCTGTCCTCCTCCTCCTTATCCTTCACACTATTCTATTTCACTTCACTTGTTATTTATTTATTTGTTTGCCTACCCAGCTCTATGCTTCAGGAGTGAAATGCAAATCCTGAATGAAATGAAATGGAAATGAAAACCTGTGAGACTAAACACACACCCCACACCCGCCTCTATATTCCCTTACATCCCATGATTTAACCTGAACACCATCCCCTCACCTCCAATATCTGCTGCAAAAATTCATTCAATGGAGAAAAAATAATCCCCAAATTCACAGGGCCAGAGAGAGTTGACCCCCAGACTATTGCTGCTGGGTAGGAGTAGCTCCGCATCAAAAAGATTGATTTCAGCTCTAATAGTGTGTCAGTATGTGAGTTAAAAAAATAAAAGAATAAGAGTTTCTTTGGTGGGTTGGTATCCCAACTGCAGAGCCAAAAGTAAACCCTGAGCATCCCTGTGTTTGTGTGTGGACCCAAAGCTACATTATTTTTTATATTCAGTGTGATTTGTGGTTTTTCTCATTAAGGTTTTTACATTCAGAGTGGTCCTGAATAAACATATATATTTTATCAAAGAGGTAAATATAAACGTTTCCTGAAAACCAGAACAAATATTCCAAGAGATTTGGGATCAGAACTACTGATTCACACAGGATTCTCTTTACAAAGGGGCCCACACTATCCAGCCCCTCTATTCTCCTGACCCCCACCACTAGGAGTTCTGAAAGGAATGGTAAGGGCACAATCCCAGAAGAGTTTCCTGAGGATATCTACAGGAGGGTTAGAAGAAAATTGTAAACACTGTTTATCGGAAAATCTTCCTTAAAGAAAAAAATGCTGATAAAGGGCAAGAATTCATAATAGACCTTAAATTGTATCCACAGAGATTATTTAGTTAGAATCATAGTTTTTATCCCTCTCTGTATTGTTCTAGTGAAGGTCACATATCTACAACAGTGTTAATGATGATGTATGTAATGGCTCTTCCTCTTAGTCATCTCAATTTTGAAATAGAGGGTCAAGAATTTTGCCATCAAGGGGCTGGAGTGATAGCACAGCGGGTAGGGCGTTTGTCTTGCACTCGGCCGACCCGGGTTCGAATCCCAGTATCCCATATGGTCCCCTGAGCACCGCCAGGGTTAATTCCTGAGTGCATGAGCCTGGAATGACCCCTGTGCATTGCCGGGTGTGACCCAAAAAGCAAAAAAAAAAAAAAAGAATTTTGCCATTGAAAAGTATAGTCGAAATGACATCTGCACTTATATGTTCATCACAGCACTGTTTACAATAGCCAGAATCTGGAAAAAACCCGAGTGCCCTAGAACAGATGACTCGTTGAAGAAACTTTGGTACATCTATACAGTGGAATACTATGCAGCTATTAGAAAAAAGGAGGTCATGAATTTTGCATATAAGTGGATCGGCATGGAAAGTATCATGCTAAGTGAAATGAATCAGAAAGAGAGAGACAGACATAGAAAGATTGCACTCATCTGTGGAATATAGAATAACAGAATAGGGACTAACACCCAAGAATAGAAGAATAGTAGAAATAAGTATCAGGAGGTTGACTCCATGGTTTGGAGGCTGGCCTCACATTCTGGGGAGAAGGCAATTCAGAGAAGGGATCACCAAGTATGCGGTCGGAGGCCATGCGGGGGAAGGGTGATGCGGGCTGACTGTAGACTAGAGACTGAACACAGTGGCCACTCAACACCTTTATTGTTAACCACAACACCTAATTAGAGAGAGAGAACAAAAGAAAATACCCTGCCACAGTGGCGGGGTGGGGTTGGGGGGGAGATGGGATTGGGGAGGGTAGGAGGGATGCTGGGTTTACTGGTGGTGGAGAATGGGCACTGGTGAAGGGATGGGTTCTCGAACTTTGTATGAGGGAAACAAGAGCACAAAGATGAGTAAATCTGTAACTGTACCCTCATGGTAATTCACTAATTAAAAATAAATAAAGAAAAAAATAAAATAAAAAAATAAAATAAAATAAAATAACCAGTGCTGGCGCAGATACGGGGAGAAAGGGACTTTCATTCATTATTGATGGAAATGCTGATTGGCCAAGCCATTTTGGAATACAATGTGGAAATTCCTCAAAAAACTAGATATTGAGCTTCCATATGACCCAGCAATACCACTTTGGGAATATACCCTGGGGGCCCCAAACAACACAGCAGAAATGCCATTCTCGAACTTTGTATGAGGGAAACATGAGCACAAAAATGTATAAATCTGTAACTATACCCTCACGGTGATTCACTAATTAAAAATAAATAAATTAAAAAAAAAGAATTTTGCCATCATACTCTCGGGCTGCAGGGAGCTTGGACCATCGAACCATTGGACCCCGAGAGCCGCTGCCAGTGCAGCGGAGCAGGGGAAGGGGAAGCGCCTACCACCCCTTTTCAATAAAGTTGCTGGTGCTGGAAAAAAAAAAGAAATTTGTTTGGTTGGTGGGAGGCAAATGGGGGTGGGTTGGGGCACCATTGGAGGGAAGTGGAGAATGTTGGAGGGATCGGTGTGGAAACACTATGTTTGAAATTCAATCCTGAATTAAGTTTGTAATTTCATGCTGACTACATTTTTAAGAAATAATAATTTAAAAAAAGATTTTGTCATCAAAAGACAAGTAAATTTGGGGCCGGAGCGATAGCACAGCGGGTAGGGCGTTTGCCTTGCACGCGGCCGACCCGGGTTCGATCCCCGGCATCCCATATGGTCCCCCAAGCACCGCCAGGAGAAATTCCTGAGTGCAAAGCCAGGAGTAACCCCTGAGCATCGCTGAGTGTGACCCAAAAAAAGCAAAAAAAAAAAAAAAGACAAGTAAATTCAGTAAATAGAAAACGGAAATGAAAAAGTAGGGGTGGGGGCAGAGAGGGTCGGTGAGAGAGAGTGTGAGTTGGGGTAGTGTTATAGGCGCGGCACCCCCAAAATTTCCACAGTCATAATTTTGTCTCAGATTAAGGAGTCTTTATTAGCTGGCCAGCAACTGCTCTCTAGCTCAGCCTGGACGAGAGAAGTAGCCCTGACAGTAAAAAGCAAAAGTTTTTTAAAGGGCTAAACCACTTCTTGGAATTTCACTAAGTAAATATGCAAATTTACAGAAGCCAAACAAAGCAGTTATCTAAACAAGCCATTAATACAAAAATCAAAAATAAAGTAAGCAACAGTTAAACAGAAACCAAAAATAAAGTAGTCAATCAGTAGTAAATCAATAGATCGATGAAGAAACTAAAAATGGTTAGCTACATTCTTTTCTGAGTCACTCCCATCTCCCATCCTGCTTAAAGGGCCAAGTGAATACACACATTCTGGATGCTAAAGCCAAAGTAGAGCATTTGCTTATTTCTCAAGGGAACCAGGTCCGTCTTTCACAGTGGGGTGGGTGGGGCAGATATTACAGTAGGTATGGTGCTAGCCTTGCTGGCAAGTGGGTGCAAAACAAACTGGCCCCTTGGGTTCAGAGGCAGGAGTAAGTACTGAGTATGGCTGGGTGTACCCAACCACCCCCAACCCCAAAGGGAAAAAAAGGCAAAAATTAAAACTAAAAAATGTGCCCATTCTGCACCACCAGGGGTACATGTATGTGGGTGTGTGTTGGTGGTGGTGGGGTGTATCTCAAGGTCTCAAAGAAAAAGAAAATGACAAAAAGGAAGGCAGGCAGGGAAACAGGCAGAACTGATTTACAGTAGTTGACATAGCAATTTCTATAAAGAGATAAAACTTAAAACAAAATACATAATACAGAGAATCCCCAAGTATGATCCTTGGCACTCTATGTGGTATCCCTAAATGGAGCCAGAAGTGCTTGAATGTTGGCCCCCCACCCAAAAAATATATAAGTAAGGGGGAAATGAGGTGTAACCACCCTGCCCCATCCTATCTTCCCCAAGTGTCCAGTGTGTCAGCCTGCTGGTACAGTGTCCATATGCCACCACCCTGCTGTGCCCACCTTCCCGCCCCTCATTTGATTCCATTCCAAGGAGGAATATATAAAAGTGGCCACCAGGAGACAGAAAGGGCCAAGAGAGGTGAATTGCAGTAAAGCACACACCAGAGGTTAAGTTTGGACAGATTGTTCTCAAATGGGAGTGGGTGGGTTACTTGCCAAAGGCAATTCTGATAACCTCAGGAGGGAGCAGGGCAGCCGGCTGCTCGAGAAATACCCAATCAATTGCAGAATGTGGGATGCAGAGGCTAACCCAGTAAGATAACTGGTCGTCCACAGAAACAAGCAGGGCCAGGGGAACGGGGAGAAGTTCAACCCCAGAGTGTAGCATGCAGAGGCAGAGGCCAAGCCAGTAAGACAACTGGTTGACCACTGGACCACACAGAGCTGGAGAACCAGAGGACCAGAGGCAAATGATAGATCCCGAGAGGCAGTGCACAGGGCCTAAATCCAGCGAGATATCTGGCTGACCCTGTGAGGTGGTGTGGAGAGGCTAAGTCCAGCTGAGCAGAGACCCCTCCTCACCCTGTCTCACATCACTCAGTATAGACCCTGAGCAGAGACCCTAGGGTGGAATGGCCGCCATGGGGCCACTAGCTACCTCTGGGTGAGAAGCCTGCCCCAGAAGCAACTGTATCCCGGGAGCTGCAATCACTGGTCCCATGCTGCCCACCTGCCTCAGATGCAATGGGACCGGGTCATCCCCACTCCTGGATGTTCCACCTTTTGGCCTTGCCCTTCTTGGCTGAGACTTCACTGTCTCAGCCTGGGGCAGCCGCTGTGCTGGAGAGGGGACAGCAAGTGAGGAGGAAACAAGGACGGGGACTGAGGTGAGATGGGGAGATGCACTGCCACTCACAAAGGGCACAGCATGTGAGCAGGGATCCCAGCCATGTCCAGCAGGACATGTGACCTGGACCCATACCCACAACCGAAGGTGGTTGAGAACTGTGCTGACAGCATCTGCCCCCCTGGGGAGAAGGGGCGCATGCAGGGACCCCCGCTGGAACTGAGTGAGAATGAAAGAGAGCGACAGAGTGACTTCGTGGTGTCCGTCTGTCTATCCATCCGTGGACTGGACAAACCACTATGCCCAGGGCTGACTTTCAATATATCGCAGATAGGGAGCTGCTCTGCTATGTAGGAGACTCTAACCCAGAAGCAGGCCAGTTGCAAATGGTTTAGCACCAGGTTCTCAATGGATGCGTTGATTGACAGGCGAGGGGCAGCCACTTCCTGGCCACACCCTGATTCCCAAGATTCTCCAAATTGGTTCCTGGTCCCGCCGTGTTTAGGGAATCATCATCGAAGGTATGGTAAGACATTATTTATCCAAGAGCTGGATCGTGGAGCTGCACATACGGCCATGCAACCTCTTCAAAAGTTGTAGTATTGACAGCCCTGTAGGAACACAGAAAAGTAGATGGGGTAGTTGTGTAGACACCCATTAAGCTTAATAGCAAAAACAATGACAGAAGGCTCAACTAGAGTTCAGTAAATCCTTGCCCAATGACTTTAGCAACACCATTATGAGATATATGTTGTAACAAGCAACATAAAGTAAATTATTTTGTGCCAGGAGTGGGTGGGGTGGTGGGTAATTTGAGACATTGGTGGAAGGAGGACACATTGGTGGTGGGATTGGTGGAATATCGAATACCTGAGATGACTGTTATGAACTACTTTGCAAATCACGGTGTTTAAAAGTGTTTCAAGTGGGAAAAATTATGACAATTCTTTTAAAACGCATAATTTTTGTCTGTTTTTCTCACTCACAAGCATAGAAGAGTCTCAAGTAAAACCAAAACACATTATCCCAAAAGACAGCAGACTGGTGTATCTGTCCCAATCTGGGCTTCAGAAAAATCAAACAAAGGACAAACCTCAGCAATAGTGTTCAGTGTAGCAACATCTGACTGGCATAATTAAAAAATCAGAAACTGGAACTAATGATGCAATGCTACATGCAATGGATCCAAGGCCTGGATATCAAGCATATTCCAAACATAATAGAAAATTCCTTGGCTTTTCTTTTGCAATAGTGCTTTTCCCTCTTATCCAAGCCTGATATATCCTTGGGTCTGAAGCATTATATCCTGAAGAATCAAAACTGCAGCCCTTAGATATGAGAAGCCTTTCTCTTGGTTTCCATGGAAACAGATGTTAGATTAACAATAAAGTGCACAGACCATTTGAAGGAGTTATTAAAAGTCTTGCTTGTTGAAGAATTCAGTGCTGTCAACCAGCCCTCCCTGGTGCTTTGATCAAAATCGACACACAGACAGGCACAGTGGCCCTGCACAGTACCGCAGGGGCACTGACCCAACCAGTCAGTGCCCTGGAACTCAGTGGCATCAAGTGCCTGCTGATGAGCACATGGTCACAAGTTATCCCGGGTGCCACCACAGGCCCGAGAGTGATGTGGCAGCTCTGATATCTCTCATTGCCAGCACCAAAGGTGATTTATATCGATTGCACCTCAGCTCATATGTATAAGTACCCCAGTGTAGGGGGGCAAGCCTCACACCAGGAAGTGAGATGCCTGGGGAGCTCCAGTATGAGCTCAACAGTGAGCCCTAGTAAGCACTACAACCAGAATGTGTATGGTACCCCAGCTATAGTGCCCAAAGCATACAACTAAAGCTCCACAACTAAAGACACACACAGAGGACTCAGTCTTTACAGCAGAGGGTAGGGGAGTGGAGAAATAAAATACATTTCAGAAATAACTTAAATTTTAAAAACTTTTAAGTTATCCTCTACAATGCTGTAGAGAAGTTATAGTCTCTGTGCTTTGATGTGAGAACCAACAAAAAAATCCCCAAATCATTACCAGTACATATCTAGAAGTAAAAAAATGGTTTCCTCCAGTCTAGTTTAGCCTAATTCCTCCAGCCAAGAGAGAGATTGGTATAACCATTAGAAGAAAGCACAGCATTAGTTTCCTGCAGGAAGGGTCTCAACCCATCTGCCCTGCCTCAGGTTCTAGTAAACCCATGATCAATAAAGATAAGCAAATTCTTATCAAATTCCCTTCTGGTGTCATAAGTGTAAAGTATCGTTCAACTCTGAGGAGCCCTCTCCCTTGATTCCCCTTTAAGAAAATTCTGACTTCATCTTTATTTCATGAAGCAGTCTCAAAGTACTCACTATATGCATCCCAAGATATACTAATACTACAGTTTAGACCACTGGCATTGATTAATGTTGGACATGGAGCGGGGCAGGTGCAACTTCATCATGCCTGTTTTCTGCTTCACGTTTTGTTTTACTTAAACCTTTTTGTTTTTCTTAAAACCCCGATTCCCGCCCCCCCTCCCATCTGCAAGGGAAGGACAACTGGGCTGAAAACTCGGCCTTGGCAAATAGTTACATAACCGCTATTCACTGTCTATAGAAGCCACCCAGACACAAGCAGGGTGGGTAGCTGTCAGAATGTTCTGAAAACATGTCTAGATCACCTATCTGTAACTGCTTGTTTGTACTATTTGAAAGTATGTTTTCTTCTGAATTATGAAACTTGCATTTTCACTTATATTTTTGTTAAAATTCGTAAGTGCAGGCTATGATGTAAGCAATAACTATAAAACTAGCAGCTTTTCCCTTGCTCAGGGTCTTGCTTGGGCCTGCGTGCCTAGTAGCTTGACCCCAGCTAGCTGGCTTAATAAACTCCACTTGTGTATTACATTACTGACTGAACTCTTTGTGCAAGTTCGGAGAAGGGGAAATTATCGACCCCGGACCCTAACATCTGGGGGCTCATCCAGGATCAATTTTTCTCTCTTTCTGAGGAAACCCACAAACCGTTGCCAGTACCGGCGTTAGTCAGAGGGCTGTTTCTTCTTTTCTTCTGGACCTCTAGAGTGGATTGGCAGGCTACCTCAGAGGACGGAACTAGATTCTGGTGACCATGGTGGGAGAGGTTGGCCGCTCTCCTTTGGGAGGATTAGATCATCTTTGGGAGGATTAGGTCCTCTTTGGCGCCCAGGCAATTTGGATTTTGGAACCAATCCTGGAGACTCCATTACATCAACATCTGTGGGAGATGTCCCAGATAGGTCACGGCAGTCTCAGTGGATGCCTTTCGGCCTGATATCAAGTTAGGAGAGAGAGGAAGTGTGTGTGAATGTTGGAGAAGTGAGAGAAAGGACCGGTCCGTGTGAAAGTGTGTGCGTGTCTGCTCTGAGATTGTGTTTGTGTTCTGCCTTGATATTTCTTTTTGATAACTTTTTTTTCCCCTAAGTTTTGCCGGTTTCAGAAAACCGGAGTTTTGCCAGTTTCGGAAAACTGGACTGTGCCGGTTCAGTCTTGCATAGAAAACTGGCCTGGCAGGAACTAGCAGAATTAGCATTCTCCCGATCTGGAGAATGGCAGAGGACCTAGGTGGACGTGCCGGAAGGTCGCTGGTCGGTAGTGTGGAAGACGTCCCCACTACTCCTGAAACGCCCTGAGAAAGGTGGATGCCATTTGGTAAGGAAACTTTCGGGGCGTCTGAATCTGAATCTGAATCTGAAGCGCATTGTTAGGAAGTTTTTTTTTTTTTTTATAGCTGTTGTGTCTGTTGTCTGAGTGTCATTTTTTTTTGAAAAGTTGATAAAATATATTTTGTTTTGAAAGTTGTCAATGTAATTTTCCCCCAAATACTCTATAAAGTACAAGTAGTATAGTTATTGTTATAATATTATCTAATTGGCAAACTTTTCACATAATTATTTCCATTAGAATAAAAGTTTATAACAATATTAACATACATAACTACATTGCAAATAGACATTTTAAATGTGAAGATTGTATATGTAATAAAATAGTCTTATGAACATTTATACTTAAATCACTTTAATTACTTAAACTTGTAATAATTTCAAAACATGAAATTTTAGAAGTGCATATCTAAGTAAACTGAATATATAAGGAATAAATGTAAACTATTGCAATAAATTTTATGTGATGAATTGTGTTATATTGATTAAATAGAATATCTTTAAATGTGAGTCTTATAGTCTTAAAATTTTGATATTTCTACACATACAAACATGCTGAGAATTTTTTAAATAACTCACTACTCTTATACGTATATTCAAGGCCCCCAAATTTAGAAAAGTACTTTTCTTTTTTATTATTATTATTTTTTTATTTTATTTTATCACCATGTGGAAAGTTACAAAGTTCTCAGGTTTATGTCTCAGTTATACAATATTCAAACATCATCCCTTCACCAGTGCCCATATTCCACCACCAAAACCCCCAGTATACCCCCCGCCCTCGCCCCCCACCCCAAACTGTATAACTGATGAATTTCACTTCATTTTCTCTTTACCTTGATTACGTTCCATATTTCAACACAAAACTCACTATTGTTGTGGGAGTTATACCCCCAAACAAGATAGCCCTACTAAGGAAGCATTTGATAATTAGTTTTCCATTAAAAGATTGTATGTTTTCAGGTTTTAGAAAAGGTCGTCCCAGTCCCGAATCCTGGAGCCGTGTTAGTTGCTGCTCAGTGTCGCCAGGGCTCCATCTAGAGAAGGTGTGCAGGCTGCACCTCCTCCGTCCGGCTCCCCGGTGTTGCTGGCCCCAATTCGGGTGCGGAGCATAGAAAAGTACTTTTCAATGTAAGCAAATATATTAAAACATTTAAACTAACTTAAACAGTTCTCCTTAATTTTATAAACATTTACTTTTTCTTTTAAGTTGTTCCTGAGGCATATTAAAATACAGTTACTTAAATAAAATTTACATAAATCCAGGCTCACTGAACTTGTGTTGCCATTTTAAATTAAAATTTAAATCAGTGTAACCAAAAATTTTCATGTATTAAAACATTAAAAGTTAGTCACATCCTTTACAGCACTCACTTGCATCACTATGATATAAGAAAATTCTACGGCAATTTATCTGGATACACAAGTAAATCAGATAAGATTTCTCTTGCTATAAGTAATCTCAGGAAGAATATATCATGATGCTTAGATTTGTTGTCAATAAGTTATATTTTTTCTATCATTTTAAAAAAATTTTTAAAATTTTTTTATTTTTAATTAGTGAATCACCGTGAGGGTACAGTTACAGATTTATACAATTTTGTGCTCATGTTTCCCTCATACAAGGTTCGAGAACCCATCCCTTCACCAGTGCCCATTCTCCACCACCAGTAAACCCATCATCCCTCCCACCCTCCCCAAACCCATCTCTCAGCACCCCACCCTGCCACTGTGGCAGGGCATTCCCCTCTGTTCTCTCTCTCTAATTAGCTGTTGTGGTTTGCAATAAAGGTGTTGAGTGGCCACTGTGCTCAGTCTCTAGCCCTCATTCAGCCCGCAACTCCCTTCCCCCGCATGGCCTTCGACTACATTATAGTTGGTGATCCCTTCTCTGAGTTGCCCTTTCCCCAGAATGTGAGGCCAGCCTCCAAACCATGGAGTCAACCTCCTGGTACTTATTTCTACAATTCTTGGGTGTTAGTCTCCCATTGTTATTCTATATACCATAGATGAGTGCAATCTTTCTATGTCTGTCTCTCTCTTTCTGACTCATTTCACTCAGCATGAAACTTTCCATGCTGATCCACTTATATACAAAATTCATGATCTCCTTTTTTCTAACAGCTGCATAGTATTCCATTGTATAGATGCACCAAAGTATTCTCAACCAGTCATCCGTTCTAGGGCATTCGGGTTTTTTCCAGATTCTGGCTATTGTAAACAGTGCTGCGATGAACATATAAGTGCAGATGTCGTTTTGACTATACTTTTTTGCCTCTCTGGGGTATATTCCCAGCAGTGGTATTGCTGGGTCATATGGGAGCTCAATATCTAATTTTTTGAGAATCGTCCATATTATTTTCCAAAAGGGCTGAACGAGTCGACATTCCCACCAGCAGTGTAGAAGGGTCCCTTTCTCCCCACATCCTCTCCAACAGCGGTTGCTTTTGTTCTTTTGCATGTGTGCTAGTCTCTGTGGTGTGAGGTGGTATCTCATGGTTGTTTTGATCTGCATCTCTCTGATGATTAGTGATGTAGAGCACTTTTTCATGTGCCTTTTGGCCATTTGTATTTCTTCCTTGGTAAAGTTTCTGTTCATTTCTTCGCCCCGTTTTTTGATGGGGTTGGATGTTTTCTTCTTGTAGAGATCAACCAGTGCTTTATATACCATTGATATCAACCCCTTATCTGATGGGTATTGTGTAAATATCCTTTCCCATTCTGTGGATAGTCTTTGTATTCTGGTCACTGTATTTTTTGCTCATGTTTCCCTCATGCAGAAGCTTTTTAATTTAATGTAGTCCCATTTGTTGATCTCTGTTTCTACTAGATTGCTTAGTTCCGTGTCATCTTTGAAGATACCTTTATCTTCAATATCGTGGAAGGTTTTGCCGACCTTGTCTTCAATATACCTTATGGTTTGTGGTCTGATGTTGAGGTCTTTAATCCATTTTGATCTGACTTTTGTGCATGGTGTCAGGTCAAAGTCTAAGCCCATTTTTTTGCATGTGGTTGTCCAGTTGTGCCAGCACCATTTGTTAAAGAGACTTTCCTTGCTCCACTTCACATCTCTTCCTCCCTTAACAAAGATTAGATGATCATACATTTGGGGTTGTGTGTAGGGATATTCCATCCTGTTCCATTGGTCTACGGCTCTGCCTTTGTTCCAGTACCATGGTGTTTTAATTGTTACTGCTTTGTAGTAAAGTTTGAGGTTGGGGAGGGTGATGCCTCCCATCGTCTTTTTCCCCAAGAATTGTTTTAGCTATCTGTGGACGTTTGTTGTTCCATATGAATTTTAGGACTGCTTGATCCGTTTCTTTGAAGAATGTCATGGGTATCCTTATAGGGATCGCGTTGAATCTGTATAATGCTTTGGGGAGTATAGCCATTTTGACAACATTGATTCTCCCTATCCACGAGCAGGGTATATGTTTCCATTTCCTCATGTCCTCTTTTATGTCATGGAGTAGCGTTTTATAGTTTTCTTTGTAGAGGTCTTTTACTTCCTTGGTTAAGCTGATTCCGAGGTACTTGATTTTCTGGGGCACGATTGTGAATGGGATTGCTTTTTCCATGTCCCTTTCCTCTGCCTCATTGTTTGCGTATAGGAAGGCCATGGATTTTTGGGTATTGATTTTGTAGCCTGCAACTTTACTGTATAAGTTATTGTTTCTAAGAGTTTCTTAGTAGAGGCTTTAGGCTTCTCTAGATATAGTATCATATCATCTGCAAATAGTGAGAGTTTGATTTCTTCCTTTCCTATCTGGATGCCCTTAATCTTTTTTTCTTGTCTAATAGCTATCGCAAGTACTTCCAGTACTATATTGAAGAGGAGTGGTGAGAGTGGGCATCCTTGTCTTGTGCCTGATCTTAGAGGAAAGGCCCTTAGTTTTTCCCTGTTGAGGATAATGCTTGCCGTAGGCTTGTGGTAGATGGCTTCGACTATCTTGAGGAAAGTTCCTCCAAACCCCATTTTGGTGAGGGTTTTCATCATGAAAGGATGTTGGATCTTGTCAAATGCTTTCTCTGCATCTATTGATATGATCATATGATTTTTATCTTTACTTTTGTCGATATGATGGATTATGTTGATTGATTTCAGAATGTTAAACCATCCTTGCATCCCCGGGATGAATCCCACTTGGTCATGATGTATGATTTTTTTGATGAGTTGTTGGATCCTATTTGCTAGTATTTTGTTGAGGATCTTCGTATTGGTGTTCATCAGGGATATTGGTCTGTAATTTTCTTTCTTAGTGATGTCTTTGTTTGCTTTTGGTATTAGGGAGACGTGTGCTTCATAGAAACTGTTTGGGAGAGTTCCTGTTTTTTCAATTTCCTGGAAAAGTTTGAGGAGAACTGGCAACAGGTCTTCTTTAAATGTTTGGAAGAATTCACCAGTGAAACCATCTGGGCCTGGGCTTTTGTTTTTGGGGAGTTATTGATTACAGTTTCAATTTCCTTAACATTGATGGGTCTATTCAGGTATTCCAAGTCTTCTTTGTTCAGTCTTGGGAGATTGTAGGAATCAAGGAATCCATCCATTTCTTTTAGGTTCTCCTTTTTTTGTGGCGTATAGACCTTCAAAGTAGTCTCCAATGATCTTTTGAATCTCACTGGTTTCTGTTATGATGTCCCCCTTTTCATTTCTGATTCGATTTATTAGGGTTCTCTCTCTCTCTCTTTCTTTGTGAGTCTTGCTAGCGGTTTATCAATCTTATTTATTTTCTCAAAGAACCAGCTCTTTGTTTCATTGATCTTTCGGATTGTTTTTTTGGTTTCAATGTCATTAATTTCTGCTCTAATTTTTATTATTTCTTCTCTTCGGTCAGGTTTGGGTTCCTTTTTCTGGTCCTTTTCTAAGGTCTTGAGTCGTGAAGTCAAGCTATCTATGTGGGCCCTTTCTTCCTTCCTGAGGAATGCATGGAGAGCTATAAATTTTCCCCTTAACACGGCTTTAGCTGTGTCCCATAGGTTTTGGTAGCTCGTGTCTTCATTCTCATTTGTTTCTAAGTATTTTTTGATTTCTTCCTTGATTTCCTTCCTGACCCACTCATTGTTCAACATTGAATTGTTTAATTTCCACGTGTTTGATTTGATTTTCCGTATTTGTGAGTGGTTATCTTCTATCGTCAGCTCATCGTGGTCTGAAAAGATGGTTGATACAATTTCTATTTTTCTGATTCTATTGAGGTATATTCTCAGGCCCAGTACATGGTCTATTTTAGAAAAAGTTCCGTGTGCACTGGAAAAGAATGTGTATTCTTTCTTTTTGGTGTGTAAAGCCCTATATAGGTCTATTAGGTCTCTCTCTTCAATCTCTTCTTTCAGAGTCAGTGTTTCCTTGTTGAGTTTTGTTCCTGTCGATCTATCTAGAGGCGATAAGGCCGTATTGAAGTCTCCAACTACTATTGTGCTGTTAGTGATGTCCTCTTTTAAGTCTGTTAGGAGTTGTTTTAAATATTTAGCCAGTCGTTAATTAGGAACATATACTTTTTTTTTTTTTAATTTTTATTAAATCACCATGTGGAAAGTTACAAAGTTCTCAGGTTTATATGTCAGTTATACAATATTCAAACACCCATCCCTTCACCAGTGCCCAAATTCCACCACCAGAAACCCCAGTTTACCCCCCGCCCCCACCCCCCTACCCCCTACTGTATAACTAATGAATTTCACTTCATTTTTTCCTTTACCTTGATTACATTCCATAATTCAACACAAAACTCACTATAGTTGACATAACTCTCTCTCTCTCTTTTTTTTCTCTTTTTCCTTTTCCATTTTTTTTTTTTAATTTTTCCCCCTCATCCCCCTTCCTGCGCCTCATAGTATGGTGTACTCCACGCCACGTTGGCCAGCGTGGGGCTTTTGCTTAGCTCATAGTCCAGAGGTGGCTGTTACATTAAGAACCTTCAATATTTCAACAAAAACTTACTGTTATTATTTGGAGTTTCCCCCCCAAGTCTGACCTGTTCAAATGGAACCCTTTCACATTGATGACAATTATAAATGTTAAGTCGCGCGGACGCTGCCTTGGATTTCTGTATAAAGTCCTGGGAAAATTCTGCCAGAAATTACATATTTCCTCCGTTAGCCGGCGTGGGGCAAAGGCTTAATTCACAGTCTCCATACATGGGTGCAGGCACTTGCTGGAACCCCAATTCCTAAAGCTGTCTCTGGAGGAACATATACGTTTAAGAGTGTGATTTCTTCCTGTTGTACATATCTCTTGATATACAGAAAATGACCTTTGCTGTCCCTTTTAATCTTTTTCATCCTGAAATCTATGTTGTCGGATACCAGGATGGCCACTCCAGCTTTTTTAAGGGGGTTGTTTGCTTGCAGGATTGTTTTCCATCCTTTGGCTTTAAGTCTATGTTTACTCTGTTTGTTCAGGTGTGTTTCTTGCAGGCAACAGAATGTTGGGTTTAATTTCCAGATCCATTTTGCCACTCTGTGTCTCTTAATAGGTGCATTTAGGCCATTGACATTGAGAGAGATTATTGTGATGGGGTTTTGTGTCATCTTTCTGTGGGATTTGTTGTTCTTATGGGGTTCCTCCTTGTCTTACAGTAGCCCCTTTAGACCTTCTTTCAAGATTGGTTTTGAGTCTATGAAGTTCCTGAGCTGTTGTTTATCCGAGAAATAGTGTATGGTTCCTTCGAGTCTGAGTGAGAGTTTAGCCGGATAAAGTATTCTTGGTGAGGTGTTCATTTCGTTAAGTTTTTTCACTATGTCCCACCATTGTCTTCGGGCTCGGAGGGTTTCCTCTGACAGGTCTGCTGTAAATCTGAGGGATGCTCCTTTGTATGTGATTTCTTTCTTTGACCTTGCTGCTTGCAGAATTGTGTCTCTATCCATAGCATCCGTCATTCTGACTATGATATGCCTTGGAGTCTTTTTATTTGGGTCTCTTTTTGCTGGTACTCTTCGAACTCCTTGTATCTGGATGCCGGCCTTCTCCAGTTCTGGGAATTTTTTAGCAATGATGTCTTTGTGTTTTTTTCATTGGGGTTACTTCCCTGTGGTTCTGGTACTCTAATGATTCTTATGTTGTTCCTCTTGAAGTCATCCCCCAGGGCTCTGATTCGCTCTATAGCCATTTTGAGGTCTTTGGCCATGATTTGTTGTTGTCTATAAGCTTTCTGCAGCTCATCTTCCAGGTCGCTGATTCTGTCTTCGGCTGTAGTCATTCTACTGTTGAGGGCATCTAGTGAGATTTTTAATTCATCTACCGATTCCTTTATTTGTGTGACTTCCGTTCGTAGGTTTGAAATTTCTGCCCTCATTTCTTCCTGGATTTTCTTGGTAGACCATTCCAGTGCTTCATTCATCTCCTCCCTTAATTTATTGGATGTCTGTTCCGTGTTTGCTTGGAGTAGGTCGACTCTCCTCCAGATTTTCTCTCTGAATTGTTTATCTGAGAGGTCATAGATGTGAGTAGCCCCTGTTGATGTTTCTGGTATCTTTTCTTCTCCCTCTCTTCGTGGAGGGGATTTTCGCTGCTTCTTCATATTGTTACGGAAGTATAGAGTTGGAACTTTGTAGTTATTTATTCCTGTTCCCTCTGTGGAAAGAAGGGGCTCTGATTGTGCTAAACTTCCCTTATTCACTGACAGCTTTTATAGTGTCAAACTAAGCTAATGGATATTTTGCGTAAGTGTTTGAGATCGCAAAAGTGAATTTTCAAAGAAATACACAGTACTGATTGAGCTGAGGTAACAAAGAATAACCGCTCAGACAGGAGGCCACGCCCACTTGAGACCACGCCCACTAAGACACAGGCCACGCCCCCAGTGTCTTCCTGTTAGAGAGCTTGGTACCTGATGGGCGGGCGCAGTTACAGAGCCAGATCGGAAGACAGGGTGCGCGGCTGCGCGGTTTTGGGTTCCTGTATAAAATCCAGGGAAAGTACAGCCAGAAATTACATCACTGCAAACTTTTACCCTTTTATGGTGCTCATAAGATGGAAAGACCTAGAGAGAGCTGGCTCGGCGTCTCCATTTTGTGCTCAAAAAGCGGTGGAAGCTGTGCTGTGCTCAGGAGGAAGGGGTTGAGAGAGAGAGGTTAAAAAATAGAGGAATACCCGGCTCCCACTGTCGCAGCCCGGTGTAAGGTCTCAGTTCACATTCCGGAAGTATTTCAGTGGGCTGCTGGAGTCCAAGGGCGCTCTTTTGGGCTCTCCTATCATGCTCGAGCGGCAGCCGCACCAAAAGGGCTATTTTTTTTTTAACTTTTTATTAAATCACCATGTGGAAAGTTACAAAGTTCTCAGGTTTATGTCTCAGTTATACAATATTCAAACACCCATCCCTTCACCAGTGCCCATATTCCACCACCAAAAACCCCAGTATACCTCCCGCCCCCACCCCCCACTCCCTAACTGCATAACTGATGAATTTCACTTCATTTTCTCTTTACCTTGATTACGTTCCATATTTCAACACAAAACTCACTATAGTTGTTGGAGTTTCCCCCCAAGAAAGACAGCCCTGCTACCAAGGGAGCATTTGATAATTAGTTTTCCATTGCTGAGAATGAGGAGATATGTAGCCCCACTGCTCCAAGTACATAACTCTTTTTTTTTCTTTTTCCTTTTCCTTTTTTTTTTCTTTTTCCCCTCATCCCCCTTCCCGCGCCTCATAGTATGGTGTATGCCACGCCGCGTTTCTACCTGAAAATGGGAAACAACCTGGAAAGAGGGATATTTCCTCTTCTCGGCCGGTGTGGGGCTTTTGCTTAGTTCACAGTCCAGAGAGGTGGCTGCTACATTAATAACCTTCAATATTTCAACAAAAACTTACTGTTATTATTTGGGGTTTCCCCCCCAAGTCAGACCTGTTCAAAAGGAACCGTTTCACATTGCTGACAATTATAGATGTTAAGTCTTGGTTTTGGATTTCTGTCTAAAGTCCAGGGAAAATTCTGCCAGAAATTGCATAGCCCAGCTCACAGTCCCAGTGCATTGCTGTAAGAAGTCTCTGGAATCAAAGTCTTTAGGCGCAGAGGGTCCGGTTCACTCTCAGCAGCTCCGAATTTATCTGGGCCGAGGGTGTGCCAGTTACACCCCCTTCCCATGAGTCCCTAGGAGCCCCAAGTGTAAAAATCGAATACCTCTGAGTTGGGATTCTTAGAAGATGGCACCTGCCATGTGGGTGCCGCCGCCACCGCCGTTTTCCGTGCAGGAAGACGGGGTGGGGAGGAAAAATCCATCCCCGGGCAGCACAGAGTTGCAGCCCAGTTCACAGTCCTAGTGCATTGCTATTAGAAGCTGTGCTGGATGCCCGAATGTGTTAGGTCTCTGGAATCAAAGTCTTTAGGCACAGAGGGTCCCTGAGTGTCATGTTTTTGTGTTGTCTTTTTTCTGTTTTTAGTGAGTCTTTACATCTTTGGCCCCCTAATTCACCATCTACTCATGGATCAGAATCAGTCAACCCTTGTGACTGACAATTTCAGTGATTTCAGGTGCGGGGCAACAATCTCTGGGTAGAGGTGAAGAGAGGTAAACTGATAACTCTGTTCTGCAGAATGGCCAGCCTTCAATGTTAGCTGGCAGCAAAAGGTACTTTTGATCTGAGGACCATTCTGAAAAGTGAAATGTGGGGGTCTCGTCCTGTCCAGCAGGAAGGACCCTTCGTGGGGCTGAGAAAGGGACACAGCCGAATGAATAGACATAGAGCCAGAAAGCAGCAAGAAAGAGGAAAGCTTTATTCTACTGGCAGTTACAGCACTTATACTTTTTTGCTGGGAGGAGATAGAATGGTATACATGCCTGGACCCCCATACAAACAGTAGTAAATTACAGATTGTGACATGTCCATTTATCACATCATGCATGTGCATTGGCTCGTGAAAACAATGGCAGAACAGTAAGGTCAGTACAGTCAGTAATGGCAACCTTGTTACAGGAAATTTAAGCAAGCCTCTGTTTTATTAGAAGATAGGAGCCAGGCTTGTAAAATGGCTCCCTACAGTGAAAGGCAAAGTTTTCTTTCCGGGACTGGGAGGACACCTGGACCTTACATCCTGGTCTGGTAGCAACTGGTTGAGAGACCCCTGTCTGGTTAAACAGTACAGAGATAAAATTAGGTTATTTAGTTTAATACTGGAGGTATAGAGGCCATCAAAACAAAGTTTTCTTCTGTTTTCAAGTGTTTTCTTATGCTGCTATTTAAAAGTTTGATGAGTACCAATGGTCTCCTTCTGTGTCTAAAAAGCATATTTAAACTGTGAAATTGTTAAAGTATCTGGTGTAAAAAAAACTTATGATTTGAGATAATTAAGGACTTTTAAAATTAAGCCACAGAAGGTTTTCCTATGATTCATTAAAAAAATGATGGTTTGGGACCGGAGCGATAGCACAGCAGGTAGGGTGTTTGCCTTGCACGCGGCCGACTTGGGTTCGATCCCCAGTATCCCATATGGTCCCCCAAGCACTGCCAAGAGTAATTCCTGAGTGCAGAGCCAGGAGTAACCCCTGAGCATCGCTGGGTGTGACCCAAAAAGCAAAAAAAAAAATGATGGTTTAAGGGTTTTCTTATGCTAGCGTGTTAATGTATATTTTTGTTTGTATTTGTACTGTATTATCAGAATGTGAGTAGAAATTATTGCGGTACATTAAAACAAGTTTAAAGAGTAATGGGTTAAAAATGTGAGTTTCTAAATTTATAAAATTGATTGCAAAACTTTTATCCTATGAGTTTAAAGATATTAGGCTTTTTCGCTGGAATTTCAGACCATCTTCAGGTCTTTTTACTGAAGGGAAAAAAAAGGAGTCATTTAAAAAAAAAAAAAAACCAAGTGAATCCAAGAGGCTAAAAATTGCCCTTCTGGCTTTAGTGACCTTGCAATTGAACAGAGGCAGCTGCCCCCGACCCCTCTCCATTCTCAGCAGAGGCAAGTGAGAGCTGAGAATGGAGACATATCACAATATTATGCTGATTCTAGTTTTGAAGTTAGGAAGTTAACATCTAAGTGCTAAAAGTTTTTAATGCTTTTTGAGTTGGGAATATCCAGGAAACAAAATATGTATTTGTGGCAAAAGGAATTTAAGGTTTAAAACATTCTGGCAGAAGAATTTTGTCTCAAGAACTATGAAAGAAATAGGAGATAAAACAGAAAACTAAAAGGAATGTTTGACCTTCGTACTAAGAAAAATATAGATAATCTAAAACTTTGTTCCCTTTCTCTATATTTTTGTGATTTTCAAGGACTGTTTAAAAATACAAGTTTAAACTGCATATGTGACTATTTGAGTTGTGTACTGGAAAGAAAATAAAAATTGAGGTTAGAGTCATTTAAAAGAAAATAAAATACAAAATTCAGTCCACTGGAAGTGATGAAGTGGGCAAAGATTGAAGGAATATGTAGGTAAATGAAATATATAAGTCTTGTGAGTATTTTAACTAGAATTCGGAATCCTATAAGATCTTTAATTATGAACCTTTTGAACATCTATGGGACTGATGCAATGCTTTTAAAAGAGTACTGCAGAGTATATCTTAGTCATGGTAATTGAAATAATGATTAGCAACTTGTTTCCAAATTTCTTGGTAGATCAAACTATATTAAGTTCAATAAAAATAAGATTAAAACTGGAGAGACATGATAGTAAGGAAGGAATATAAGTGTGTATTTTAAGTAAAAGGATGATGGATGGAGATATCATTAGTGGGAAAAAGGAAAGGAATCTCTTAAAGTGTAACTGGTTTTGAGGAACAGGACAGAATGAACATAAAGGAATGTGTAGAAGGCTTGAGTATGTGAAGAAAATGTATGTCTAGATTTGAGGGTGTGTTTTAAGAAAGAAAACTGTAATCAAACTATATGGGGCTGGAGCAATAGCACAGCAGGTAGGGCGTTTGCCTGGCATGCAGCCGACCCAGGTTCGATTCCCAGCATCCCATATGGTCCCCTGAGCACCGCCAGGGGTGATTCCTGAGTGCAGAGCCAGGAGTAACCCCATGCATCACCGGGTGTGATCCAAAAAGCAAAAAAAAAAAAAAAAACCAAACAACCTATATTGTTATAAGAAACACCTTAAATTATCTGCAGAATTGTTCTAGTATAAGGCTTCTGTTACAGTACTCTTAGATAATTTAAATTCAAGTCTTTCAATTTGGAACTAAATAGATATGATATTGTTAAACTGTATATTATATCTCTACATAACATAATGCTTCATTTGATTAGGACCCATAGTAAATGGGTAGATCTCATTGTGAGTAAGGGAGATGTTTGCTTTTCTCTCCTCCGTGCCATGAAGCAATAAGGCACTATGTTTATTTTCATAAACCTGGACCAAGGCCTTTCCTCTCTGCAATAGGGTCTACCCCTGGTGCAGACAGAAAAACCAGCTATGGGACTCCAAAAGCCCTCTTCCAAGGAAAAAGTCAGGAGACTGGTCTAAATGACAGGAGCAGGTATTTAAGAGTTATTGTTTCAAGTACTCTACTAACCTCAGGGAGACCCCAAAGGCAGGCTGGCTCAAGGAAGGACTGGACATCGTCTGTGCCATGGAAAATAAGGTAACAGGAAATCTGCAGTGACCGACTCAGCCTGGGCCTTGCTCTCAGTGTCAAAAGTAGGAGGCCGGGAATCCCGGCTTTGAAGAAGGGATGGGATGGACTCATGACTGCCAGGATACTCCTACGGAGAGGCCCGAGGCCACATCCAGTTCAACCTGAAGGCTCTACCTTTAGTTTATCTTGGGACCTGATCTTCACATCTTATGGCCAAGCCTGGGGCATCCCTGATATGAGTTAAAACATTAAATGCCTTTAATGGTGTGTCTCCTGCTCTGTCTTTGACCAGTCCCTAGTACTTCTCAGTATATAACGAGGTACCCCAAATGGATTGTTCTCCAATCTTGCTGTGCTTATGCAAAAGAACAAGCCAGATTTGTTAAGTTGTCTGGCAAATTTAAAATGGAGGAGGAGAGAAAACCATGTTTCTGTAATTTGCCTCTTTTGTGAGAATCAGATTCTAGCTATACAAAGGTGATTGAATAATTGGGTAACTTAGTAAGTAAGCTACCTAGTCCATAAAGATATTCAATGTTGTACATGCTGTCACCAGTCTGGCCAGAAAAGCAGAAGCTTTACCAAAGTGGGGGAACTTCAGCTTAAAGTATCAATTGCTTTCCCCCACTTGTCAGCTGACTAAAGAACTGAGAGTGGACATCTAAACTGGTTCTAAGTAATCATTCTTAGTTAGTACATAATAGCTCTCAATTCTTGTTTCATCATGGGATTAACAGCCCATTGCAGAATATCTCCTCTAAGCCAGAACAGCTGCAGAAGAGGAAGAATGGGTATTGGAGTGAGGTTTCCAAAGGGAAGTTGAAAATTACAGACCCCTAGACTAATATAGTGAAATATTGAAGGGATGAACAGGACAGTAAGAAGTAAGTAACTCAGAACAGTGCCTCCTATGCCATTGATAATTGGTTCTTGTACCCTAAGCGCTTGAGCATTTGTCATTTGTTCTTCTGCCTCCAAGGTTTGGTCATTTCGAAGTAGCATTCCTTAGCCTAACTGATGTTACTTTTCAAATTCATTTCCTGGGGCTCAGTAAAAACTAAGGTAGCCTGAGATTTCATCCCTTGTGCAGGCAGGGTCAGCGTCCATGTGTCAGCAGGAAGCAGCTCCAGAAGATTGAACTTCGACCATTTTTCCTTTAAGGATTAAAGGTGGTGAAATCTTTAGGGGAATATAATGTAGATAGATAAAGGAAGCCCCTCCTGCCTTGAAAATCCCAATTGCCCTGTTGTGAGTGTGCACCCCATTAATGGAGGAACTCTGTTCCCTTTGAAATTCTTTTGGGTCAACTGCCACTATTCCAACTTAGCCTTTGAAATGGAAGTGTAGGCCAGAATGTATTAATGATCTCTCTCTTCTCCAGTTATTACTAGCCTTTACAGGTATCAAGGCCCAGCTCCATGGGGGCTTGGAGCACATTGCCAGAGTGAACTCCTCATTGGTATGCATTGGGAGATCTGGTTTGAATCAGGTGACAAGACTGCCACCCATGAACCTCGGTGGAGAGGTCCTCACACAATGATCCTGAGCACACCAGCTGCTCTGAAAGAGGATGGAATCAAAATGCTGCCTTGGAGATAGAACGACCAGAATGATCAGAACAACCAGTGACATGTCTGGACTACAGGAGACAACCCCCTCAAGATAAGGCTGATGAAAGTGACTTAAAGGAACCATGGGAAGGGCATGGGTTATTCTCTGTTTCTGTATGCTTGTAGTGAAAGTTATAGAGTGAGCATTTTACCTGCCCCGGTTTTGGCACTGGATAGTTTTTGATATTGAGACAGGTAAAATTAACCTTGATCTTTGCCAGTTATGACCCATGCTAGGATGTGTGTTTGATCAGGGACTTACCGAGCCTATTATAACCAGAACTATAGAGTGGCCTCCCAGCATCTATACCACAGGTTAGTTAGAAGAGCCCCTATACTGGGACCCAATAGTACTTGGCTTGCTTGTATGTAACCCCTTGCTTGTTCCCCTCCTACTTTGCTAATTCCAGTACTCCTGAACTGTGTTTAATGGTAAAGATTGTGCTACAGGTACCTTGTAATAGAAAGGGAACTGGGAAAGTAAACTTGTTTATCCTGATCCCATCCCACCTGGGACCCCTAGTACCCCTGCTTTTGTTTCTGACCATGGACCCCTTGCACCCTGAACAAGTTAGTGGTCTTTGTTAAGGGTGGAATAAATACAGTACAGCTTATGGTTTTCGGACAATACTAATGAGCCTGTGGCTGAGGATGATTCCTCAGTTTGAAATAGAAAAGGGGGGAATGTTGGACACAGAATGGGGCAGGAGCGACTCCATCATGCCCAGTTCCTGCTCCACATCCTGTTTTACTTAAACCTTTTTGTTTTTCTTTTCTTTTTGGCTTTTTTTTTTTTTTTTTTTTGCTTTTTGGGTCACACCCAGCGATGCTCAGGGGTCACTCCTGGCTCTGCACTCAGGAATTACCCCTGGCCGTGCTCAGGGGACCATATGGGATGCTGGGAATCAAACCCGGGTCGGCCGCATGCAAGGTAAACGCCCTACGCGCTGTGCTATCACTCCAGCCCCCTTTTTGTTTTTCTTAAAACCCCCCGCTTCTCTCCCCGGCCATCTGTGAGGGAAGGTCATTTGGGCTGAAAACTCGGCCTTGGCAAAGTTTCATAACCGCTATTCACTGTCTATAGAAGCCATCCAGACACAAGCAGGGTGGGTAGTTGCCGGAATGTTCTGAAAACATGTCTAGATCACCTATCTGAAACTGCTTCTTTGTACTATTTGAAAGTATATTTTCTTCTGAATCATGAAACTTACATTTTTACTCATGCTTTTGTTAAAATTCATACGTGTGGGTTAGGATGTAAGCACTGACTATAAAATTTGTGGGCTTTTCCCTTACTCAGGGTCTTGCTCGGGCCTGCATGCCTAGGAGCTTGACCCCGGCTAGCAAACTCCGCTTGTTTATTCCATTACTGGCTGAGCTCTTTGTGCAGATTTGGAGGGGGAAATTATCAACACCGGACCCTAACAGACACCTGGAGTAATCACAGGCTGTGTAATCACAAAATAAGTGAGTGATGTGGGCTCTCTCTTGCCATGTGTTCAGTGGTCAGGCTGTTTTCCTACCCCAGATGGCCGATGGCAATGGATGAAAAGAGAAAATGGAGGCCAGGCTGGTTGGTGGTCAATTGCTGTTTATTCTTCTGCCTCCTTCCAGTCTCACTCACTGCCCATATTCATCCTCCTCCAACCCACTCCCACAGCCTAGTTATAGAGAACAATCACCAAGGGTTTTGGGTAACAATTACACATAGATGAGGTAGCATAATCAACATATGAAAACCCTTCCTTCAGGGAAGCTCTTCTAAGACAAAGATCTCATTCTGCTAGGAGATCTGCTCAAGGGCAGAATTTCATCTAAGGCTGTATTTCTCCTTCCTTTAGTTCATATACATTTAAATAGTCACCTTAAATTTACTTAATAATCTTTCTAGTCATTTTGTATGGACACAGTAAGAGATATATTAAGTTTAAAGGTTGGCTCTCCTGGGGACATCTTAGCTGTAGTTCCCAGACTATAGTCCTCAGGCCAGATTAGTCCTTTCTAACCCTAGCAGGGTCCTTGTCCAGTCATTTCTCTCTGGGTAATGAGAGAATTCGTCCATGACCGTGCTCTTAGCTTATTATAAGTTTTATGGCACTTAGTATGTCCTGTTTCAATGCCAGGGTAGTTACAGCTTGTCCTGGGTCCATTCAGTCCCTTTGTCAGGACCCTGGTTTTGGGGTGCTAAGGGTAACTGAGGTTTAAGTTAAGTAAATATGACAGATGCCCAGGAGTAAATATTGTCTGGAGTCAATTAACTCCCAAGTTACAAAAGCATAACATTAACTGTCTTCCTATGTCTATACAAAAAGGACATTGCTCTAAAGTAAATTATACAAAGGACATAAGGGAAAGAAAACAATATTTCACTTATAAATATAAATATAAAATTCAGAGTCCTTAGAAGAATCTGACCTTACAAGCCGCAGGGTCTGATTTGGGGATAATGGTGATTAACAGATAGAGGAAGCAGAGCACAGAGGAGAGGTTAAAAATAAACACAGAGGAATGGGAGTGCCTTGAGAGCACTGTGATGGGTGTAACACAATAAACCTAAGCTCCCTGCAGCAAGGGAGAAAGGACAAACCAATGTATTCTACAATGGGCGTGGATTTTTTGTTTTGATTGTTTTGAGCTACACTTGATGGTGCTCAGGGATTACTCCTAGCTCTGCATTAAGGACTTAATCCTGAGGGTGCTCAGGGAACCATATGGGGTGACCCGGGGATTAAACCCAGGTTAGCCCTAGGCAAGGTAAGTGCACTATTTCTCTGACCTGAATATTTTTTAATTGAGTTCCTTTATTTAAATTCCTTGTATAACTGAGAACCATTTGCTCTTAACTGAGAAGATCTGACTTGGCCAGCTCATACCTGAGGGCCCCTGGATCTATTGAATAGTGTTAAGTTGAAAGAAATTATATTGAGTTAAAATGGTTGGCAGCCCACTCCTGACTTTTGTAACCTCGCTTTGTTCTGCTTCTGTAACCATGCTTATGCCCCCAAACTGTATATTACAATGCACTATGCCTGAATCCTGTCACTTACATCCTGACATCTGCCTGTCAGTTGGGTTGGAATTCACGTATGTGCCTAATAGATAGGGACCCGCTCACAGAAGGAATTGCTGAAAACAAGGAGCCCAGATAGTGACTCCATTCCCACGGCCCATCAGATAGTGACTCCGGCCCAGCAGATGGTGACTCCAGCCCAGCAGATGGTGACTCCGGCCCAGCAGATAGTAACTCCGGACAAACCCCAGGTAGCGACTCCACCCCTGAGGCAGAGCCCAGATAGCAACTCTAGTCCCACAGCGTTACAGATAGTAACTCCTGACGCAGAGCAAAGAGACTGAAAGAATGTCTTCAGACACACAAATTCTAAGAAAGTGGCTCTGGACGAGGCTACGTGACAAACGTGACTGACCCAGTGGGCTCAAGCCCTATAAAAAGGCTGCCCTATCTAGCACAAATCGCTGCATCTACTAGGGGTGCAGACCCAGCATGTTGGTCTGAATAAACTTTTGTCTTGCAAGACTGGCCCGTCTCTGCTTCTTGCAGCTCCGGACCCAACAATAGATCTACCAAGTCTATACTTTGTTTGGGCTGATTGGTGGTGGCACAAGTTAGTCCCTGGGGGTATGATACCACCAACAGGTCAATCTATACCTGTAGGGCTACTGCATCAGCAGCCTTGATGGTGCCTTCAGGCTTCCTGATACCCCCAAATTGCCGCTGTGCCTTTGGCTGGACCCCCAACAACTTGGGACCATGTTTACCAAGAAATTAAATAGCCAAAAGTTATGTATGTTGAGCCACACCCACAAATCACCTTCTGCTCAGCTATACAAGTTCATTTACTAGCCTTATTTCAGAGACCCATAGATAAATCTCAAAAAAAGACCAAAAGCACAGTTAATCTTGGACCCACACTGGCTGAAAAAACTGGGGCAAACTGGAGGTGGCAGGTTGGCCTCTGTCTGCTCAAGCAGAGCCCCCATCAGCCGCTTGCTTCCACAATCCAAAACCACCGCCATACCCCCGGCCTGACTCCACCGTCTCAGGAAAGACCTCACCAAGATATAATCTGCTGAAAATTCAGGTGTGCGAGTTTTGTGACTGAAATCTCCAGGCTTTCACGGAGTTGGGGTGGGCTACTCCCCCTCTTCCCAATACACATGGAAGCACTGGCAGTCACCCCCACAAACCAACTCCAGTGCCACCCTGTAAATTCTATTACTGGCCCTGCTTCAGAGACCCATAAATAAACCTCAAAAGAGATCAAAAGCCAGAGAAACAGCAGCAAGTCCCAGAAGACACCACAGAACTGGATATCTCTCAAGGCCCCATACCGAGCCAATTTCACTGGGGCACCCCAGATGCAGCAGGTGCAGTCTCCCCACCTACTCACAATGGAATCCTCGTGGCCAAGAGCTTCCACAATCAAGACCCAGGTATGCGGGTTCCAGGACTAAACCTCCATGCTACATGGCAGCAGAGGCACCAAGCTGTCCCTCCCTGGCTCCCCACCCCACTTGTCAACCTGACTGTCACACCCACAATGTGCCTCCAGGTGCTATCTTAGTGGGCTGACATTCCTGCTCTAGAGATGCCCAATTGAATCCCCAAATAGATTAGTGCCCCACAGAAATGTCTCTGGAACTCAACCATTTACAATCTAGGATTCCAGAAGTGTGTGGCCATGGCACCCAAGATATTCTAAATGAGCAATGGACAATAAATGATCTAGCATCACCCCTGGCAGATAGGCTTGAATGGTGGTGGGAAAATTCGAGCAAAACATAATGTTCAAAAGTAGAGAGAGAGTATTGGAGAAATTGCCTTCCATGAAGGCAGGGTGAGGACTGGGATGGCATGGGGGGAATATACTGGGGATACTGGTGGTGGAGGGTATGCCCTGGTGGAGGGATGGGTGTTTGATCATTATACAGCTGAATCTTGAACATGAAAGCTTTGTAACTGTATCTCATGGTGATCCCCCCCCAAAAAAAGATAATGTGGAGTTCATGCCCAATTCAATCAGATTAATCAATGGCCAATGGCTGAATAAATAGCAGTACTTCTACATTTTTTTTTAAAAAAAAGTCGGTCCCTGTCTCTTAAGGTGCAGAGCTGCCACTTTCAGCATGTTGATCCACTGAGAGATGATGACACTAAATGGAAGTATAGACACACACTCACACACACACACATACACACACACTTAGAAGAAAGAGTTTACTTCTGCAGGACTCTTTTCCCCTTGCTATTCTTTGGATTCAGTTATCACACATGGATAGATGAGAAGCCTCCTCTAACCCAAGGATCACACACATTACAAGATGCTTTAGACCCAGTGCTTTCTGGGTACAATCTATAGATTGTGCTAAACGAAGTTGGAATAAAGTGGCAGCTACTATTATCTGGGGCCTGGGGCTCATCCCAAGAGATCTGTGTTCCTACAGCAAGGGAACAAAGTCCCTACTGCTGCCAGGACAGCAAGCTGCTACATCTTCACTACTCTTTTAGGTCAATATTTTTACTTCATACAGATGAGTGCAGATGCATAACATATCCATAAGGGATAATAAATATTAATGTGAACCTCCCTGGACCCCCAGTCCCATCTGGGAACATCCTGGCAGTGCAGGGCTCCTGGTCTGTTCCTGCTCCTCCCCCGACATCCCTCTGCCACTCCCTGTCTTTTCTTTAGATGCAGCTCTCTTTCCAAACACTTCTTTAGAGACTTTGCTTACACCGAACCCTCTGGGAACCTTCTTTTTAACTGTGCCAAAATTATTTTCATTAGAAATCAGAGGGGATTTGTGCTATTACCTCAGTGCTTTCTGCCCAGCAGAACTCAAGATCGTCAACATAAAAGCTAAGATTTCTGACTGTAAGCAATAACAAGTTTTCTGGCTTAATTAAAAGCAATACATGAAGAGGAAAATAATAGTCTTACCTCTTTTGGGATCCTGAATGTCTTCAAATTGCCTCCAATTCAGACAACAGAGACAAAATCTGGGAAGAGATTTCATTACATGTGGGTGGAAGTTACATTTACCTGCTGCATTTTCTCTAAGTCTCTGGTGCATTCTCCCAGTGGCCTCTGCTTTCAACTCCTCACCGCTCAAGGAGCCCACCCATTTATCACTGCTGAAGATGATTTCTAAAATCTAAGTTTGGGGACCCAGGGTGTGGCTCAGGTGGCAGAACACAGGGCATGTGTGAAGCCCTGAGTTCCATTGCAAGCACTAATGCATGAGGCCTCAGCAACAATGACAATGACGATGACAATGCCAACAAATATGTTTCTTTACTCCTCTTTAGTTTCCTGACTGGTTTCCCACTGAGAGCAGAGCCCACACTTCTTGGACCAATTGCCTTCCAGCCCAGCTTGCATTGGCCACAACAGATGCACCCTTCATGCCCAGGTGCTCCCTCCCTACGACACACTTGGTCTCACTCTTGTCCAGTCTAGTGCCTCTAGCTTAATATCATTTCTAAGTGGTTCTCCCAAGCCCAAGGGGTAGGTTAGGTGCCACCACTGTATTGTTCAACACCTTCTGTTCATATTTTCATGGAACCGCTTATGAATCATAGCTTGCCTTTAGGATTTGAGATGTTCCAAGGAAGCAGAGGCAGCATCTGTCTGGTTCATTTTTGTCCTCCTAGCAACCAGAAAGTCACTAGGCAAGAGGAAGTTTGATCCTAACCAACTGTGGACAGACTAAGAGCTTTACCTACTTTCCAGTCTGCCTGAAAAATTGCTGGACAAAGAGGAGTGAATGACTCAGGAGCACTTGTAAACGCTTCCAAATAAACTCTCTGGACACTAATAAAATCATTCCAGGGAACATTAGAGTCAGTGGACACAGGGGGAAAGCAGCTGGGTTCTTCTTCCTGATGCTAATATGAATGACCCTTCAGAAGTCTTTAAGGACTCCCGGGATCCCTCCCAGAACAGTGGAGAGGAAAAGTGGACTACCTCTTCAAAGCTCCTAGTTCAGCATACAGATACCTCACTCGAGTTAAGGAAAATAAAAGGCAGCTGGGACAGTTCTCACACTGTGTGATGTTAGTACATGGCATGGCGTGATGCAGTGTAGTGTGGTAGGGTCTGGTCTGAAGTGGTGTGCACCTGCTGTAACACAGTGTGGTACTGCACAGGTGGGGAATTAAAGGCCCTTGTCTAAGGCTGTTTTTAATCTACACAAACACACTGATGCCAGGGCAGGAAATTAAGTCAGAGAATGTACTATTTTAGATTCAGTAGGAAGTAAGAGATAGCAAGTACATATAGTATCTCAGTTCTCATCAACTCTTGAGGCTGTAGAAAGTGTCCTAAGCTGGAGTGACAGTACAATTAGTAGGGCACTTGTCTTTATTTTTTTTTAAATTCTTTTATTGATTCACCATGTGGAAAGTTACAAAGCTTTCAGGTTAAAGTCTCAGGGGTACTTGTCTTTAAATGCAGCCAACCCAAGCTTGATCCCCAGCACCCCATATGGTTCCCTGAGCACCACCGGGAGTGATCCCTGGGTGCAAAGCCAGGGGTAAGCCCTGAGCACCACCGGGTGTGTTCTAAAACAACAACAACAAAACAAAGACAAAAAGAGAGAGTGAGTACTCTGAGTTGAACATAAAAAGCCAGTCAGGATTCTGAGAAATCTGCAGTGCTCCCAGAATGAAACAACCTGAAGAGGACTGAACTATCAATGGTCTGACATTCAGAAGGCTTGTAAACTTGAGTTTCAAGAAACACAAAATGATATAAAGGAAAGTTTTAACTCAATAGTTCACCTTGAAGATATACTTTGGAGTAAAAGTTTGGCAATACAGGTCATTCTTATGTTTCTCTCAGTTATCAGTGGAGGTAAAGTCCTAGATAAATATTTTTAAAATTTAATTAAAAGTAATTTTTAAACTGAATTCTCAAGTGATTCTATCAAGCAATTCATTTATTTGGCAGTAACCTTCTAGTTACATTTAGAAAAAAAAACAAACTCTTGAGGAGAGGCTGAGGCAAGGACAACTCTCTGTCAGCAGAGAGAGACACAGATGCCTGATCACCCCTCTCTGGGCTGGGAGTTAATGGGGCAGGTTCTGAGGGAAAGGCAGCACTTGGTTACACAGGCCTCTGCCTCCCTCTCACGATTCCACAGCCCTAAAAAGCTTTCATGAAAACAGAACAGAATGACTCATGAAGACTGAAGCTAAGTAGGGAACAGTGCTCAAAGAGGGAGGCCTTTCAGCAAGTTGAGCAATTGGTGCTCAGATTGATTCCAGTCTCTTGGGGCTGTGTTGTTTTCCTTGAAAGCTTTCCAGAAACAAATTACTCACACACTTAGGGCCTTATCGCTCACATAAACCTGAGAAACCTCTTTCCTAGGAATCTCTGACAGAAAATCTGCTGGATACCAGGTAGGCCTGCATTGCTCTCCAAGAACCCACTATGGTAAGGCTCTAGTTTCATTCATGAGAAAAAATTCAGTTGAAACCAACAATCCTGGCTCTGCCCTGGAAGGGCAGCAAACTCTCTGGCAAATGGACCTGGGCAGAACAAAGCAGAGACAGGAGCAAGCGGTGGGCTGAGTTGAGTCACAGAACACACTGAAGAAAAGCCCTGGTTAAAACGGAAAACAAGGACCTGCCCTTCCCGAGCACAGGTTCCCCAGCACCGCAGCCATTTTCTCTACAGCTCTGCAGGGGGCATGACCTATTTTGCAGGGGGCATGGCCTTTGCTGAAGTGGGCGTGGCCTCTTTTGGGGCCACAGTTATTTTCCTCAAACCCCGCAATCTGTTGTTACATCTCAGTCTTCATTACCTATGCCCGTGAGTAACATCCTAGCTATCCAAAAACCAGTAGGCCAATAGGCCGCTAGTCTATGCTAATTTCACCAAAATACCTATGAATACAAACAGCTATACAAGCCCAATATAAAAGAGCACATTCTTCGAAAGCATCACTTGAGGCCTCACATAAGGATTAGAGGAACATCTGAGAGGAAGGACATGTTCTAGAAGGGGAAAATAAAAAGGTGACCACCATTGACCAAGCCCATCCAGAATCCTTTTTTGCAACAAGAGGGGATAGGGATAGTGAACTTGAAGGTCACTCCTCCATACCACCACCACAACATGAAGAAACAGTGCAAATCCCCACCACAAGGAGAGGACGATGAAAGGAGTCCAGAAGCCTCAATAGGCGCTTCCCAAAACTTGAGCTCTCCGTTAAAGAACTCAGAGATGAAATGCTGAAGATGTTCAATGAATTCAATGTAAAGATGGAACAAGTATCCATTAAATTAAAGGAGGACCCGAAAGAAACAATGGAATGTACAGCCAGGAATATACAGGAAGAAATGAGAGCAGAAATTTAAAAAAAAAAAGCTACAAAAAGAAATGTCAAGAATAAAGGACTCAGTAGATGAAATAAAAAACTCAGTGGATGTCCTCAACTATAGAATGGCTACAGCAGAAGACAGAATTAATGAGCTTGAAGATGAGCAGCAGGAAGCCTACAGGCAACAACAAGCAATGGGAAGAGACCTCAAAATAGTTCTAGGGCGAATCAGAGTCCTAGGGCATGATTTCAAGAGGAACAACATTAGGGTCATTGGAGTACCAGAAGGACAGGGAAGCAACCCTGATGAAAAAGCCACAGTCAAAGAAATCATTGCTGAAAAGTTTCCAGAGCTGGAGAATGCAGGCATCCAGATTCAAGGAGCCCAAAGGGTGCCAGCTAAAAGAGACCCTAACAAAAATATTCCAAGACATATCATAGTTAGAATGACAGACATCATGGATAGAGACACAATACTTCAAGCAGCAAGGTCAAAGAAGAAAATCACATACAAAGGAGCACCCCTTAGATTCACAGCAGACATATCAGAGGAAACCCTCCAAGCCCTAAGGCAGTGGTGGGATATAGTAAAAAACTCAATGAAATGAATGCTTCACTAAGAATACTTTATCTGGCTAAACTCTCATTCAAACTCGAAGGAACGATATACTATTTTTCTTTTGTTTTTCTCTCTTTGGGTCACACCTGACGATGCACAGGGGTTAATCCTGGCTTTGCACTCAGGCAATGCTCAGGGGACCATATGGGATACTGGGAATTGAACCCGGGTCGACTGCGTGCAAGGCAAATGCCCTACCCACTGTGCTATCACTCCAGCCCCAAAGGAACAATATACTATTTTGTGGATAAAAAACAGCTCAGGAACTTCATAGACTCAAAACCAAACCTAAAAGAAGGACTAGAGTGGCTATTGTAAGACAAGACAAACCCCTACAAGCACAACAAACCCTTACAGAAAGACAGCACAAAATCCCAAACAATAATCTTTCTCAATGTTAAAGGTCTAAATTCACCAATTAAGAGATACAGAGTGGCAAAATGGATTCAGAGACTGAACCCAACATTCTGATGCCTACAAAAAACACATCTGAACAACCAGAACAAACACAGACTCAAAGTCAAAGGATGGAAAACAATCCTACAGGCAAACAACTCCTTAAAAAAAGTTGGGGTAGCCTTACTAGTATTGGAAAACATCGATTTCAGGTTGAAAAAGATTAGAAGGGACAGTGAAGGCTATTTTTTATTAATCAAGGGATATGTACAGCAGAAAGATATCACACTCATAAACATGTACGCACCCACTGAGGGACCAGCTAAATACCTACAACAACTCCTAAAAGACCTTAAGAAGGACATTGAGAGCAACACAATAGCAGTTGGAGACTTCAACACCACCCTATCACCTCTGGATAGATCAAGAAGATTAAAATTCACCAAGAAAATACTGGTTTTGAAGGAAGAAATAGATGAGAGAGGGCTAATAGATCTATACAGGACTTTATATCCCCCCCAAAAAGAATACACATTCTTTTCCAGTGCACATGAACATTTTCAGAATAGCCATGTGCTGGGCTGCACAACATACCTCAACAGAATCAGGAAGATAGACATTGTATCAGCTATCTTTTCAGACCATGATGCACTGAAGATAGAAGTTAATCATGTACAGATGCAGAAAACGAAGTCAAATACCTGGAAATTAAACAACTCAATGTTGAACAATGAGTGGGTCAGGAAGGAAATCAAGGAAGAAATCAAAAGATACCTGGAAACAAATAAGAATGAAGACAATGAAGACACGAGCTACCAGAACTTGTGAGACACAGCTAAAGCTGTGTTAAGGGGAAAATTTATAGCCCTGCAAGCATTTTTTGGGAAGGAAGAAAGGTCCACATAAATAACTTGACCTCATAGCTCAAGATTTTTGAAAAGGACCAACAAAAGGAGACTAAACCAGGCAGAAGGAGAGAGATAATAAAACTTAGAGCAGAAATCAACGACATGGAAACCCAAAAGACAATCCGAAAGATCAATGAAACCAAGAGCTTGTTCTTCGAGAAAATAAACAAGATTGATAAACCACTAGCAAGACCCACAAAGAAAGAGAGAGAATCCTAATAAGCCAAATCAAAAATGAAAAGGGGGATATCACAACAGAAATCAAAGAAATTCAAAAGACCATCAGAGACTACTTTGAAAATCTGTATGCCACAAAATAAGAGAACCTAGAAGAAATGGATAAATTCCTGGATTCCTATAATATCCCAAGGCTGAATCAAGAAGACCTGGAATACCTGAATAGTCCTATTAATATCAAGGATATTGAAATTGTAATCAAAAGTCTTCCCAAAAACAAAAGCCCAGGTCCAGACAGATTCACTAGTGAATTCTTCCAAACATTTAAAGAGGACCTATTGCCAGTTCTTCTCAAGCTTTTCCAGGAAATGGAAGAAACAGAATCCCTCCCAAACAGTTTCTATGAGGCTCTTATCTCCCTCATACCAAAAGCAAACAAAGACACCACAAAAAAAGAAAACTACAGGCCAATATCCCTGATGAACACGGATGAGAAGATTCTCAACAAAATATTAGCAAATAGAATCCAATAACTCATCAAAAAGATCATACACCATGACCAAGTGGGATTCATCCTGGGGATGCAAGGATGGTTCAACATTCTGAAATCAATCAACATAACCCATCATATCAACAAAAGAAAAGAACCATATGATCATATCAACAGATGCAGAGAAAACATTTGACAAGACCAGCACCCATTTATTATGAAAACTCTCGCCAAAATGGGTATAGAAGGGACTTTCTTCAATATAGTTAAAGCCATCTACTACAAGACTATGGCAAGCATTGTCCTCAATTGGGAAAAACTAAGAGCCTTCCCTCTAAGATCAGGGATGAGACAAGGATGCCCACTCTCTCCACTTCTGTTCAATATAGTACTGAAAGTACTTGCAACAGTGATTAGGCAAGAAAAAGATATTAAGGTGTTGCGTGATTATTCGTGTGGTCAGAGGCACTGAGATAAGGCACACGTAAGAAATGTCTTGAATGGAGGACTAAGGCTCTCTCTGGCTCTTAGCAAAGGCAGAGGGCCTTGTGCATCTCCTTTTATTGATCATGGCACTTCTAAAGGGCACAATACACTGACGTCATTAAAGGCACCAAAAGATGTTACAGAAAGAACATTGAGGCAACATTATTTCCTTGTATCTGCAGGCCAGTAATCTAGGCCTCCGGAAAAAAGATACAAAACCAAAACCCAAACTGAAACCTTCCCTGGGCTAAAAGCACTTGGATTTACATCCCAAAGACTAGGCTGGGCTGCCACAGGAAATCTACATGTCAATTACAAAACTAGGCAGCACCTTAAATCTACATCCCCAAAGACTAGGCTGGGCCAGAGACTACAATTTACAATATCAAAGGTCAGGCCTGGCTAACACCTGAGATCTGCATGTCAAAGACCAGCCAGGCTTCTGTGAGAGAAGGAAAAACTGCCTCTTTCAATATACTGAAATTATTTTCTGAAGGCAGCTTGAAGGGGGAAAAGTGTTCTTGTCTGTAGTACAGTCTACGTGGGCTTGCCCTGGTAGCTCAGTCCATCTCCAACATTAAGGGCATTCAGGTAGGAAAGGAAGAAATCAAGCTCTCACTATTTGCAGATGATATGATACTATACTTAGAGAACCCTAAAACCTCTACTAAGAAACTCCTAAAAACAATAGATTTGTATAGCAAAATTGCAGGCTATAAAATCAATACCCAAAAGTCCATGACTTTCCTATACGCAAATAATTAGAGAGAAGAAAGTGATATGAAAAAAGCAATCCCATTCACAATTGTGCCTCAGAAAATCAAGTACCTTGGAATCATCTTAACTAAGGAGGTAAAGGACTTGTACAAAGAAAATTACAAAATGCTAGTTCAAGAAATAAAAGAGGACATGAGGAAATGGAAAGATATCCCCTGTTCATGGGTTGGGAGAATTAACACTGTCAAAATGGCAATTCTTCCCAAAGCATTGTACAAATTCAATGCGATCACTATAGGGATACCCTTGTCATTCTTCAAAGAAATGGAGCAAGTGCTCCTGAAATTCATATGGAACAATAAGCCTCCATGAATAGCTAAAGCAATTCTTGGGAAAAAGAAAATGGGAGGAATCAACCCCCCCCAACTTCCAACTCTACTACAAAGTGGTAGTCATTAAAACAGCATGGCACTGGAACAAGGCAGAGCTGCAGACCAATGGAACAGGGTTGAATATTCTGACACAACTCCCCAAAAATGTGAAGTGGAGCAAGGAAAGCATGTTTAACATATTGTGCTGGCAAAACTGGACAGCTATATGCAAAAAAATGGGCTTAGACCTCCACCTATCACCATGTACAAAAGTCAGATTGCAGCACTGTTTACAATAGCCAAACTCTGGAAAAAAATGGAGTGCCCTGTAAAAAACACAACACCCTGCAGAAGAGGAAGAATAGGTATTGGAGCAAGGTTTCCAAAGGGATGCTGAAAATTACAGACCCCTAGACTAAGAAAGTGAAATATTGAAGAGATGAACAGGGCAGTAAGAAGTAAGTAACTCAGAACCGTGCCTCCTATGCCATTGATAATTGGTTCTTGTGCCCTGAGTGCTTGAGCATTTGTCATTTGTTCTTCTGCCTCCAAGATTTGGTCATTTCAAAGTAGCATTTCCTAGACTAACTGATGTGATTTTTCAAATTCATTGCCTGGGACCCACTAAAAACTAAGGCGGCCTGAGATTCCACCCCTTGTGCAGGCAGGGTCAGCATCCCTGTGTCAGCAGGAAGCAGTTCCAGAAGATGGACCTTCGACCATTTTCCCTTAAAGGATTAAAGGTGGTGGAATCTCTGGGGTAATGTGAAAGATAGATTAAGGAAGCCCATCCCGCCTTGAAAATCCCAACTGCCCTGTTGTGAGTGTGAACCCCACTAATGGAGGAATTCTGCTCCCTTTGGAATTCTTTTGGGTCAACTGCCACTATTCCAACTTAGCCTTGAAATGGAAGTGTAGGCCAAAAGGTATGATCTCTCTCTTTTCCAGTTATTACTAGCCTTTACAGGTATCAAGGTCCAGCTCCATGCGTGGCTCGGATCACACTGCCAGAGTGAACTTCTCATCTGTATGCATTGAGACATCTGGTTTGAATCAGGTCATAAAAACTGCCACCCGAGAACCTCAGTGGAGAGGTCTTCACACTGTGATCCTGAACACACCATCTGCTTTGAAGGAGGATGGAATCAAAATTGCAGGCTATAAAAGTGATTTTATAAAAGTCTTTGCCATTTATGACCCATGTTGGGATGTGTGTTTGATCAGGGACCTATTGAGCCTACTGTAACTAGAACTATACAGTGGCCTCCCAGCATCTATACTACAGGTTAGCTAGAAGAACCCCTATACCGGGCCCCAACAATACTTGGCTTGCTTGTATGTAACCCCTTGCTTGTTCCCCTCCTACCTTGCCAATTCCAGTACTCCTGAATTGCATTTAATGGCAAAGATGATCCTACAGGTATCTTGTAATAGAAAGCAAACTGGGAAAGCCAACTTGTTTACCCTGATCCCATCCCACCTGGGACCCCAGTACCCCTGCTTTTTGTTTCTGAGCACGAACCCCTTGCAACCAGAATAAGGTAGTAGTATTTGTTAGGGATCTCGTTAATGCAGTCCAACTGCTGGTTCTGAGACAGCAATACCAGCCTCTAACAACGGCAGTGCCCAGGGAAGGGCATCCTTCAGTCTAGAGGCTGGGCATAGAGAAAGATTCCTCAATATGTAGCAGGGAAAGGGAGGAATGTGAGGATCTGGCCCAGGACAGACCACAGGAATCTATTTAGCTTTCTTAAGACTCTTTTTACAGGAGCCCGCATTCTAGAATAACTTGATTTTCTGCCCCTGAGCAAGGAATTCAGATACAGGCACCCCGGTTCGCAAGAACGGTGGTGGTCAGACCAGATAACCAGACCCATATCACATGACCCGTATCACAAGACCCAGAACTGCCCCCAGAACCGGGACATTCCTGAATATTGGTGCGAATACTGATCTCTAAAACCATAGGCTAAGGAGTGATGTCCTTTTAAATGGATTGGTTAAGAAAGTTTGCAATATTACAAATCTATTGGCTATGAAATGCGCGGGCTCTGCTGTAACGGCCGGGGAAGGCCTATATAAGATCTCCTTTGGAGAAGCTCGGGGTCTTTTGCCCAACCTGCTGGACCTGCGTGTCCGTGTAGGCGGCTGGACCCTGGCTAGCCAGTCTTACAATAAACCCTGCTTGCTGTTTGCAGTCTCTGGAGTCTCTTTGTCGTTATAGGGAGATCTCGATCCGCGCCCTAACACTCCCCCTACTTGTCTCTCTCCACCTTGCCCTCTAGGCTACACACAGTCAGGTAGCAAAATCAACATAAGAAAGCCCTTCCTGAGGGACAGGCATTCCAAAACCCTTCCAGACTGCCAGCAGGAAAAATACCTCTTATGGTTTTTATCCTTTTCTTGGTCCAAGAACTCATTAACATCTTAATACTAGTTATCTTTGTATGGACATGGTAAGAAATACATTGAGGCTTGAAGGGCAGCTCTCCTGGCAACATCTTGCCACAGACTCAGACTGCAGCACTCAGGCCAGATTAGTCATTCCTAACCCTAGCAGGGTCCAAATCTAGTTATTACCTTTTGGATCATGACAGCATCCATTTGGCCATGACCAAGCACTTAACTTATAGTTAAGTATTAGGCACTTTGGCCAGGCCCATCTCAATGCCAGGGTAGCACATAACTCACAGCTTGCCCTGGGTCTGTCCTGTCCCTCGTCGGGACCCTGATTTTGGGGGTGCTAGGAAGTAAGGGAAGCTGAGGCTTAGGTCGAGAGAACAGATGCCCAGGAGGAAAATATCATGCAGAGCCAAATGACTCCAAGATTACAATAGCATAGCATTTGCTATGGTCTTTCTGTGCCCATACTAAAGGACATGGCTCTGAATAAACTATGCAAAGAACTCAAGGAGAAGAGAAAAACAGTATTTACAAGTCAACAGAACACTAAGAAAGAAGTTACAAATAAACACAGAGGAAAGGGAGAACTGTTATGGGAACAACCCAATAAACCTAAACTACCGGAGGCTATGTTATCCTACAGTGCCCCAAAACAGATGACTGGTTAAAGAAACTTTGGTATGGAATACTATGCAGCTGTTAGAAATGATGAAGTCATGACATTTGCATATAAGTAGATCAACATGGAAAGTATCATGTTAAGTGAAATGAATCAGAAAGTGAGAGACAGACAGAGAAAGATCGCACTCATCTGTGAGATAGAAAGCAACAGAGTGGGAGACTAACACCCAAGAGTAGTAGAGATAAGGACCAGGAAGTCTGCCCCACAGCTTGAAAACTGGTCTCACATGCTGGGGGAAAAGGCAGCTGAGATAGAGAAGGGAACACCAAGTAGAGAATGTTGGGAGGACCCATTTGGGTTGAAAGTTAATCATTTAAAAAAATCACATAGGCATTTGTAAATTCACAAAATAATCCTCAGGGGCTGCTGCTGCTGCAGGACACCTATGTGCATTCAATGGCCCTCAGCCACCTCCCCGCCTCCCCACCTCCCCAGGTTCCCCAACAGAAACACAGAGAGATGGGGAGACAGGAGATGGGAGGCTGGGGACCACAGTCTGCTGGTGAAAATGGCCTGTTTAATGCAGGGTTGCTAGCATACTATAGAACATCTGAAGGGGGGTTGAGATAAAGACAGATGTGATTGGTCATTTACATAGATAAATGTTTGGCAAAGGAAATTCTCTTAGGGAGATCAACTCAAGAAGACACTCTCCTAGGGACAACTACATTGCTTTTATGTTTCCCTCTAATTATATAAGTTATCAATACTTCAGTTGTTTGGATAAACACAGTAAGAGACAAAGATCCCAACACTTCTCTGGGCTGAGAGCAAGCAAGGCTTTTAACACTTAGTTGTCTGGGATCTGAGAGCAAGCAAGGCTTTTACTGTAAATCCCAGACTAAGACCTCAGGCCAGTTCAGCTAGTCCTTCCCCATGGGGGTCCTGTCTCTTATGCTATAACAGTTTTCATCAACCATGCATTTATGCTTTTTAGAATGTCCCATTTCAATGCCAGGTAGTTTTGCCACTTGCCCTGGGTCCATCCCAGCCTCACAGTGGGACTTCCCTTTTGAGGTGTTAGGAACTACAGAAACTGAAGCCTGAGTCAAGTAGTTATGACCAAGTAATTATGACCAGGAATATATATATTTCAGCATCAATCAACTCCCAAATGTTAGGAGCATAGCATTAATGGTCTTTCTGTGTTTAACCAAAGAACACTGCTCTATAGTAAAATATAAAAGGGTTATAGGGGAAATAGAAAAGCAGGTACAAACATACAACACTTCAAATACAAAGCAGTACAAATACAAGTTCAGAATTACCAGAAAGTTTTTGCTTACAAGCAATCAAGACTGACTTGGGGAACTGTGACAATGAGAGATAAAATACAAGGGAAAGGTTAAAGATAAACTTTAGTTAGGGATGCTAACAAGGGCATGTTAAACTTCTCTGGGAGGAAGAAAGGGGGCAATTAACTGATGAAGCCTAAAGCACTTAGGGTTAATATCCAACACAAAGAAAAGGTTGAAGATAGACTTTAACCAAATTAGGGATGTTAGCAAGGGCATGGTAAGCTTCTCTGGGAGGAGGAAAGGGGTAACTCACCAGTGAAGCCTAAAACACTTAGGGTTGATATCCAACAGGCATTAATTGGCACCAATAGCAAAATTTTATAATTTTAAATATTAATACATACTGATACAACACCTGGGTTTGATTCCTCTGTCCCTCTCAGAGAGCTTGGCAAGCTACCGAGAGTATCCCACCCTCATGGCAGCACCTGGCAAGCTATCTGTGACGTATTCACTGTCACTGTCACTGTCATCCCGTTGCTTATCGATTTGTTTGAGTGGGCACCAGTAACGTTTCTCACTGTGAAACTTATTGTTACTGTTTTTGGCACATCCAATATGCCATGGGTAGCTTGCAACACCCCGGTTCGATTCCTCCGCCCCTCTCGGAGAGCCCGACAAGCTACCGAGAGTATAGTGCCCGAACAGCAGTGACGTATTCAATATGCCAAAAATAGTAACAAGTCTCACAATGGAGACATTACTGGTGTCCACTCGAGCAAATCTATGAACAATGGGATTACAGTTCTACAGTGCAGTGCTACTGATACAACATAATATCAAGATGTATATTCATAAGAGTAAGGAGACACAATGAGAAAATATTCATTTGGAAATGAGAGGTACCAAATGGAACAAAATAAATCTGGTATTCAAGGAAGGACAAGACTTTTAGACAAAGGATAGACATAAGAATTACAGAACAGTTTTTGAATTTCAAGAAGATAGCAGAGGAGAAGACAAAAGTCAGAGAGATGCTTTCCCAACCTGGCCCCATCAGGACCAGACAGACCCAGAACCCATGGACCATACACCCTACCCAGGATCCTATACAGGGAAGCCAATGCCTAACAGATTTGAAAGCCTTCAGTGCATGTGAGAGAGAAGTGAGCATGGGAGAGGCTGAAGAGAAAGAAGGGGAGACAAAAGAGAGGAGCCCAGAGACCACTAACGACTAACACAGGCATAGCTGTGGGGACTTTGACCTCTCTCCCTGCATTCACTCTCTCCAAAGGACAGGGATGAGCTGGGGATCCCTAACACACCTTGTTCTTGCAAAAAGGACATTGTAGACAGTCTCTTCAGCTTCAGAAAACTTTAGATGGCGCAAATGGAATTTACTCTGGGGCAGCATCACTTTTTCTTTTAAGAGAGAAAGAAATAGCAGCTGGATAAAGTCACATAAAACATCTAACCATTATAGAGTGGGCCCCTGAGTAGATAATGAAAACCCAGTCAACTCCTGAACAACACCTTCAACCCTTCCCTAAAAGAGGACTTGGGCACAGCACAACCACACAAAAGGAGAGGTGGAAGATGGGCAAATGAGACACTTAGGCTGAGCAAAGAAGCTCCATAGGATTCTTACCCAGAGAATCGCGGTGACATACCAAGGGTTTACCAGGGAGTCCAAGAATCTAGGTGGTTCTTTGTTCTCCGCAAAGAACTCTTGGTTACAATACTGTTCTCCTCTCTGTGACCCATAGTCGACCTCACTTTTCCAGAGGGTGAAGTCATCAAATGGAGAACAGCAGAAAAACCTTGGTATTATTATTACTTTGTTTTTGCTGCAGAAGAAGGTCACAAGGTAGGAGTGGACATATGTGGGAGAATGAAGGAAACGTTCAAGAAAAAAGCATAATATAAAATACAAATCAGACTTTTGGGTTACATCCATCACCCAATCATTTTTTTTAAAGATCAATTAAGAATTTATTTTCCTCTACAGAAGATTTTTTAAAATTTTATTGAATCACTGTGAGATAGTTACAAGCTTTCATGTTTGGGTTACAATCACACAATAATCAAACACCCATCCCTCCACCAGTGCACATTCCCCACCACAAATATCCTTGGTATACCCCCCTTTCCCACTCTCCCCCTGCCTCCATGGCAGATAAAATTCCTCAGACTCTCTCTCTACTTTTGGGCATCATGGCTTGCAACACAGACACTGAGAGGTCATCATGCTTGGTCCATTATCTACTTTCAACACATATCTCCCATCCCAACTGATTCCTTCAGCCATCATTCTCTTAGTGATCCCCTCTCTATTCCATCTGCCTTCTCCCCTCTGCTCATGGAGCAGTCTTCCAGCTATGGGGCAGTCCTCCTGGCCCTTGTATCTACCGTCCTTGGGTGTCAGTCTCATGTGATATTATTCTATACTCCACAAATGAGTGCAGTCCTTCTCTGTCTGTTCCTCTCTTTCTGACTCATTTCACTTTGCTTGATACTCTCCATGTCTATCCATTTATAAGCAATTTCATGAATTCATTTCTTCTAACAGCTGCATAGTATTCCATTGTGTAGATGTACCAAACAGCATGGTATTGGGCTAGAAACAGATCTGCAAACCAATGGAACACAGTTGAATATACTGTCACATAACCCCAAATATACGGCCACTTAATCTTTGACAAAGGAGCAAGAAATATGTAGTGGAGCAAGGAAAGCCTCTTCAACAGGTGGTGCTGGGAAAAATGGACAGCTACCTGCAAAATAATGAACTCTGACCTGTCTAATGCCAGGCACAAAAGTCAGATCAAAGTGGATTAAACATCTCAATATTAGACATAAATCTATAAGTTACATAAAGGAAAATGTAGGCAGAACTCTCCATGACACTGACGCTAAAAGCATCTTTAAGGATGAATCAGCACTGACCATGCAAGTGGAAGCAAACAAACAAATGGGACTACATTAAACTAAGAAGCTTCTGCACTTCAAAAGAAACAGTGACCAAAATACAGAAAGAGTCCACAGAATGGGAAAGAATATTTACCCAATACCCAGGCATACATTCAAAAGTACAAAAGCAACCAGTGCTGGCATGGATGTGGGGAAAAAGGGATGCTCTTTCACTGTTGCTGGGAATGCCAACTGGTCCAGCCTTTCTGGAAAACAATATGGACAGTCCTTCAAAAACTAGAAATTGAGCTTCTATATGACCCTGCAATACCACTTCTGGGAATACATCCCAAGGATCCAAAAAAAGCACAGTAGATATGACATCTGTACCTATATATTCATCGCAGCACTGTTCACAATAGCCAAAATCTGGAAACAACCCAAGTGCCCAAGAAAAGATGACTGGTTAAAGAAACTTTGGTATATCTACACAATGGAATACTATGCAGCTGTTAGGAGAGATAAAGTCATGAAATTTGCTTATAAATGGATAGACATGGAAAGTCTCATGCTAAGTGAAATGAGTCAGAAAGAGGGACAGACATAGAAGGACTGCACTCATTTGTGAAGTATAGAATAATATCACATGTGGCTGACACCCAAGGACAGTAGATACAAGGGCCAGGAGGACTGTCCCATAGCTGGAAGACTGCTTCATGAGCGGAGGGGAGACGGTAGATGGAATAGAGAAGGGATTACTAAGAAAATGATGGCTGGAGGAACCAGTCGGGATGGGAGATGTGTGCCGAAAGTAGATAATGGACCAAACATGATGACCTCTCAGTGTGTGTGTTGCAAGCTATAATGCCCAAAAGTAGAGAGAGAGTATGGGGAATATTGTCTGCCATGGAGGCAGGGGGAGAGTGGGAAAGGGGGTATACCCGGGATATTGTTGGTGAGGAACGTGCACTGGTAAGGGATGGGTGTTTGATCATTGTGTGATTGTAACCCAAACATGAAAGCTTGTAGCTATCTCACAGTGATTCAATAAAATAAAGTTTTTTTTAAAAAATGAGTGATCAGAGTCGGCTCCAGGCCCCACGGATGGGACCCGAGGCTGCGGGGAGCACTCATTCCTGGCACACTCTTGCAGGCAGGTGAGAGATGGCGGGGATCCACAGACACGCGTCAGGGGGGCTGCGGGAGCAAGTCCCCATGGTCCATCGACCTCCGGGCAGTGGGGGGCAGGGCTCCGAGACTGTTGCTGCGTGGGGCAACGGAGGCTGTGGCAGGCGGGAAGCGTGGCCTCACCAGGCACGTCCTACCTGCCCGATAGTTCCACACTGCCATTTTCCCTGGCCTAACTTTTACTGCATCTGAAGTACAATCAAATGAAGCACAAAATACAAAGAAGCAAAGCTGTGAAAACCCCTTAAATTAAGAGTCAAATTTATTTTATTTATTTATTTTTGCTTTTTGGCTTACTCCTGCTCTGTGCTCAGGGAGCATTTCTGGCAGGGCTCAAGGGAGCCAGGTGTAATGTAGGCGATAGACCCAAGGGTCAGACGTATGAGGTAAGCACCCTTCCTGCTGTACTGTTCCTCCAGACCTGTCAAAGACTGCTTCTTTCTTATAGGACAGTACATGGCCTTGTACCCAACAAGCCCTGGCTCTGTGGGTGGGGTGGGGGTCTCTTCAAAGCATGGGCACTCAGGTTCTCCCGTATGACTGTGGCTTCTGTCCACGGGCCAGTCATTATCACAGACAATCTTCACTGGACTAAACAAGGTGTGTGCCAGTGATACCGGGTGACTCATCAGGGTACCAGCTACTTTCTAGCAAGTGGTGGTTCAGGTGTTGGTTCAGGTGTTAAGTCCCAAGCATTTCTGGGTGCACCTCCCCACCAATGACATTCCACAATCAGTAATTTAGAAGAACTAAAACTTGTTTAACCCATTTATAGACCAAAAAATAAAGTTTTGGGGCTGGAGTGATAGCACAGCGGGTAGGGCATTTGCCTTGCATGCGGCTGACCCAGGTTTGATTCCCAGCATCCTATATGGTCCCCTGAGCATCTCCAGGAGTAATTCCTGAGTGCAGAGCCAGGAGTGAACCCTGTGCATCGCCAGGTGTGACCCAAAAAGTGGGAAAAAAGTTTTCATTTATTTTGATCTCATATCTTTAGTAAAAAAAACACGAACTCAGAAATTCAATGATAATGTCCAACATGTACTAACCAAGACAAGCCACACCATTCCACTCAAGGCCAGAGTTCTTCCTTCTGGTTCTGTCACACTTCAGTGCCCAAAGGTTAGGTGCCAGGGCTATGTCTGGAGAATGCTGGCATACAGCGTCATCTGGTGTTAAAGATAGAGAGCTGCACACTGCCCAGCTCCATGTCAAGAGTCTCCATGTCCACCCCCTTCCATGCTGCAGATCCTGTCTGCTAACCAGAAGCTTAAACAGAATCCTCTCGGTAAAGTACTGAAAATCCTTAGAAATAAAGCCCAGTTTTTGGGAAAGAGAGGCTGTATTCTCTGAGATTATGCTCCAAAGTATGAGGGTTCTGTGAAAGCCCTTCCAGTCTGCTAATGACATTACTATTCATGGGTTCTTACCCACTGTGTGGCTGTCCACCGTGTATTACTTTTTGGGCACTTAGTCTTCTTTTTAAGTTTATTCTGTGCTTCAGGACTTACTTTTACTTGTCCTAAAGAAGCATTTTAAACTTATTTCCATTTCCCCCCCTGGGCGTCCCAGAGCACGGGATGGGCGGGGTCACTCAGCACATGCATGGCCCCAAGTGCCTCAGAGGAACTCTGGGAATTCCCCAAGTATTGGAGGCATCCTACAGCTCCCTGCCTGCTCCAATCCCAAGGCCAGAGAAGTTAGGATCCCCTCAGCACTCGCAGGACTTACTAAGGTTGGTCTCACAGCCTTGCACCTGCCGAGTTATGCACGTTTAGCCACTTCCACCCCTTCCAACCCTAATACAATATTTTAGAGCCCCAGTTAAATCTCTCATTGCTAGAATTGGGTGAAAAAAAGCACAGTCCCTTTATTTTATTATTATTTTTAAAAATTTTAATGAAACACCGTGAGATACAACTATAGACTTACGCACTTTCATGATTACGTTTCAGTCATACAATGGTTGAGTACCTATCCCTCCACCAGTGCCCATTCTCCACCACCAAAGTTCCCAGTATTCCTCCCGTCACCTCCATCCCATCCACCCCCTGCCTCTATGGCAGGTACATTCCCTTTTACTCTCTCTCTACTTTTGGGTGTTATGGTTTGCAATACAGGTATTAAGTGGCCATCATGTTCGGTATATAGTCTACTTTTAGCACGCATCTCCCATCCTGAGCGAGCCCTCCAGGCATCCTATGCTTGGTGGTACCTTCTCCATCTTTTCCCCCAGTATGTGAGGCCAGTTTCCAGGCCGTGGAGGAATCCTCCAGGTCCTTATCTCTACTATTCTTGGGTGTCAGTCTCCCAATATGTTACTTTATATTCCACAAATGAGTGCAGTCCTTCTATGTCTGTCCCTCTCTTTCTAACTCATTTCATTAACATGATACTCTCCATGTCAATCCACTTATATGCAAATTTCATGGTTTCATCTTTGCTAATAGCTGCATAGTATTCCATTGTGTAGATGTACCAGGGTTTCTTTAACCAACCATCTGTTTTCGGGCACTTGGGTTTTTTCCAGATTCTGGCTATTGTAAATAGTGCTGCAACAAACATACAAGTGCAGATATCATTCCTACTGTAATTTCACGATTTCTAATTTTTTGAGAAATGTCCATATTGTTTTCCAAAAGGGCTGAACCAGTCGGCATTCTCACCAGCAGTGAACAAGAGTCCCCTTCTTCCTACATCCAAGTCAACACTGGTGGCCTTTGTTCTTTTAGCTGTGAAGCATAGCCCCTTTAAAAAGAAATTTCTTCCTCTATTTTAAACTAATGACACTTCTAGGCTTTGTCTACATGGTATCACATATCATGCTAAAGACTAGTTCTTAAAATGTTATCTTCAACACAGAAATTTTCTTGAAGCTGCACACTTAATTTTCTAGCTGAATCACATAAATGCAAGATGGCATTAGTCCAAAGCTGTGTTACCCACAAATCTCAATGCTCTTCCTTCCTTTCTTGTCTTAACGGTAAAACCCATTAGCCATAAGCCCAATAGGTCAACAGCCTACTAAGCACTCTCAACACCAAGCCAGGGTAAGAGCATCACATACAATTTCACCAAGACCTCACACACTAGGAAGCCAGGGCTACATGATCATATATCTGGTGACAAAATAACCATGCCCTACCAGGAAAAAATGCCTGATTGATTCTCTTTCAGCAGGTTTTTCTTTAGACATATTGCACCCAATGCCATGCCATTGCCTCCATCCAAGTCCCTCTCTATTCAGTTGGAGAAGTGTACAGAATGAGCTAGGCCATAGGACCATAGTACTAGACCTCACAACCCAATGCATGGTCTGCGAGCCAACATTTCCTTCCTAAACCCTTGCAATGCTTCTCATGTCTGTGAAATAGGGACAGGGAGACCCATCACAGCAGGTCCTGTGGTGGTAAGAGATTCACATGCCATGTGATCTCATTCTCAGTGGCATTCGTGTTCCACTGTCTTCACTTCCTACTCTGTTCTCCATAATTCATCTGTTAGTGCAAACTGGATCAATTTTTAGTGGTTTCCACCAACCAAGAACATGGTTCTGTCCAGGAAAGGGTCCCAGGTTCAGGAGGGCACTCTTCCTGCATGCACTAGAAGCTTGTTAGGTCCTCTGTACCAGGAGAAAACAATTGGAAACCAACTGTAAATTCCACTTACAACAGCATAAAAGGAAATAAACTTGTGACTAAATTTAACAAGGAAGGGAGAGAACTGTATTGTAATCCTACATTAAAAGATGCTGAAAGAATCTTTAGAAGTCACAAATATATATGCTCAAGATTATATGGTCGTCATCATTAATGGCAGTTCTAGATGGTATTTCGCCCTTAGGCAGATCACCTTGCTGGATGAGAATTTGTCCTAGAAGCTTCCCCTGAGGAAGGACTTTACATCTGTTGATCGTATAACCACACCTATGTGTAATTGCTACCCTCAACTCTTCATGATTTGCTCTACAACTAAAGCTGTAGAGTGGGTATGAGGAGGAGGAATATGGGAGTGGGTGAGACTGGAAGGAGGGAGAGGGAGACTAGATTGGAATAAACTGCAACTGATCACCAACCAGTTTGGCTCTCTTTTCCTCCTTTGTCTGCCCAGTGCCATCGGCTGTCCAGGGTGAGTGGCCCCAGACCACCAAACGCAGGCAGCGAGAGAGAGAGCTGTGATTCTTTATTTAATTATTGAAAACACACTGGACAACTATCTTAAGCCATCTACAAAAATGAACCCAAATGGATAAAAGACTTGAATAGAATACTTGAAACCATAAAACCAAGAGGAAATTAGTAATTTGCTCCATGGGGATTTGGTTTGGGGTGTTTTGTTTTGTTTTTGGCTTTTTTTTTTGGTCTGACATCAAAACAGTGACAAACCAACCACAGGGACTAATCTTCTGCACTGAAAAGTAAAAGTCAATAAACTGAGGTCAACCAGTGAGGGGAAAACCAGATAACTGATCTTTATCAGTTATATAGATAAAGATCAGTTATATCAGGTGAATATGTTGATCTACGAATAACTAAATCAAATCATTAGCAAAGAATGGAGCAATTAAAAAATGGACAGGGCTTGCCCCCACTGCCTCCTGCTATCCCTACCCCCTCAGGCTGTGTTCTCTCCTGAACATGTATGTATCTCTTTCTCTCCCTCTGTCTCTCAGCAGTGCTCAGGGCTTACTCCTGGCTCCCAGGGAGAAGTCCATATTCCCTCTTGTATATGTATCTCTTATTTTCTTTACCTCCTCTCACATTTCTCTAACTTCTTTCCTTTCTTTCTCCTCCTACTGTCCCATCTCTCTCTCTCTCTCTCTCTCTCTCTCTCTCTCTCTCTCTCTCTCTCTCTCTCTCTCTCTCTCTCTCTCTTTGTGGCCACTTCCAGCTGTGCTCATTTATGGCATTCAGGGATTCCTTCTGATGGGGTTTAGGGCACCATATGGGCTGCTGACAATCAAATCTGGGTTGGCTGCATGTGAGGCAGGAGCCCTACCCACTATACTATCTCCAAGAGTGATCCTTGAGTGCAAATCCAGGAGTGATCCCTGAGTACAAAGCCAGGAGTAAGCCCTGTGAGACCTCTCCCCGCCCCCAGGGACCCAGTCAAAAACCTCATGCTCAGGCCAAGCCTCAAGCAGTGAATCCCCAGAAAACCCAGGTTTGTGGAACTTTGTGATTGAGAACTCTGGGTTCAACAGGACTGGAAACGGAGATCCTCTGCCTGTACCCCCTATCTCCGGCAACTCAGCAATCCATAACCCACCTCTGGCTGGTGCCAGATAATTTTGTTATCAGCCACCATCCAGATCGAATGTCCTACTCTTTCGGAAGGGAGCATAACATGACACTCGCCATGACCATACTGCCAGACCCGCGCCAGGCTATTTCACTTGGAGCACCCCAGAAGAGGGCAGGTGAGAACACCCCTCCCGCCCCAAGGAACCCAGCCCCGGCATCCAAAAACCTCCAGAACTCAACCGCTGCCATGCACATGGCTGCTTTCCACATACTTGGGCCAAGCCTCACCCACAAGTGAACCTATCCCTGGACCACAGCCATGTGACACTTTATAGGCCACATCCTACCCATACTCCAAGAGTACCACACCACATTTGATGGGGTTCAAAGAGGCAACCAATCTTAGAGGGTAATATTTTTTTACAGATATATATATATATATATATGTATTACAGATACACAAAGACACATATATATAAGCACACAGGTTCAACCTTTAACAAACATGTTAGTTATCTCTTATAGAAGGGCTTAATGGCCCCTGGGTGAGATACAAGTCTTCACACTCTTTCCTCTAAGGATACTTTTTTGTAGCATTTTCAGTTGTTTTTCATAACAAACAATACAAAATATATTATTTTGGTTCTGCTTTGGAGTAGGGATTCGGGTTGGAAACATCCAAAATGTGGTGGGAAGGTTTAGTGGTAGTGGGATTGTGTATGCATATCAAATATAATAAATTTTTGTGAACTACTTTATAAAATTAAAAAATTTAAAAAAAAGAAACATTGGCAAGGATGTGGAGAAAAGGTACACCCTGTGCAGTGGTGGAAACAATGCCAATTGTTACCACTGTAATAATTTCCATTCTTTTTTTTTTCCGGGTCACACCCAGGGATGCACAGGGATTACTCCTGGCAGTGCTGGGGGACCATATGGGATGCTGGGAATTGAACCCGGGTCAGCCGCATGCAAGGCAAACAGCCTACCCACTGTGCTATCACTCCAGCCCCCAATAATTTCCATTTTGGAAAGCAAGTTGATGGTATTCAAAACGTGAAAGCAGAAATATCATGTAATAGTCCAGCTACTCCTCTTCTTATCAGCTATTTCACTTCTGGGTATTTAACTGAAGAAAATAAAAGCACTAATATGAAAAGGTATCTGTATGCCCCATTTACTGCATCATTGTTATACACTGCAAGATAATGGAATAGTCAAGATATGGAAACAACTGAAAGGAGGAATAGATAGAAGGAATTATGGTTCTACCAAACAGTGGAAGATTTGTCAGCTACTGGAAGAAAAGAAATGCGATCTTTCATTTGTGTCAATAAAGGAGGGACAAGAGATATGAAGTAAAAAGTGTCATAGAAACAGCAAACTTCATACTTCATGTTGTACGAAGAATAATTAAAAAAAAAAGATGCAAGGATGAGGGACAGATTCTAAGGCATATGTCTTGCATGAATAAGGCCCTGGGGTTTGATTCTCCACTGCCAAGTGTAGCCCTATAGTGAACCTAAAAAAATTAAGCCAAATATACAGAGAACAGATTGATAGGTGCTGAAGCGTGTAGGTGGGTGGATATATCGGGCAAAGAAGTCCAAAAGTGCAAATGCGGGACCAGGAGATTGCTTGGCGGACCAGAGTGCAGGCTTTGCGTGTGGGAGCCTTAGGCTAGCCCCTCCTCTGCTGATTCCCCAAGCAGTGTAAGAAGCAACACCAAGCACCAAGCAGGGAGTAGTTGATACAATCCAAGGGTGAGCCACTTGTGTATGTGTTGATATTAGTGTGTTAAGGGGTCAAGAACAGTTCAACGGGCTAAGTGCATGCTTTGCATGGAGGTGAACCTGATCAGTTCATGGCACGTATGATCCCATGAATAGGAAGGGGAATAAACATTCTGTGACTATTTAATATACACCAGACATTTTTACACAATGTATCATTCTAGTACCAGAAGAATAAAAATGATAAACTAGTACAAGTCAATGACAGTGAGCCAGTATCATTGGCTACTTGTGAACTGGGGAGGGATCAAAGTGGAGCAATTTATACTGAAATATAACTAGGTCAGTCTTCTCAGGTTAGTTTGTGGTTCAAGAGTCAGGGAGCCACAGCCCAGAAGATACTCAATACACATAAAAATACTGTTTGCTTCTCATTGTGAATTTTCAACTTCTATCTTAGGAAAACATTCTTGGCTGTAATTTCTAGTCAAAGAAGAAAAAAAGCAAACACGCTTAGGTGCTCCTTTTGGACACATAAGTGTACTCATTTTTCTCCTGCAGTGGAAGCCAATTCCTGAAGTTCTACTATAGTGGAACATGCCTAAAACATGCAATAAACAATGAGACACAGGAATACTGAGAGTGGGGGGTGGGGTGGTGGGAAGAGAACATTCCTTTGAGTAGGCAAAGAATAGAGGCCTATTTTTTTGTCTGCTGCTTTCCTCTGCTGAAGAGAACCACCTTTCATCCTTACCTTTATTTCATCCTTACACTTTATCCTCCACATAAAGCGAATTTCGTCAGTATCTTTGTCCTGATGACTCAAAAGTTGGAAAGCATATTGTGCTGTGTAATCCCTATATTGTGAGAGCCCCAAAGTAAAGTAACTAAGTGTGGCTACATATTTTCCCCAGGTTCTTCCATCGTTCTTTTTTCTTTAATAAGGTATTAGTAATCTGTCATTCACAAGCCTATTCTAGTAACAATGCCACCAATCTTCTTTATGCTCAGTGATTAATGCCTCTTCCAACATTTTAAGAATGAAATTATTTACATAAAACATTTCAGAGTGAATGATTTTGAGTGAATATCTAAAAGATTTCATATGACTTATGGTCCTTTTTTCCTCTCTGCTTATATTCTGGGTTTATATTCTTGGCTGGAACGATAGCACAGCGGTAGGGCATTCACCTTTCACAAAGCTGACTGGTGTTCGATTCCTCCACCCCTCTCGGAGACTGGCAAGTTACCCGTGGTGTATTGAATATGCCAAAAACAGTAACAATATGTCTCACAATGAGACGTTACTGGTGCCCGCTCGAACAAATCGATGAGCAGTGTCAGGGACAGGATGACAGTGACAGTGACTGACAGTGACATACCAAAACTAACTTGTGTTTATCAAATATTCCGTGTTACAGCACTAGTTTGTATACCAGTGCAGTTATATAAAATGCACTTTCCAGGCTGGAGCGATAGTACCCTGGGTAGGGAGGAGCAATAGCACAGCGGATAGGGTGTTTGCCTTACACGCTGCGACCCAGGTTCGATTCCCAACATCCCATATGGTCCCCCAGGAGTAACCCCTGTGCCGGGTGTGACTCAAAAAGAAAAAAAATGCACTTTATACAAGGCCAGGTTTGTTTCATGAAATTTGAGTATTAATAACAATTACCTTACCTACTATAGAGGAAAATAACTTCTAACAGGAATCATTCGCAATTAGGGAAAGTGCTGAACGATGTGACGTTTTAAAAACTCACTTAAGACTGTATGACCATTTGTGTTTGCAAAAACAAACGTTAATGCTTTTGGAAAACTATTAACTCTCCTCAGTTTGGAGTACATGCTAAATATTTCAGGATCTCGGCATTTCGTTTTGTTAAGCCACTGTTAAGAAACACATGTTTCTTTCAGACTTGATTCCTAAAGCTACTTGCTTTTTGAGGTTACAATTTTCACGAAATAGAGAATGCTATCTTATCAAAGCAGCGGATAATCTGACCAGCCCCGAATCCCGCTCTTAAAGCCAACCCGCGCGTGAGGGTCGCGTCTTGGCCCGGAGGCGTGAAGAGGGGGAAGAGAGGAAGAGAGGCGGGCTGAGCGAGCAGAGCTCCCCCGGAACGGACGGGTCCAGCCGGCGGCCCGGAGCGACCCGGAGTGCTGTGTCGCTGCGCCGCCCGCGCCCGGGTTTGTTCGGTTTACAGGGAGGAGCCACACCCGCCGGTGCTCAGGGCTCGTTCCCGGCTCCTGCCCGGCTCTGGGACCATGTGCGGTGCCGGGACTTGAACCTGCGTTCACTGCTGCGAGACGATCGGGGCCGCGCGAAGCCCAGGCGGGCGCCGGCAGGCACGGAGCTCTTTCCCGTACTCTCGTCATCACGGATGTAGTCCTCAGCCAGCAGCGGCCCTCTGGAGAGAGGAGGCGAACGGCTCCCTGGGGCCCCGGGGCCGGGACCTGACCGAGCGCCCCACTTCTGACGCGCCGCGCCGCGCCGCGCGGCATCAGCTCCGCGTCCGGAAGTTCCACCCCAGCCTGCTTCCGCCTTAGACTCCGCCCTCCTCACTCATAATCAATCGTCATCCAGTTTCCTCAGTTAGCCACCCCATTCGGAACCAATCGGCATCCATTTCCTGCAGTTAACCCGCCCCATTCCCCCTGGCCTTGCGGACCTTTCCTCAGACAGGAAGTTGCTTTTCTCCGCCTATCACAGGCACCTTAGGCTCGGCGCGCGCTGAAATTAACTGCGGAGCGAGGGCGTCTGGGGGCGCAGGCCACGACTAGAGTCCGGTCGCTACTGCGGGGTGCCTCGCTGTCTGCTGGGCCGAAGCTCTGGGCTTGGCAGGCTTGGAGGAGGAAAGGGCGAGCCTTTGATTTTTCTGTAAGGTCAAGAACTGACCCTAGCGATGCCCGACACGCCCTTCCCGCGGGGAGAGGAGGGCTGCAGAGAGCCGTTCTGTGAGCAGCGCGTGGTCGCCGACTCCGCGCCATCCCGAGCCAATGGCAGGGCGGCTCGCTGCTGCTGGGCGGGCCGAGACTGGGTCCTGCGCGACAGCGCCTGTGGCCGTCCCCGGCCTCGCGCCCCTCCTCGCCGCGGGCTGTGGACTGAACAACCGGGTGGCGGGATGCGAGGACCTAGAGACTGAGCGGCTCGCCCAGGTTCCGGCGCGCTAGCGGGCGAGCCCGGAGCAGAGTCCCGTGCCGAACGCCGCCCTCTGGGCACCTCAGCCGGCCCAGTCCGAGAGAGGACAGCGAGGGCAAGGGATCACCTTTGGGTTAGAGGAGTCTTATTTTATATATTCCGTGCTGTACACTTTTTTTGGAATATGATTTTGTAACATATAAAATCGTCATTGGTGGAAGGAAGTGGACACTGGGGGTGGGATTAATGTTGGAACACTGTAGACCTGAAACTCAATCATGAGTAACGTAACTGTCATTTATGGCGATTCAATTAAAAACTTAAAAAAAAAAACTTTAAGGAAAGGGGTCCCAGAGAAAACTCAATGGGTTTGTATTGCCTGATGGGATAGACCCAAGAGGTAGACCTGAAACAACAGAATGGAGGAATAATTTAAGTAAAGGGGGACTCTATTTCAAATAATGATAGAATCAGTTGGTTAACAACAGAGGCCTCAAAAAACCAGAGGCTTACCAAACTAGAAATGGCATCTTATTACAGCTGTTAAGTCCAAAGGAATGGTGTGGGAGGTGTCAGGGTTTTGTTCTTAAATAAATCATGAGAAACACAGTTACAAAGTTGTTCTGATTGGGTTTCAGTCATACAATGTTCCAACACCAGTCCCTCACTAAGTTTCCCACCACCAAGTCCCCAGTTTCCCTCCAACCACTGCCCACGCGCCCCCTCCCCGCCTTCACTCTCACTCTTTTTCTTTTTGGGCATTAAGGTTTGCAACACATGTACTGAAAGATTATCACATATTTTACCACTTTTCAGCATTTAGTTCTTGTCCAGAGTGATCATTTCCAACTATCATTGCCATAGTGGTCTCTTCTCTGTCCTAACTGTTCCTTACTTGTGGCTAGCTTCCAACAATGACTAGCTTCCAATCCTTACCCTCATTTTACTGTCCTTGCGTATTTGTCTTGTAATATATATATTTTATAAAAAATCCCATATAAGTACAATCAGTTTATGTCAGCCCCTCTTTTAAACTCATTCCACACAGCATGATACTCTTTTAGAAAGTTCTATCAGTGCCTTATATGTCTTTGATTTTAACCCCTTATCAGATGAATACAGGGATAAGTGATTTTTCCCATTCCATGGGATTTCTTTGTATCTTGATCCCCGTTTCCTATAAGGTGAAGTCTTTAGTTTAATGCAGTACCATTTATATATCTTTTCTTGTTCAGTTGGTGTTTCATCTTTGAAGATGCCTTTGGCTTCAAAGTCATGGAGGGTTGTGCCTACATTTTCCACTATGTGCCTTATGAACTCAGTTCTGTATCGAGGTTTTTAATCCAGTTTGATCTAACTTTTGTAGATGGGTGTTAGAAACAGGTTAAAATTCTTTTGCATGGAGCTGCATAGTTTTCCCAGCACCACTTGTTGAAGAGGCTTTCCTTGTTCTTCTTCATATTTCTTGCTCCTTTATCAAAGTTTAAATGATCATATATTTTAGACTATGTGTCAGGATATTGAACTCTATTCCATTGACCTGAGGGTCTGTTTTCACTCCAATACTGTGATGTTTTAATTACTACCACCTTGTAGTACAGTTTAAACATGGGGAAGGTGATGCTCTTATTTTCTTTTTCCCCAAGGATTGTTTTAGCTGTTAATGGGAGGTTATTGTTCCATATGGATTTCAGTAATGTTTGATCTATTTCTTTGAAAAATGTCATCTTATAAGGATGAATTAAATCTGTACAATGCTTTGGGGAGTATTGCCATTTTGACAGTGTTAATCTACTCAAATCCATGTTTCCATTTTCTCATGTCATCTTTTATTTCTTGAAGTAGTGTCTTGGTGTTTTCTTTTTTATAGGTCCTTGACCTCTTTAGTTATACTGATTCTGGAGCTATAGCACAGCGGTTAGGGCCTTTGCCTTGCATGCGACCAACCCAGGTTTGATTCCTCTGTCCTTGGAGACCCCGGCAAGCTACCGAGCTACTGAGAGTATCAGCTTGCACGGCAGAGCCTGGCAAGCCCGTGGCGTATTCGATATGCCTAAAACAGTAACAACAAGTCTCACAATGGAGACATTACTGGTGCCCGCTTGAGCAAATCTATGAACAATGGGACAGCAGTGACAGTGACAGGTCCTCGACCTCTTTAGTTATGCTGATTCTGAGTTACTTGATTTTCTGAGGCACATTTGTTACTGGAATTTTTAAAAATATCTTTCTAATTTTTAATTATTTGTATATCTTAGTTTTTCCCCATTAAGAATATGGTGGCTATGGATTGTGGTAGATGGCTTTGATTGTATTGAGAAAATTTTCTTCATCTTGCATTTTGTTGAACTTTATTTATTTTTAAAATCATGAATGGGTTCTGGATCTTGTTAAATGCTTTCTCTGCATCTATTGATATGATCATATGGTTTTTATCTATCCCGTTATTGATATGGTATATTATATTGATTGACTTGTGAATGTTAAACAATTTTTGCATCCCTAGGGTGAATCCTACTTGGTTTTGTGTGAGTTCACAAAGTAAATCGCTGGGGCTCCTGCTGCGATGCATGTGTGCATAATGTGTGTCAGGTGGCCCAGAGTCGCCTCCCCCCCACCCTACCTCTCCAGGGCTCCCCAACAGAGGCAGAGAGACTGGGTAGATGGGGACCCCATACTGATGGTGAAAATGGCCCATTTAGTGCAGAGCTGCTAGCATACTTATAGAACATTTGAGCTTTGGTCATACAATCATCAAACACCCATCCCTTCACCAGTGCACATTTTCCACCACCAAAGTCCTCAGTATTCCCCCCACACACACTCCACCACCCCCATTCCAACACTTTCCCTGCCTGTGTGGCAGATAATTTCTCCCATACTCTCTACTCTCTCCTGAACCTGGCTCACCATCTTGCACTGGATGATGCGCGACTCAGCACACCAGGCATGGAATTCCGATGTGATCACTCTGCGCATGATTCCTGCTGAACATCACCAGTTGCTTTGCGGGATTAAAACAGAATGACGTTGGCAGGACAAGGAAAAGCCACAGTGGTGGCTGCAGCATCACTGCCTCCCCTGGCAGGACTGAGTCAACACCATCCAGTATGGAACATTGACAGTAGTGTGCAATTGCTTAGCCACTGCAGGATGCTGTCCGCCAACCACTGAGTGACTTGGGACTTGGCACAGGTGTTCGACCTGGCACAGACCCTATGCAATAGGGTCTGGCTCTGCCAGCTATTCATCGACCTCCAGGTGCACTCCATCCATCTCAAGGAGATCAACCTGAGGCTGCAGATGCCCCAGGCGCTGCCTGGAGACTTGGGCAGGTGCATGTTGTCAGTGTGCAAATTGTCACAGCAGGCCAGTCACCAGGAGCTTACATTTGGTAGACTGGGAACAACTGCAGGGACGATTAGAGATCGCACCAAAATCCTCCTTCCCCCTTCCCCCCCCCCCCCCCCCGGGAAAGCCCAGCAAGCTCCAGAGGGTATCCTGCCCGCACAACAGAGCCTGGCAAGCTACCTGTGATGTACTAAATATGCCAACAACAGTAGCAAAAATGGGTCTCATTTCCCTAACCCTAAAGCAGTTTCCAGCTGAGTTGGGAAGAATGAGAGGGCTCATACTAGGCAGACAACGCTCAGGTCAACGGGCAGAAAGGCACCCCACAAGCAGCCAGCCACCAAGTTGGCCCACAAGAGCATGCCAGCTATGAGTGATGTGAAGAAGCTGCATGGTTACCGGCCTGACACTGTGGCGCTGCACGAACCGAGCTGCCTATGCACAAGCTACCATTCCAGTGGCTGGTGTGTGAGATGGCACAGGACTTCAAGACCGACCTTTGCTTCCAGAACTCAGCTGTCATGGTGCTGCAGAAGTTGTGCGAGGCCTACCTGGTGGGGCTCTTCGAGGATACCAGCTTTTGCACTGTCCACACCAAGTGCATCACCATTATGCCCAAGAACATCGAGCTGCTGTGCTGCATCTGTGGAGAGAGGGCATAAAGTTTACGGTGCTAAAATCTCAGGGCTAGGACAAGTAGAGACACTACTGGCTCGAGCAAATGATAATTAACGGGATGACAGTGCTACAGTGCAGTGCTACTCTCTACTTTAGTTACATTCGATATTTTGACACCAGCCCCACCACCACTCAAACCTGCCAAAAAGGCAATGCTAGACGATTTGTTTTGTATTGCTTGTTATGGATAGAATATAAAGTCCAGGAAATTCTGTGTCATTCTCTTCTGGGAGCTTTAGTTTATCATCTCTGGGTCTTGGCCGTTGATGAGATTACATGGCGCAGGGGGCAATTTGTGGGTGTGACTGTCAAGCTTCTGGAAAACTGGGGACCAGTCCCAATCTGAGCAGGCTTAGAGATCTCAGTCACGGGTTCCCACATATCTGGGTTTTTCTGCCAGTTCGCTCTCTGGTGAGGTTCATCCCGTTTTGGGTGAGGCTCTTTCCCTTTTGGGTGAGGCTCGTTTGAGCATGTGGGGAGTGGCCTTGGGCATGGCAGTGGTTGGGTTCTGGAGGTTTTCGGCTGCCAACGTTCTGTTTGGAGTAGGGAAGAAGACCTACCCCCCTCCAAGGTGCCCCAGTGAAGCAGCCTGGCGTGGGGTCAGGACATTATCCAGCGCCCTTTTCTGGGTGCTTTAGCTTATAGTCTCAGGATGTTGGCCGTTGATGAGATTACATGGCACAGGGGGCAGTTTTTGGGTGTGGTTGCCAAGCTTCTGGCAAACTGGGAATGTGGGGGGAGGAGGCCCAGAGTCAATCCAAGTGGGCCTGGAGATCTCAGTCATGGGTTCCCACCTACCTCCATGCTACCAGCCCTAACTGTGTTTTTTGATCTCTTTCGAGATTTATGGGTCTCTGAAATAAGGTCAATAAATGAGCTTATATATCTGAGCTGGAGGGGGTTTGTGGGGGTTTGTGGGTGTGTCTCCCACATACCTAACTTTTGGTTCTTTAATTTATTGATAAACTTGGCCCCAAGTTGTTATGGTGTGGCCAAAGGCACAGCATTAATTTTGGGGTATCAGGAAGTCTGAAGGCACCATCAGGCTGCTGATGCACTTGCCCCACAGGTACAGGTTGATCTGCCGGCAGCACCATACCCTTTAAATATTTTTTTATTTAATGTCTGTGAGATAGACCATTACAAAGTTGTTCATAATTGTGTTCCAGTCATACAATGATCCAGCACCCATCCCTCCACCAGTATACATTTCCTACCACCAATGTCCCCCATTTCCCTACCACCATCCCCCAACACCCCACCCCCCAACCTGAGCCTCCCTCTATGGGAGGCACTTCCTTCTTGCTCTTACTCTCTTTTTCCTTTTGTGCACTTTGGTTTGCAGTACAGGCACTAAAAGTTCATAGTATATGTTCATGGCATTTAGAATTTTTATTGGGACAGTAAGGCTTTAGTAGCTTTTCAATTGGGTGGCCATTTTGGGTTGTGGATATGACTGCTGAAACTTCCAGAGGTACAGGGAGGTGTGTATGGGTGTAGCCCATCCCACCCCCAAGAAAGCCTGGCGATTTCCAGTCACAAAAACTGCATACCCAAATTTTCAGCAGATTATATCTTTGTGAGGTCCATCCTAAGATGGTGGAGTCAGGCCATGGCTGTGGTGGCGATTTTGGATTGTGGAAACAAGTGGCTGCTCTGCTTGGGTGGGTACCTGACCACCACCCCCCCTCCAATTTACCCTGGTCTGTTCAGCCATGTGTGTGTGTCTGAAATCAACTGCAGCTTTTGATCTTTTTCAAGATTTATTTATGGATTTCTGACATTAGGTCAATAAATGAGTTTGTATAGCTGAGCTTCTTTAAAGAAGAATTGTAGAATCACCATTCTATAAGGAAGTGATCATTGACATAAAGAGAGGGGTTTGTTAGGGTGACACCATTTCACTGAAACTCTTCACTGCCACCCTCAAGAACATCAAGTGACAACTGGAATGGGAAGAAATGGGAGTGAAGATAGATGGTCAGCAACTATACCACCTCCACTTTGCTGATGACATCATTCTTATAACGTCAAACATTAGCCAAGCGGCACAAATGCTGGTCGACTTTGACTGTGAGTGTGTGAAGGTCGGACTGCAGTTGAATCTCAACAAAACTATATTTATGAAAAACGAACTAGTCCCTGACCTTCCATTTGCTCTCAATGGAACGAACATCTCCGAATGCAGCAGCTATGTGTACCTGGGTTGAGAACTCAACATGAGGAACAATTTGGTGCCAGAACTGTGCAGGAGGAAGAGAGCAGCGTGGAATGCCTTCAAGAGCATCAAATAAGTGGTTAAGAGGATGAAGAAGCTCTGGCTATGGGCACATCTTTTTAACTCCACTGTTCTTCCTGTACTAATATATGCCTCAGAGACCTGGGCCCTACGAAAACAGAATGAGAATGTTATTCGGGCATCCCAAAGAGGAATCGAAAGAGCCATGCTAGGAGCATCGCGTTTCACTCAAGTGAGAGAAGGAATCTGGAGTTTTGACCCCTGTCAATGATCAAGAATCAGGGACGCTGTCTCGTTTGCCAAGGTTTCGAAAATCAGATGGGCTGGACATGTAAAGTGATTCAGAGATGACCGCTGGACTAGAGCTGTTACCGACTGGATTCCAAGGGATGTCAAGAGACCACGTGGCCGCCCACCTATGAGATGGTCAGACTTCTTCGTCAAAACCCTGAATGAACGATTTGAGGTTCTTTCTGTTCCTGGAACAAGCAGATATCATTGGGCTACACTCGCATGTGACAGGGGCAAATGGAGGTGTTACTGAAGCCCGTGTGAGCAAATCGAAGATCAACGGTATGACAAGTGATACAAGTGATAGCTGAGCTGGAGGTGGTTTGTGGGCATGGCTTCCACATACCTAACTTTTGGCCATTTTGTCTGTAAACCTGGCACCAAGTTGTTGCAGTCTGGCCAAAGGCACAGGAGCAATTTTGGAGTATCAGGAAGGCACTGTCAGGCTGTTGATGTACTCGCCTCACAGGTACAGGTTGACCTGCTGGCAGCAACATACCCACCATTTCATTTCTGATTTGATTTAGTAAGATTCTCTCTCCCTCTTTCTTTATGAGTCTTGCTAGTGATTTATTAATATTATTTAATTTTTTAAAGAACCAGTTCTTGGGGCTGGAGTGATAGCACAGTGGGTAGGGCGTTTACCTTGCATGTGGCTGACCGAGGTTTGATTTCCAGCATCCCATATGCATCTCCAGGTGTGACCCAAAAGGAAAAAAAAAAAAAGAACCAGTTCTTGGGCCATTGATCTTTTGGAGTTTTTTTTTTTTTTCAGATTGCAGCTTGTTAATATCTACTCTAAATTTTATTATTTCTTTCCTCCTTCCTGGTTTGTGCTCTTTCAGTTCTTTCAAAATTGGTTTTGGGTTTATGAAGTTCCTAAACTGTTGTTGGTTGTTTCCAACATCTTAAGCTTAAAAGTCAAGTAATGTATATGGGCTCTTTCTTCCCTCCTAATATGTGCTCAGAGATATAAACTTTTCTCTTTGCTGTATCTCACAAAGTCTTGTAGCTCATATCCTCAATTCTCTTTTGTTTCCAAGAATCTTTTGATTTCCTCTCTGATTTCCTCTCGATCTCACTGTTTTTCAGTATTGAGCAGTTTAATTTCAGGAAGTTTGATTTGATTCTCTGGTTCTGTGTGTGATTAACTTTTATTATCAGTGCATCATGGTCTAAAGGATAATTGAGAAAATTTCTATCCTCTTAAGTGTTATGAAGATATATTTTGTGGCCTAGCATGTGGTCTATATTGGAAAATGTCTCAAGTGCACTTGAGAAGAATATGTATTCAACTTTTGGGGGATGAAAAGCCTTAGGTATATTACTAATCCCCTCTCTTCCATTTCTTCCTTCAAAGTCAGTATTTCCTTGCTGAGTCTCATTGATTGCTCAAGAAGTGACAAAGTGGTGCCGAAGTCTCCAACTACTATTCTGTTATACCCATTATCCATCATAATATCTGTTAGAAGTTGTTTTAAGTACTTTGCTGGTCACTCATTTGGTACATCTATGATTAGGAGTGTAATTTCTTCCTGATTTATATATGTCTCTCTTATTTTGAAATGAACTTCTGTGTCTCTTCTATCCTTTTCCAGCCTGAAATCTATGTCATCAGATACTAGTATGGCCACCCTGGCCTTTTTGAAGGAAGCTTGCTTGAAGAAATATTTTCCAACCTTTGACTTTGAGTGTTGTTTGCTCTGACTATTCAGATGTGTTTCTTGTGGGCAGCAGAATGTTAGATTCATTTTTTAAAATCCATTTTGCCACTCAGTACCTCTTAATTGGTGAGTTTAGACTATTGACATTGAGTGATATTATTGTCATGGACTTTTGCACTATCTTTCTTTAGAAGTTTGTTCAGTTTGTGGGACTTGTCTTGCCTTACAGTAGTCCCTTCAGTTCTTTCAAAATTGGTTTTGAATCTGTGAAGTTCCTCATGTGTTGTTTATCCATGAGCTTGTGTATCATTCCTTCAAATCTGAATGAGAATTTAGCTAGGTAGAATATCTTGGTGAGGCCTCATGTCATTCAGTTTGTTTGCTTGTTTGTTTGTTTTTTGTTGGGGACTGCTCAGGACCCTGAACAAAAGAGGACCCCGAAACCTTTACCCTGGACAAACGGGAAAATTCCATTACCAGCTTTGCATGACCTGAGGCAAAGGTGCCCTTGTGACAAAGGAAATAGCCAAACTCAAGAGGTAAAAGTAGCCCAGGGCAGTTAACTGAGAGATGCCATAAAGCCCTAAAGTAGAATACCTTCCTCTACCTTGTGCCTTCCTCCTGCCAGATGCTCCTGCCAGATAGACCCTTGCCTTCCTCTCCCCACTATTTCTCAATCTACTCTTGAAGAATGTTGTAAGCCCACCTAATACACCCCGAACCTTTCCTTATTTGGTCTGAGAAGACACTTCCGTGATGATTGACAACTTATGTACCAACCCCCTGCTAAGAAAAGTATAAAACCAGCGTGGCAGTTAATAAAGTTGCCCTTGATCGGCATGTGTCGTCTTGGGCCCCCTATTTATTATCCTCACTAGTTTTATTTCAGGTCGGAACCGCTCACAGAACCCACCCAATTAGGAGCGCTTTCCACTGTTGTCTCTCCGCGGGCCGGAGAGATCTCCAGGGGAACGCGCAGTTTTTAACTATAACTCTCCATTGATCTTGAGCCCTGAGAATTTCATTTGGCAGGTCTGCTATAAATCTAAGGGACACTCCATTGTACATAATTTTCCTCTCTGGTCTTTCTGCTTTCAGTATATTATCTCTATTTTGTTATTCTGATTAGAATATGCCTTAGAGTCTTTTGTATTAGGATCTCTTTCTGCTGGTACTCTTTGGGCTTCTTAGATCTGGATGCTTGCATTCTCCAGCTCTGGGAACATGGATGTTTTTGACTATTACCTCCTCATGGCGGTTGCCTTCCTGTTCTTTGGGGACTCTGGTGATTCTTATGTTGTTCTTGAATTTATCCCATAGTTCTTTTGTCTGCCCTTGAGTTATATTGAGGTCTTTTTCAATCTTCTGCTGTTGCCTGGAGGTTTTCTGCAGTTCATCTTCAAGGTCAATGATTCTGTCTTCTGCTGCTGTTACCCTACGATTGAGGGCATCCATTGAATTTTTCATGTTATCTGCTGATTTTTTAAATTAATGACAATTTTTTAAATTTAATTTTATTTTTATAGTTATTTACAATAATTTATTACATTTAATATTCCAGCACCAATCCAGCCACCATTATACCTTCCCACCAACTTATTTAGAATATTTCCATCCAGAGCCCCAAACCCTGCCCCCAAAGCAGAACTGAAATAATTTATTTTGTATTGCTTATTTTGAATAATCCACTAAAAGTGATCCAAAAAGTTTCCTTGGAGGAAAGTGTGTGAAGATTGTTTTATTTCACCTTGGAACCCTTAAGTCCTTAAAGAGATTACTAACATGTTGTTAAAGGTTGAGACTTGTGTGCTTGTATATACCAATCCAGAGATTGGTTGCCTTCTACTTTAAACTCCATCAAATGTGTGCTACTTGGTATATCAGTGGTGTAAAGCATGAGATGTGCAGCCACATTTGCTGCACACTCTAAAATTTAAAATGTTGTTATACACCAGATTCATTCATGGGTGAGGCTCATCTGAGCCTGTGGACAGCTCCCGAGAACATGGTAGTAATTGAGTTCTGGACGATTTTGGCTGCCGGGATTCTGTTGGGGCGGAGAGGGAAACTCAACTGCCTACTCTCTAGGTTGCCCCAGATTAGATAGCCTGATGCAGGGTCTGGAGGCATCTCTGTGGCATGTCACTCTATGTTGCTATCTTCCAAGAGCTTTATTAATGACTAATCTGCTTATAGTTTTCTTAATTTCTATTCATGTTCTCCTATATTTTATTGGATGTCCATTCCACTGTTTATTTGTGCTAATAAACCATTTTGTCTCTCAATTATTTATCAGAGAGATTATCTATGTGGGTATTCCTTGTTGAGATTTCAGGGCTCCTATCTTCATCCACTCCTCATGGTGAGGTTCTGTTGTTTCTCCATGGTGCCTCTCCCTCCAATCCCATTAGGCCCATCTGCTTGTCCAGCCTATAGATTTACAGGTCACAATTGCATAAGCACCTGCACGGATCCAAGGGCTGAGCCTGGGCCCAGGAGGGTATCTGTTTAGATTATACCCTTATATGGTCATAGCTCAGGAGCCCGCACATTCCTCTTGGAGCAAGCACATAGCAGAGGCCTGAGTGGAAAATATACGGTTTTCATTGTCTTTGGCCCTGCCCAGGGCAGTCCTGCCTAACAAATCCTTCACTGCTCTGGGCCACGCAGGCAATGCTCAGGGGCCTCTGGGGTTGTGCCCAGTGATGCTTGGGGGACCCTGAGGTGCCAAGTGTCAATCCAGGGTTGGCTGCATGCCAGGTATGTGCTGTGACCCCTGCACTATCTCTCTGGTCCTTTTTAAAGACATTTTGTGAGTGTAGAAATTATTATTTTGAGTTTGCCTCTGAACTCACTACTATAATATTCCTGTGAGGTTTGCCTTTGAACTCACCACTATAATAGTCAGTAGTCAGATTGCCAACATATAAATGCAATCTTTGATTAACCAGGAAATAAGAATTTCTAGGAACCCCAAAAGAACAGATATCTATTTATTCTCAACCTATTTCTAGTGTAAATGTAAATGTCTCTCCTAGCCCACTTCCAAGAGGTATATAAACCTTAAGGTTTGTGTTTAAAGGAAGAAAAATAATGCACACTGTAAGGTCTTGCTCCAACCAGTCCTGAGAACTCTGAGATAATTAAAATTTTCTTTGATCCAGATTACAGAAATCATTGACAGTGACATAGTGTTCAAGCAGATTCTGAATAAATGCTCAGCTCAGGGTCGCTGTGCTGCTCACAATTAGTTGTGGGATTGCATTTCCTGGCCCTGCTCACATACCTTTTTTGTATTTTCCAGGTTAAACCCCCTTTTTTGTCTGCTTATGTATTATCTAGTGTGGAGAGCCTCCACGGACCGTGCTTTGTAACAACAGTTGCACTGTGCTTGTAAATTGCACCCTGCTTGTAAATTGCACTGTTATGTCTTGCCACGCCCATAAGCTGTAAACAGCCTATCAGCTGCAGACACGTGGGCTTAAGCAGGCAGCGACAGGTATATAAGGGGGGAAGCTGCCTAGCTAGTTGGTTCCTCCTCGTTCGTCCCTCTCCTCCTCCTCGTTCCCGTTTCTTCCCCCTTCAATGGAAAGTTCCTGAATAAATCGCAGCAAGAAGGATCTCCGAGTCACGTGTTTCTTCGCTGGTCAAAGCGGCGCGCGACAATCTAGCTGCACAGTGGTGGGATATTGTCTGTAACTGGGGATCACAGACTGCAGAGCTGCCAGCCCCAACAGCAGAGTCTCAAGAATCATGCACAAGCACGTGACAACAGGGATAGACCTTGAAACCTAATGCTTGTGAGAAAGATGCTCTGAGCCACTGTTCTCTTTCCCAACCCTAAGCATTTTTACCCCTAACTACCCACCAGGGTTGTTTTTGAAAAGTCTTTGGAGCATGTGATTTATGGACCTCATCTTGAGTAAAGTTCAGAGTTTTAGTTTGTTTTACTAAAGCATGATTTTTTCCCAAATGAATGCCTAGTAATAATTTTTCTCTTCACGTCATACATATCTCTTGCTTTCTACAAAATTACTATCAAGGATAGGTGCTTCAATGATTTAAATCCACAGATTAATGAAATAAACTTTCAATGTGAGACTAGACAATTGCAAATTATGTGAAAAATTGTTTTAAAATTAGATTGTAGTAATAGACAGACCATCTGTAACTTAAGAAGACTGCATAGCACTCTATACTCTAACATCTAGTTTTCTTCAATAAGGGAATTAAGAACAAAAGCAAAAAAAACCCCTAATGTAGAAGTAATTCCAAACATCTGCATGAAATATGAAAGCTTAGATTAATCAACCAGATATTTCGACATTCTAAGGGAAATCCATGGGTAAAAAGTGAAATGGCAGAAAGTCTTTAGTTTAATTCTATTCATCTTTGGACAGACTGGTTCTCTGTGGAACAAAATCCAGAGTGGTATATGCATTAGTATTATTTCCTGGGCAATGAAAGAATGATATTATTCTGGGCCTGAACACATGAAGGTGTTTCATACCTGTTGCAGGTGCATCAGCGGGAACAGCCTCCATGGTACCCCGGTCACTCTCTGTACTGTTTAAAGATAATCGGCATTTCCGTGTTTGAAGTTATTTTAAAATTCCAGCTTCTGCTGAACTCTTATTCTCACCCATTTCTTTTAAAAATTAGGTTATTCATATGTGTTTTTTTCAACTTGTTATTCTAAGAATCTGTTGAGTTTTTCTAAAGTACTAGTCCCTTAGAGTTTTGCTCATTTGGAGATGAAGTGAATTTATTAAATTATTAATAAATTTTATTCAGCAGTTTTTTATGTTAACTTCTTTTTATTGAATCACCATGTGGAAAGTTACAAAGTTCTCAGGCTTACGTTTCAGTTATACAATATTCAAACACCCATCCCTTCACCAGTGCCCATATTCCACCACCAAAAACCCCAGTATACCTCCCGCCCCCGCCCCCCACCCCCAACTGCATAACTGATGAATTTCACTTCATTTTCTCTTTATCTTGATTACATTCCATATTTCAACACAAAACTCACTATTGTTGTTGGACTTTCCCCCCAAGAAAGACAGCCCTACTACCAAGGAAGGATTTGATAATTAGTTTTCCATTGCTTAGAATGAGGAGATATGTAGCCCCACTGCTCCAAGTACATAACTCTTTTTTCTTTTTCCTTTTCCTTTTTTTTTCTCATCACCCTTTCTGTGCCTCATAGTATGGTGGACGCCATGCCACGTTTCTCCCCGAAAATGGGAAACAACCAGGAAAGAGGGATATTTCCTCTTCTTGGCCGGCATGGGGCTATTGCTTAGTTCACAGTCTAGAGAAATGGCTGCTACTTTTATTACCTTCAATAATTCAACAAAAATGTCACTGTTATTGTTTGGAGTTTCCCCCCAAAGTCAGACCTGCTAAAGAGGAACCGTTTCACATTGCTGACAACTGCTAAGGCCACGTGGTTTTGGATTTCTGTCTAAAGTCCAGGGAAAATTCTGCCAGAAATTGCATAGCCCAGCTCACAGTCCCAGTGAATTGCTGTAAGAAGCTGCTCTGGATGCCAAAATGGGTTAGAAGACCTCTGGAATCAAAGTCTTTAGGAGCAGAGGGTCCGTTTCGCATTCAGCAGCTCTGGATTTATCTGGGCCGAGGGCGTGCTGTAAGAAGCTGCTCTGGATGCCAAAATGGGTTAGAAGACCTCTGGAATCAAAGTCTTTAGGAGCAGAGGATCCGTTTCGCATTCAGCAGCTCTGGATTTATCTGGGCCGAGGGCATGCCGGTAACACCCACTTCCCATGATTGCCTATGAGCCCCAAGCTGTAAAAACTGTATACCTCTGGGTTAGGAGTCTTAGAAGGTGGCTCTCGCCACGTGGATATTTTATTTAGAAGTTTTTGATATGCCAAAAACTGTAACAAGTCTCACAATGGAGATGTTACTGGTGCCCACTCAAGCAAATTGATGAACAGCGGAATGACAGTGCATACAGTGCATTCAGCAGTTTGAGTTGTGATAAATGCTGAGATAAAAGCTGGCACAGGCATTCTCATGTAGTCCTCATGACTACCTGGCATTGATTCTTTCATTGATGAGGGCACATTGGCAGTGCCCAAGAGCCGCAGCCCTCAGCAGTACTCGAGGGATCATGAGGTGCCAAGGACTGAATCCAGGGCTCCCACATGCAAGCAGGTGCTCCGGTTCTTTGAGCTGTCTCCCTACCCAGTGTGTATTCTTTAATTCCTGTTTAAAAGAGTAGGATGCCAATGTTTACAGTTGTTAAGGAGCTTACTCAAGACCCTGCTTAACCACTACCTCATAGTGAACTTTGGAACATAATAGGAACATAGATTAATCATGTCCTGGTTTGAAGTCACAAAGTTGACAAATTAACACCAGCAGATCAGGGACTGGAAACCGTTTTTAAAGATTCCTATTCTTGATCTTATAGAATTTCTAGAAAGAGTAAATTGGCCATGATGGGGAGTGGGGATAGGGACTAGGGACATCTGTGGAGCAAAGTGGACACTGGTGAAGGGATTGGTATCTGAATATCGTGTGCTGGAAACTCAAATTATGAATTTGTAACTAGGTAATTCACAGTGACTCAATAAAAATGAAAAAGATTAAAAATTAGCCATGGTTTAGTCCAACACAGAGCCAAGCATTCAGCACTTTGTGGCATACAGATATACTCCAGCAAATCCAAGATTGAAAGGACAAGTCCTGCTATTTTATAAGTGATCACTAGGTAGCAATATATTAACATAAAATCAAACCAGAGGATGGCCTTTCCTGTACTTTTCTTTTCCTTTTTCTTTTTCTTGCTGTACTAGTTGAAATGATTTTGATTTATATCTTTCAAATACATAATCATTTAAAATTTTTCCTTTGGCATAAGTACAACCAGATATATAATAGGATAAGTCTGGTTGTAAGTGAAAGAAACCAAAGAATTTATAAATTTCTTCATTATACCCATGTTTTGTAGAATTACTTGTTTTTCCATTTTCACTGGTCTTAAAATCTTATCTCCCAAATATTTCAAATGAAGCTCCCCCTCCTCCCAGGTTGTTTTTTTTTTTGGCAATGCACAGTGCAAAATTCTATGGTAAATATAGAATCTACTTTTAGTACATCTCCATTGCTCCCAGAAATTTGCTCAAAATTGTGTAGTCTGTCCTAAAGTTGGCTCCTAACACCAAAGCAACCAACCACCGAAATGTCCTTTTTTACACATTTCACTTAAATGGACTCATGCAATATGGAGTCCATTGCCTCTGCCTTCTTTCACTTTGCATAATATCTCTGAAGTTCCTTTGTCCTGTAACATGCTTCAGTGTTCGTTCCTTTACATGGCTATGTATTATTCTATTGTATAATGTGACACATTCTTTGGGTTTATTAGGAACAGTGTTGTCAGGGATATTAACATGCAAGTCTCTAGGTGGCTGTTTGCTTTAATTTCTCTTAGGTATAACCCTATGAGTGCAATTGCTGGTCATGTATTGAGTTTAACTCATTTTTTTGTCTGTATATGGTTATGTAATTAAAAATAAATGAGGCATGGCGCTCTCTTTTCACGTGCCTTCAATGGCCACGAGCCACTTCCCCCCCTCCAGCCTGCAGCTGCCACCAACAGACACATGAAGGAGAGAACAGGGCTGCCAAGCTGGTTGGTGATCAGTCGCTGTTTATTCCAATCTTGTCTCCCTCTTCCTCCTCCAGTCTCACCCACTCCCATATTCTTCCTCCTCATACCCACTCTTACAGCCTTAGTTGTAGCCCCAAATCATGAGGATTGGAGTAGCAATTGCACATAGGTGTGGTTATATGATCAACAGATGTAAAGTCTTTCCCTAAGGGGAAGCTTCCTCTAGGACAAATTCTCATCCAGCAAGGTGATCCTCCTAAAGGGTGTGTTTCTCCTTTCCTTAGTCCAATAACCATTTAAACATTCATCTAAATTCTACTTTTTAATAATATTAGCCATTTTGTATGGACACAGTAAGAGATACCCTATAGGGTGGCTCTCTGGGGGATATCTTGCTACAGATCCTAGACTACAGTCCTCAGGCCAGCTTAGTCCTGCCTAACCACAGCAGGGTCCTTATCCAGTTGTATCTCTTTGGGTCATGACAGAATTTGTCCATGACCATGCTCTTAACTTATAGTTAAGCATTATTAGCACTTGGCCTGGCCCGTTTTGATGCCAGGGCAGCTCACAGCTTGACCTGGGTCCATTCAGTCCTTCATCAGGACCTTGCTTTTGGGGCGCTAGGAACTAGGGGCAACTGAGTCTAAGTTAAGTAAATAAGACAGATGCCCAGGAGTAAATGTTATTTGGAGTCAATTAATTCCAAGTTACAAAAGTATAGCATTAACTGTCTTCCTGTGTTTATGCAAAAAGGACATTTTTCTGAAGTAAACCATGCAAAGGATATAACAGGAGAAAAGCAGTATTTCACTACAATACAAAATTCAGAGTCCTTAGAAGAATCTGACCTTACAAGTCACAGGATCTGATTTGGGGATAATTGTGATTCACAGGTAGGGGAAGCAGAGCACAGAAGAGATATTAAAGATAAACTTAAACATAAAAGATATTAAACATAAGCATAAACATTAAAGATAAAGAATGGGAGTCCCTTGCGAACACTATGATGGGTGTAACCCAATAAACACTATGATGGGTGTAACCCAATAAACAACCCAATAAACACAGCATTAAGTCCCTGCTCCTTGGCAGGGGCAGAGGAGAAAGAACAAGCCAATGTTAAACCTAAAATGTTTACAGCTATATACCAACATCTCCCCCTTTTCTCTTTACAAAATGCCAATGATCAGAATAGTTTTGATGGGTCATAGACTCAGTGTTGGCTCAGTCTTTTCCGAAAGAGGAAGGGTATTATAATCATTAGAATGAACATGATAAATAAGGACATACCAGCACTGCCAATAGTGTGGGCAATGCTTTGCCACCATGACCCCAGGTTAAGGCCCTGTAATGCGTCCACAATACCCTGGGCTAAGTTTTCATATTGAACTCCTGGGAGTTTATCCTTAAACACTAAGACGATCACATTCTGAAGGGCAAGAGTATCTAGAGACATATTTCCCTTCAGATCTTGCAAATGGTATCTAATTTTGTTCCAAGTATGACCGGACCCATTATATCTATGGGGGGGTGACACAGAAAGAAGAACTATTCCAGTCACAAAGCAGTCTCATTTGTTGCTTCAAGATATCAACCTACCCTTAGACCCAGAGTAGCGCTTGTAAAGTGTCCAATCGTTGCTCAACATAGTTGATGGTAGCCTGCATTGCCCAGAGGTGGTCAGAGTTGTTTTACCACATTTTGACCAAATCATATGTCTGGATCGAGGTTTGAAGATCTGTTCCCCAAACTGCAGGTGGTAGTAGTCACAGCATTAAGTCCCAAGAGAGCTACAATCAGGAGTCCAGGGAATCGTCGGGAATGCCAGAGCAGTCGGGTCACGACTTCAGTCAGGAGTCCTTCAGCAGGGAAGTATTGCCATTCTCTGGTCAGTTTCACTGGCAGCCATATATGTGATCTGGATTTTTGTAAAATTATACTATGGGAAGAACTTTGGACTGAGAGGGAAGAATTGATACAGGTAAATAAAGCACAATTATGAAAAGAAACCTTTTTTTTTGGACAGGGTCAAAAGAAAGAGTGCCTAGAACAAACATAAGGATGTTTGACACATGCTTTCATGTGGAAAGAGGAGTTATGACTGATGTAATAAGTAAAATTGAGCTGCTTAGAGCGTGCAAGTATCTATCTGGGCTTAAGGCTGCAGCCACCTTCCATAGGTCAGTCTGTTTGGGGTAAAGTGTTCCATTATGCATTGTTTGAGGGTGAGGGGGCATATCCCCTGTCATGCCATTCCAACAGATTGTGGGTCTGGATATGAAAGCTGAGGGGAAACTGAAAAGAGAAGTGATACGCAATTGGCTGCAGGGAAAAAATGACATTTAACATAAACAGGATCATCAACACAGCCAGGAACAAGCTTGTCTCTAGGTCCCCAGTCTACAAACTCATAACCATTACGATGAGATCGTTTGCCTAGGGGGAACCAGCATTTCGTCTACTCCCTAGGCAAGTATTTCCAATCTTTTGTAGGGATGGATTCACAAATGGAATGGAAGGTTGACCCTAGAGAAGTTAAGTTAGTAGGTATCACATCAACAGAAAATACAGGTGTAAAAGAAAAATCTTTTTGTGAGTTATCAGAGGTAGTATGTATTGAGGGCTTGATATGAATCCAAGTCTGAGAGTGAAGAGGAAGACAGAGAGGCACTCCAGTGCAAACAGGATCCAGAGAGTATCCTAGAGAAAAATTAAAAGGTGTTCCTTCTTCGTTTGGGAACTGAGGCATCTGCAAATCCCAAGGAGAGGATAAAAGAAAGAAATTTTTGTCCAAACATGGGATGCTGGCACTGTCCAATCCACAACCTGTAAAAGCGGGGGTTGAGAAATGAAAGTCCAATAGATATGTTTAGCTTCACTTACCACAGGACCGCAGGACAAAATTGCTGTTATGACCAGGAATAGGCTTTCAGGGATAAACAATGTAGGGGGTTCTGGGGACAGCTTCTGCTCTTTGGGTCTGATCCTTGGTGTGACCCCATGATATGTTACACGAATTAGAGGTCTTTATCTGGGGGTGTCTACTGGTCTGTAGGGATCCCATTCTCTTTGGCAGATTCTCTGTTGGTGGCAATTCCTTCAGATTCCTGACTTCCAGCTTTAGCAATGGTTTGGGGTTGGGGTTTGGAGGGTTGTGGAGTCTTTGACAGTCTGGAGGCCAAGACAGGTGGATGAATTTGACTCCTGACAAGATGCAACAGGACCCAAAGTTTTTTTTTCTTTTTGGGTCACACCCAGCGATGCTCAGGGGTTACTCCTGGCTTTGCACTCAGGAATTACTCCTGGCGGTGCTTGGGGGACCATATGGGATGCCGGGGATCGAACCTGGGTCGGCTGCGTGCAAGGCAAACGCCCTACCCGCTGTGCTATCGCTCCGGCCCCAGGACCCAAAGTTTTTTAGTGGGGTTATCATCTGTTGAAACAAAAGCAAAGCCTTTTCCTTGAATGAGGAGTTTCTGTGCTACCCATTCTTTATCAACTTTAGCCCAAATGGGAGAATTAATAGTTTCCTGAGCCTCTGAACCTTCCTGAAAATGCCTTTCAGCTGCTTTATAGGGCTCTCCTTGGGGTAAATTAAAAAGTTTAAAGAGAATAATGTCACAGACAAGAAGTCAAACAGGAGCATACTTTTTTTTAAACTGTGCTTGAGTTATAGGTCCAGGAAGATCAGAATGAGATATGATATGAGTAATAAAAACAAGTTCAGAGCGTGTTTGTAAAAGATCCTGTAGCTGCTGAAGCAATTGTTGAACTATAGCATTTGAGGGATTTAGAGAAGTAGTCACCAATCACGTAAGCTGAGTCCAAGATGATATTAGCAGATCCTGGCACATGGACGAGTAAATAAATCAATGTGGCGAGTTACAGCCATCAGTGGAAGCTCTTTTCTGATATCAGATGTAACCTGCTTCATAACTGTATACATACACATGAACAGAGGTATCCTGATAACGGTGCCTTCTTTCCCTCACCTGTCTCAGCATCTGTAGTGGCTGAATGAGTGAGCACCCATGAATAAGGCATCTCTGTGCCTCCTGGGTCAAACAATTGCCGAGTGGGAGAATAACCACATACCCATTGGCCCTGAAGCCGTCTCCCCAGAGGTGGCATCTCTGAACTAGAAGTGGAAGTTCACTTCTCCCAAAATAAAACTATATCAACCTTCCTTGGAAATAGCACATCACCATATGTTCTGAGAAAAAGCGTGAGTCGGTTGTCCAGATTGAGTTCCTGGCAGATGATCTTGGGAATTGAGACGAGAAACTAGGGAAGGCTTTGTACACCTCTGACCTGACTTAGGGCTCTCAGGGTAGCTGAGCCCTTTTACACAAAGTTCTTCTCGGTTTGCTAGCTCAAATTTACCAATAGACACAACTCTTTGATTCTAAACTTCCCCGTTTTTGTCCTGGCTCAAAACCTGATGCCCATTATGTGCAGAATTTAGCTCTGCATATCCCATACATGGAATAGTTCCTTGTTCTCTGAATTCAACTGCTTGTCTGTAAGCCTCTAGATTCTCATCATGAGGAATGGAGTCAGGGATCAAAATTGCCTTTACCTTCACTGTCAGGGAATCCTCCAGATAGCCATGAAAACTTGATATGTTGCTTGTGAGGTTCACATGAGCAAGCTCTCTTCCTACCTGGGGGTTCACATCCTCTTACACCAGAATTTAATCTGTAGGGACGTTGGGCGGGAGTTACAGTAACTATATCAGGATAGGTAATATCCAATGAGGTGCTCCCTGCTGTGGCTGGTTGCAATGGATCTACTGACCAGAGCTCTGAAACTCCACACTGGGGGGAAGGGCTGCAGCTGGGAACATCCCCTAATTTTGCGGGGCCTCAGGCTGGTCCCCATGCTGGTTCCCCAAATTTGAGACACCAGGTATATCAAAACTGAAGCAACAATCTCTGGCCCAATGGTTTCCCTTACAGCACCATGGACAAGGTCTACGTGGTATTCTTATAGTGGCAGGGTTAGGAAGTCCTTATGGAAGTGGCCTGGTTTCCCACAATTGAAACATTTGCCCTGATCTTGCTCTGTACTGCATATGCCTCAACAGCAGTGATATGTGCCTGATGCTTGATAAAACTGATGTTCTGACATGCCTTCAAGTGCCCCATTTTGTCCTTTCTCCTTAATGGGGCACAGAACAGCTTGGCAGTCATCAGCATTATCAAAGGCCAATTTTTTCTACAAATGTCCCTGAGTTTCCTTACCTTTAACTTGCCTTTCGGTGGCATCTATCAACCTCCCTATAAAGTCTGCATAAGGTTCTTAGGCGCCCTGAACAACCCTTGTATAGCTTCCTTTAAATTCAGCATCTGCATCAATCTTTTCCCAGGCCCACAGGATGAACTCAAGGGCATGAGCAAAAGCAGCACGAGGCAAGGTGACTTCCTTTATTGGATTGTGTCTTTCCCTTCACCTCTTAACATCTCATAAGTCAATTTAATCTCTGAAAAATTTTCACCCAGAATGGCTTAGGTCATGAAGTTTGCCTTGGCCTCATTACTGAACCACATTCTCCATTGCACGTACTAGAAGGACTTAAGCATGTTTTAGCAACCACATAAAAATCTTGGGGTACCCAGTAAGCCTTTTTACTCCAGCCTGTAAGATACTCCCTACAGTATGAGATGTAGGTCCATACGAGGCACAGGTCTTTTTGAAATGATTTGAGTTAATCTATTCTATTTTTATTTTTAATGTAGGAATACTGCTATTTATTCAGCCATTGATTAAGCTGATTGAACTGGGCATGAACTCCACATTACTTTTTTTAAAAATTCAGAATGTTAATTTTATTTTTATTATTATTATTATTATTATTAATCATCACTGAGAGATGCAGTTACAAAGCTTTCCTTTTTGAGTTTCAGTCATGCAATGATCAATCACCCAACCCTCCCCAGTGCACATCTTCCACCACCAAGGTCCCCAGTAACCCCCTATTCCACATCTCCCTCACCTTTATGGCAGACAATCTCCCCCATACTTTCTTTCGTAGCACTGTAGCACTGTCACTATCATCCTGCTGTTCATCGATTTGCTCGAGTGGGCACTAGTAATGTCTCCATTGTGAGACTTTTTGTTCTGTTTTTGGTATATCGAATAAGCCACGGGTAGCTTGCCGTGTGGGCAGGATACTCTCGGTAGCTTGCCAGGCTCTCCGAGAGGGGTGGAGGATTGAACCCGGATCAGCTGCATACAAGGCAAATGCCCTACCCGCTGTGTATCGCTCCAGTCTTGAGAACTTTCTTTTATATTGCTTGTTATGAATAGATGTAGCGTGGCTGTGAGAGTGACTGCATGCTCTTGGAATTCTACAATTTTAAATAATTAGGGTCTGGAGAAATCTCTGCAGTGAACTGCTCAGTTCAGAGATTGTTTTGTGTGTCTCTGGATCATGGCTGTGAAGGAGCTTAGTAGCTGCCGGAGGCAGTTGGTGTGTGTGTGAGACCTCCAGGGTCCCATAGGGATGGGGGATCAGAAGGACTGACCCATCCCCTATCCCTTGAGACCTGGAGTTTTTCATCACTGAACCCGCATACCTGCACTTCTCTCTGGGTTCTGGAAGTTGGCGGCTGCTGGTTCTTTTTAGGGGGCAGGTGGAGGGATGATGCCTGCCCCTGACTGAGGCACCTGATGAAGTCGGCCTGGTTTAAAGTCCGGAGGCATCTCTGCAGTGAGCTGCTCAGTTCGTAGAATCTTTTGTGTGTCTCTGGATCATGGCCCTTGTTTCCATCTTTTCCAGAGAAATAAACTATTGGCATATACACGGCAGGGCATGCCTACTTGCCCGCCATGCACCACACCGCTGTCCTTAACTGCGGTTTTTGATCTCTTTCGAGATTTATGGGTCTCTGAGATAGGCCAATAAATGACCTTATATAGCTGAGCCAGAGGTAGTTTGTGGGTGTGTCTCCCACCTACCTAACTTTTGGCTGTTTAATTTCTTGGTAAACTTGGCCCCAAGTTGTTGGGGTCTGACCAAAGGCACAGTGGTAATTTTGGGGTATCTGGAAGTCTGAAGGCACCATCAGCCTGCTGATGCACTTGCCCCACAGGTACAGGTTGACATGATGGGAGCACCATAACCCCGGAGTGAATCCATTCTTAACCCTTCATATGATGGAAACTGATTTTTTTCCCTAGCTGGATAGAAAAATAGAGACAGAGCTCATCTGGTCTGGGTGGGATTAACCACTTACGGTAGAGAGGTCTCAGCTATAAGCTTCAATCATTCCATCAGAAGCACATCCAGAGCTGCCTGGAGGCTACTTGGCTGAGAAGTGGCAGCCTCTGTGAGAAGCCTTCTCTACTGAGCTATTATCAGACTCAGAATCTCAGGAAGTGGCAGCTGGCTCATCATCCACATTACTTTCATCTGATGCACTGGAAATGGAGTCATACAGAGGAGATGGGGGTGTTTCCAGCTTGACATCAGTAGGGAACATTAATTCACCAGTGTCAGAAATTTTATTTTGAGAATGTGTTTCCACTGGAAACATGTTGAACTTCTTTCAGGGCTTAGTTATGGGAGAAGCCGAGGCATGGCTCTCTCAGCAGCAGGGACTTTCTTTGTTTCATCCTCAATCTTAAAATTCTCTTTGTTGACCCCCTGAGGAAACATACCTAACATCCTCCTCTTAGGAGGTACCTCCCAAAGCTTTGATGATGTAATTAGTAATTTCCCAAGTTACCCAGAATTATTGGGGAATCCTTTAAATTCCCTGAAGACATTATCCTTAATCCTTTCCCCAAACCTTAGTCTCCAAAGTGCCCTTATGGGGGAACCAAAGATGAAACTTGTAGACAGTTTTGAGGCAGGACCAGAGTTCATCCTGAGAAACATGATGTTCAGTTCTATGTGAAAAATGCTTAATCAATTCAATAAAGAACTTGCCACATTCAGTTTGGCGCGAAAGATTTCGAAAGGACTTGGGGTGGCACTGTTTTTGTCCCATCTTAGTGGGGGGTATGGTTAATATTCCACCAACACCACGAAATCCTGTTCTCCCACTCACTTTCTAGAGTGGGGGTCCACTGAATGCTGTTCTCACTTTTAGGTGCCCACTGGCTGGTTCAGGCCAGATGACACCAGATGTGTAATCAATAAATGAGTATGAGGTGCTGTGTAGGCTCTGCACTCAAATTATTACCCTTGGTGGGCTTGGAAAACCATATGTTATTCCAGTAATTAAACCAGGGCTGGTCAGGTACAAGGCAAGCATACCGACTGTACTATTTCTTCAACCCTAACTTTTAAGGAAATTGATAAACTATTCACAACAATGTATGAAGCTTCCTCACTAACACTTGTTATTATCTTTCTTGTTCTGGGAGTTCTTGTAGTGATAAAATGGTATATCATTTTAATTTTAATTTGCATTTTCAAGTGACTATTGATAAATACCCCTTTTGATGTACTTGCTAGCCTTCATCTTCCTGTTTTTAAAAAACCTTGAAAAGCTTTTTCCCTTTATAGGTTAGATGGAACTTAAAACCCAAATAAAAATTACTTTAATTGTTATTAATCCATGAGATCAAAATAGCACAAATGGTATGTATAATTTAAGAAATTAAATAGTTCATACACTATGATTATAGTCCTGTGGAAAATATTTTTAAATATCTTTAAAATTATTTTAAAAACATTTTAAATCACAGCAAACTACTAATTTTTAAGGCTATTTATTGTATGACTTTATTTCTACACCTCTGAGAGGCTGGCCTGAAAGAAAGATGCAGCTTTTAGTTTCTATAATTCACATTATTATTCTTACAATTTAAAAATCCGAATCACTGTATCACTGTTATCCCATTGTTCATCGATTTACTCGAGTGGGCGCCAGTAATGTCTCCAAAAATCCCAATAAAAATGTTAAAAGCACATGCATAGAAAAAAATAATAAAGGTAACCTGGCAATGTAACAATAATAATGTTCCTTTGAGATAGTAGGATTCTTGGAGACTTTTTCCTGGTTTGCTTATTTTAGTGCTGCTCACCAAATTCTCCCATGGGAAGGAAGTAACACAGTAATGGGTCTGCAGCTCCCCGCCTCCCTCCAGCATTTCTTTCTTTTTAATATATATATATTTAATTTTATTGAATCACTGTGAGATAGTTACAAGCTTTCATGTTTGGGTTACAATCTCACAATGATCAAACACCCATCCCTCCACCAGTGCACATTCCCCACCACCAATATCCCAGGTACACCCCCCTTTCCCATTCTCCCCCTGCCTCCATGGCAGACAATATTCCCCCTATTCTCTCTCTACTTTTGGGCATTACCTCCAGCATTTCTTAAACTCAATTCTTTAGCTAAATGAATTATCCTCATCTTCTTATAATTAACCTTTTTTTGCTGTTGGCTTTGGGTTTATGACCAAAGAATTAAGCCAGGGCTTAATCCTGGCTCTTTGCTTAATGGTTACTCCTGGTATTGCTGAGGACAATATATGACTCTGGGGATTGAGCCAGATGCAAAACAAATGTCTTATCCCCTGTGCTATCCCTCTAGACCTAATCCTTAAAAAATATTATTAGGTCCAGAGCGATAGTACAGCAGGTAGGGCATTTGCCTTGCACCGGCCAATCTGAGTTTGATCCCTGGCATCTCATATTGTCCCTGAACACTGCCGGGAGTAATTCCTCAGTGCAGAGGCAGGAATAACCCCTGAGAAGCGCTGGGTGTGACCCCATTATTAGCTTTATTTATCACAGTTTTTGGCATCTAATTTCAAAATTTATGACATGAAACATTTCTTGTTAATTCTATTTGTTATTTGGCTGAAATAATAATTCCAAATATTACTAGAAACCGAAGATACTTCTTATTTGTTCTGTAAAATCTCTCTCTTTTTTATAAGCTATTGGGCCACACTCGGCAATGCTCAGGGGTTCCTTCTGGCTCTGCACTCAGGGATCACTCCCGGCGGTGCTTGGGGGACCGTATGAGATGCTGGGCAGGGATTGAACCTGGGTCGGCCACATGCAAGGCAATCGCCCTCCCCACTAGATGTGATATCATCTCACACCGCAGAGACTGGCACACATCCCAAAACACAAAAGCAGCCTGTGTTGATGTGGATGTGGGGAGAAATGGAATTTTCTTCACCGTTGGTAGGAATGCCAACTGGTACAGTCTTTTTGGAAAGCAATATGAATGTTTCTCAAAAAACTAGAAACTGAGCTCCCATTTGACCCAGCAATATCACTTCTGGGAATATATTCCAGAGATGCAAAAAAGTATAGTAGAGGGGCTGGAGTGATAGCACAGCGGGTAGGGCGTTTGCCTTGCACGTGGCCGACCTGGGTTCGATTCCCAGCATTCCATATGGTCCCCTGAGCATGGCCAGAAGTAATTCCTGAGTGCAGAGCCAGGAGTGACCCCTGAGCATCGCTGGGTGTGACCCAAAAAGCAAAAAAACAAAAAAGTACAGTTGAAATACATCTGCATTTGTATGTTTATTGCAGTACTATTTACAATAGCCAGAATCTGGAAAAAACCCAAATGACCAAGAACAGATGACTCATTAAAAAAAGTTTAGTGTATCTACACAATGGAATACCATGCAACTGTTAGAAAAGATGAAATCATGAAATTTGCATATAGGTGGATGGACAGAGTGAATATCATGTTAAGTGACATGAGTCAGAAAGAGAACAGACATAGAATGACTGCACTCTTATTTGTAGAATATAAAGTAACATAATAGGAGACTAACCTAAGGATAGTAGAGATAAGGGCCAGGAGGATTGTTCCACAGCTTGGAAGCCAGTCTCACGTGCTGGGTAAAAAGGCTGCTGGGATAGAGAAGGTAAATGATGATTGGTGGGCTAAGTAAATGATGGTTAGAGGGCTCTCTTGGGATGGGAGATGTGTGCTGAAAGTAGGCTATGGACCAAACATGATGGCCAATTAGTACCTGTATTGCAAACCATAACACAAGAGAGAGAGAGAGAGAGAGAGAGAGAGAGAGAGAGAGAGAGAAAGAGAGAGAGAGAGAATAAGAGGGAAGGTGCCTGTCACAGAGGCAGGGGTTAGGGGTGGGGTTGGCAGGAGGGATACTGGGAACATTGAGAGTAGAGAATGAGCACTGATGGAGGAATGGATACTCAAACATTGTATGAGAGACGTAGTCATGAAAGTTTGTAAGTATGTAGCACTGTCCTCCCGTTGTTCATCAATTTGCTCGAGCGGGCACCAGTAACATCTCCATTGTTACTGTTTGTGGCCTATTGAATATGCCATGGGTAGCTTGCCAGGCTGTGCCACTTGGGTTGGATACTCTTGGTAGCTTTCTCCGAGAGGGACAGAGGAATTAAACTTGGGTTGGCCGAGTGCAAGGCAAACGCCCTACCCACTGTGCTATCATTCCAGTCCTTGTAAGTATGTTTTAAAACAAGAAACAACTTAAAACAGCAACAACAAAATGCCCTTCGTGCTGTCTTATTGCTCCAGCCCCAAATCTCTCCATTTTATAAATGACAGGTGACATGGAATCTCCATCCCTCTTGCATCCATACACTTATTTTTTTGGAAGTTGACTTGATCTGCATTCCTTCTGGATTACAAAAAAATAAAAGACACCAGAGAAGGATGAGCACATTCAGCTAAGGATAAACACAGCACTGCAGGTTATGGAGACTTAGTCTGAATCTCGGATGTTGGAATCTTCAGGCCAACAAAACTGGTTGCACTCTTACTGATGTATCTCCTTTCTAGGAAGACCAGCAGCTGGAATAGGACAGAATTTTCCCATTACTGTCTTTTAAGACAGCAGGACCTTGACTAATATTTCTTTCATTGTCCTTTCATAGAATGTTGATAGAAAAAAATCCTGTTGACATAAAACAAAGTAATGTGAATACATGTCATTATATTTAATGCCAAAGTTTCCCTGAGTATCCATGTGCAAAAATTTTTTAAAAAGAAGAAAAAAGAAACTGGATCCATATCTCATGTCATACACAAAATTTAATTCAAAGTGTACCAAAGGACCTCACGATTAGACCAGGAAACATAAAATACACTGGGGAAAATAGGCTAAAAAGAATATCTATACCTCAAAGCAATCTTTAGTGATATTGTCAAGATAAAGGAAACAATGGGGACTTATGAAATGTAAAAGATTTTGCATGGAAAAAGAAACAAGCTAAAATAAAAAGATACACTACTGAATGGGACAAGATATTTGTCACATGCATCAGATAAAAGACTAACATACAGGGTATATAAAGCTTTTACAAACCGACAGTTGTCATGTCTAAGTCAGAGTACCCCAAAAGCCCAGGCAACTAGGAAAGCTCTTCATCAGAGGATTGAGCTTTGAAAAGACCCATGAAAGTATGAGAAGTCATTTTATGGGGTTTGCTCACAAGCTATGTGGTAATGAGAGACCCCTTTACCAAGTACTCCTGAAACTGTCACATATGCCACACTGAATGCAGCCATGAACGCAGGAGAGTTGTGGAACCAAAGAGTCTGTCTAGAGACAAGATTCTCAGAGACCTGATGCCCTATTAACTGTGACAAAGATTTTTATCAGTGGCATTGAAGAACACATGGAAGAACATCACCTCAGAGATCATTTAGAATAGTATGGGAAAATTGAGGTGATTGAAATGACTGACATTGTAAAGAAGAGAAGATTTGCATCTGTGACATTTGATGACCATAATTCCATGGACAAGAAATACCATACTGTGAAATACCACAGCTATGAAGTAAGGAAAGCCCTAGGTAAACAAGAAATGGCCAGTGCTTCATCCTGCCTCTTCCTTCCTTCCTTCCTTCCTTCCTTCCTTCCTTCCTTCCTTCCTTCCTTCCTTCCTTCCTTCCTTCCTTCCTTCCTTCCTTCCTTCCTTCCTTCCTTCCTTCCTTCCTTCCTTCCTTCCTTTTTAAGTGTCTCTGGAAACTTTGGTGGTGGTTGTGGAGGTGGTTTTGGTGGGAATGGCAACTTTGGTCAGGAGTAAACTTCAGTGGGTCAGTTGGTTTTGGTGGCAGCCAAAGTGGTGATGGATTGGTGGCAGTGGGGATGGTCATAGGGGATTTATCAATGAGAGTGCTTAGGAGGAGACAGCCCTGGTTACTCTGGATGAAGCAGAGGCTATACAAGTGGTGGACAGGATTATGGAAACCAGGGCAGAGGCTATAGTGGGAGTGGCAGTTGTGAAATCTATAACAACCATGGAGGCAGACACAGCTTTGGCAGTGGTAGTGCAAGACATTTTGGAGCTGGTAGAAGTTATATTGGACTCATGAAGGGAGGAAAATTTGGAGGCCAAAGCTCAAACCCCTTTAGTGGTGGAGTATTACCATCCAGTGACTCTTGGGAAAATATGGGAACATGGAGATAATCTCTTCACAGTCTAAGACTGATAAGTTCATGAATACATACATGATCTGCTGACTGGGAACAAATAGACACCCACTAATGACTGGTGATCAATTGACAAAGTTTATTCAGGGCAAACTATGATTATATAGGTATAGAAGGAATACAGTATGTACAGAACATGTAGGACAAGAGGGTCTTGGTAAGGGGGAAGAAAGAGGTTAGATTTATAGTTATATGGGACAGTCATATGGAGTTTCTGTGATCTAAAGCAGAGACAGAGTTGTATGTCTTATAGATACCATAGGTGTCAACTTCCTATGTTTCAAACCCCAGACACCAGAAATTGTGAAGTCATAAATCTATACTAATCTCTGGAGAATTCCACAGCCCTTGGTACCAGTTCATCCCCATAGATTGGGACCTAGAACATTCATACAGACCCTGTAGCCAAATGGTTTGGGTGCTGTGCCAGCAAGAAATCCAACATCCCCCCTTTATTGTTTTGCAAGTGAAGCAGGCTAAAATGGGTTTGAAGGTGGCTGTCCTCTGCATGGGCTATTCATCGTCACAGGAGGCAGAATACTAAGAATATTAATACAAGTAACGCAAATCATTAATACCAGTCCAGCACTTCCCACTGCATGCGTTATGCTTGCTGCCAGGAATAGGAGTCTAGGATTTGCAAGACTTCAGCTATCCCTGAGCCAGGCCTTCATATCACACTCCTGGTAGTTTTTTTCCAGAAGATCCTAACAATTTCTTTCTGGAGGGCTTGTCCATAAAGGGATATGTTCCCTTTAAGATCTTATAAATGATATTTGATTTTTATCCCACTCATGGGAGGACTCATTATAAAGCTTGGGGTGACACAAGTAGAGGAACATTTCCAGTCACAAAAGAAGACAGGCTTGTTCTAAAATAACAACATGAACAGACTTACTGTATTTGTCTGCAGAAAAGTTTCCTACCCAGATGTAACTGGGGCAATAAGACTGTGGCAATCTTCCATAAATACTTATGCTTAGGGTAAAGGGTTTTATTCTCTATGGTCCTGAATCTTGGTGGGGCTAATCCTCTGTCATACCATTCCAAAACCTTTTGTCCTCCATAATAGGCATGATCCTTAAAGGTATAATTTGAAAAAACATTATACTGGGAATGACAGAGTAAAATTATCATCATCAGAACAGTCAGAAATGAATTTCCCATGGGGACCCCTATCAAGTATGTAAAAATCTATACTGGGTAGATGCTTTCTCCAGGGGGAGCGACAGTCCTTCCAATGAGGGGGGTTAGGTTTCCAACACTAACTAGAGATGACATCACAGATAGAAACATCAGGATGACCTATGTTTATAAGACTAGAATGAGAAGTGTCGATAGAAAGCATAGATAGTGTGTTGGGTGAAAGAGAGGGATGTATATGCAGCCATTTTTGATCAATTGGTCTCAGGCAAGGAGGCTGACCTATGCAGACAGGATTAAAAGAATATCCTAAGGTAATGTTTAAAGGTGTGCCATCTTCATCAGGAAACAGGGGTGACCTGAAATCCCAAGGAGGGGTAAATTAATGGGGTCATTAGTCCATATTTGAAGTCCTTGGATGGTTCAATCAACAACTTGTAAAAAGGTGGGTGAGGACTGTAAGTCCAGTAGACATGCTATGCCATACATGCTGTGGGAAGACAGGCTTGGGGGAGGTGGCAGAAGGTTAAAACTGGGTGCATTGGGCAGAAGGGATGGGTATGACTGAAACCAACACAAACAGCTTAGTAACTCTGTATCTCATGGTGATTCAATAAATAAATAAATAATTTTTAAAAATCACAAGCATAGCCACAAGAAGATTTTCAAGAGTAAAAGGGGTGTGGGTCACTCTAAGAATAACTTCTGATTTGGTTGTGAATGTTGTTCCCAGGTGAAAATCAATATGTGTGTGTGTGTGTGTGTGTGTGTGTGTGTGTGTGTGTGTGAGAGGTCCAGTCACCTTAGGGTTAGGGTGCTTTTTCATCAGGGTCAAGGCTTACATTTTCTCTGGCAGGGAATTGAGTCACTTTTTTATTTTTATTTTTTATTTTTTTTGCTTTTTTTGGGTCACACCTGGCGATGCATAGGGGTTACTCCTGGCTCTGCACTCAGGAATTACTCCTGGTGGTGCTCAGGGGACCATATGGGATGCTGGGAATCGAACCTGGGTCGGCCGAGTGCAAGGCAAATGCCCTACCCACTGTGCTATCGCTCCAGCCCCTTGAGTCACTTTTAATGTTGGTTCTGGACCGGAGGGTAAGAGATGCATTTCTCCTGGGTGGTTGGATTGGTAGGGTGGCTGCTTTTAGAATTTGGGGTCTGACCAAATCGGTGAAGATGTAAGCATATCCTTTGCATTGAATTAAAAGTTTTCCTGTCACCCATTCATTATCCAATTTGACCCAGATAGGTATGTCAACGGACTGGAGCGATAGCACAGTGGGTAGGGCGTTTGCCTTGCACGTGGTTGACCCGGGTTCGATTCCTCTGTCCCTCCTGAGAGCCCGGCAAACTACCAAGAGTATCCCACCCACAGGGCACAGCCTGGCAAGCTACCTGTGGCATATTTGATATGCCAAAACCAGTAACAAGTCTCACAATGGAGATGTTACTGGTGCCCACTCGAGCAAATCGATGAACAACAGGAGGACTGTGCTACAATGCTACAGGTTTGTCAATATAATCCTTTAGGATTAGTTCAGATCCAAAATGAAATACCATGAGCTCTCCTGCTTATGACACTCTCCTGTGTGTAAGGTTCTCCTAATAGCAGATTAAAATATTTAAATGAAAATAAAGTTAAGGATAAATCATCTATGGATAGCATTCCCTTTTTTATATTTTAATTGCTGTGTTTTTAAGGTCCTTTGTACTCGTTCCAACAATGCCTTGACCTTGAGGGTTATAAGAGATACCAGTAATATGTTTAATTGGTCATTCTTGGCAAAAGCCAAGGAGAATTTTCCTAGTATAGGCTGGTTTAATAGTAGAAGGGGTGCTCAGCACTGTAAAAGGAAGGAACAAACTGCTTTGGCCTTTTTTGTTACCCATGGGAATAGCTCATAGAAAATAAGACCAGGTACCAATAATGACATGCAGGAAAGATTTCTTAGAGAAGGTTAAGGTGTGTGTGTGTGTGATATTCATTTACCGCAGCTCATTAGTTTGTTTTCCTCATGTGTTTGCTCTTACTGTGTGAGGGTGCAGTGTGAAGAAGTACAAATAGGACACATGTGAATAATTTGTCTAGCCGTGGAAATGAGGTGCAATATTGTACATAAAGGTGCTGAGCATTAGTGTGAAGAGGTTGAAGCTTCTGTGAAGGGGAAGGTGCAGCAAAGAAATTGGTGGTATCATCCCCTCAGGTCCTAGAAGGGTTGAATGTGAACTCATGGGCATCATAAAAATAGAAGAAATCATGATTGCAATAGTGATCGTAATTGAGACAGTAAATCTTATACTACAGGGTTGTAAGTATTCAAAGATGTGGTAACAATTCCTGGAAACAATTCTACAATATATGCAGAATCTGAAATGACACTGCAAGGACCAGAAATGAAATACCATGAGCTCCACCTGCCGGGCAGTAGTATCATCGGTGTGTGTAATGTTGAGTTCCGCGCTGTTATTCCACCCTTCTCCAAGCGGACCGCCCATATATTAGACAGGGGCGGTGGGAATGGGGGGTGGGGGAGTACAAATAATAGACAGTACAAGAAAGGGTGTTCATTTTTTTTCTTTTATGGGTCACACCCTGCGATGCTCAGGGGTGTGGCTCATGCACTCAGGAATTACTCCTGGCAGTACTCGGAGGACCGTATGGCATACCAAGGATCGAATCCCAGTCGGCCGCAGCCGTGTGCAAGGCGATATCCACTGTGCTATTGCTCTGGCACCGAAAGAGTGTCCTATTAAAGAAATCGTATGGTTTACGAGCTGGATAATGGGAAGTTCCCAGCATAATCAGCAAGAGCGTTCTGGAGAGCTATGCCAAGGAGGGAGGATGACTTGGATTTCTTTCACCGGCAGAGGGCAGACAATACAATGGGGATCGAAGCCTGTTAAATTCCGGGTGCCCAGCCGCTCTTTAATAACCAAAGAGGCAATGAGTTCCAAGCAAGTAAATGAAGTATGGTACATTTTTTTAAATGAGGATATATTCACTCCAGAGGTTCAGAAAGTCAGAGTGGCCAAGGGAGAACACTGTCACCGGCACTGTCATCCCGCTGCTTATCTAGTTGCTCTAGCGGGCACCAGTAACGTCTCCAGTGTGAGACTTGTTACTGTTTTTGGCATATTGAATACAAGAGGTTGCAAATATCAATAACAAAAGTTGTTTCTGGGGCTTAAATCTTTGTAAATAGGCCCTTTGAGGTTGCTCTAAGAATGAATTCTAATTCTTGAAGGTCTGTCAAGATTGGGGTCTCCTTCTCATATGTTTAAAAAGGTTTTGTATTTTTTTTTTTTGAGATTAAACAGCGAGTTTTATTATCAAATGTAACAATTCTACAAAAACTCGGCAGTATTGTAGCATTGCTGCCTAGCTTCAAGTCTCGAGAGCTTGGCAGGCAGTACCTTAAGGCATCAAGTATCAACAACTTGGTCTCAGATCTTAAGTGCCAATTTTCACTAATTTTTTTTACAGAGAATGGTTCTTTTCCCGCTGCAGATGAAGGGCCCCTGGTGTGGCGGCGGAGGGAGCGTTTGCCTCTCCGTCCAGGCTGTGAAGCAAAGCAAGGCAAAGGGAGGAGTAAAACGAGCCACAGTGACATGCACGGCACCACAGCCAGGCCCCGGGCGATGCGGAACGTAAAGAAACGTGTGCACTGACACCCTACCCTCTATGGCGTGACACGGGGCAGCGGGACGAGCTGGTGTCTAATATTGCACTTCTGAGCATGAACGCGGGCAACGGGCCACGTCAGCGCATCCTGCCCGACGACCACTTACACCTTCACAAGTGTCTCTGTGTGATGGGTAATTGCACTCATCTATGGTATATAGAATAACAGAGTGGGAGACTAACACCCAAGAACTGTAGAAATAAGTACCAGGAGGTTGACTCCATGGCTTCGAGGCTGGCCTCACGTTCCGGGGAAAGGTCAACTCAGAGAAGCGATCACCAACTACATTGTAGTCGAAGGCCATGTGGGGGAAGGGAGTTGCGGGCTGAATGAGGGCTAGAGACTGAGCACAGCGGCCACTCAACACCTTTATTGCAAACCACAACAGCTAATTAGAGAGAGAAAACAGAAGGGAATGCCTGGTCACAGTGGCAGGGTGGGGTGGGGGGGAGATGGGATTGGGGAGGGTGGGAGGGACACTGGGTTTACGGGTGGTGGAGAATGGGCACTGGTGAAGGGATGGGCTCCCAAACTTTGTATGAGGGAAGTATAAGCACAAAAGTGTATAAATCTGTAACTGTACCCTCACGGTGATTCTCTAATTAAAAATAAATAAATTAAAAAAAAATAAAAAGGTTTTGTAAAGAGGACCCGGGGATCCTAAAGCAGGATGCACCCAATTTATATCACCCAGAAACTCCTGAAAAAGTTTCTCTAAGCCATCTGTAATCTTGCTGCAGGCAAACAAACTGTCAAAAAAGCCTTTGGAGGATAGTTTCTGATGCACAAACTAGCAATATATTATCCATATACTGTAGAATATTGACTTCAGGAAAAGTCCTGAAGAACCAGATGCAAGACCAAATTACTGGCACCTGCTCAGGGAGTTAATCATTCTCTGGGGCAGCATAGTTAACTGATAATGAACAGTGAAAGCAAAGTGTTAACAATCATCAAGGTGAATAGGCATAGCATAAAAACAATCTTTTAAATCAATAACTATGAGGGGCCAATCTTTAGGATTAGCTACTGGGGATGAGATTTCTTGCCTAAGAGTCCCATAGGTATCATAGTGGTGTTAACTCATGTAAGTCAATTAACAAATGCAATTTCCCTGATTTCTTTTGAATAACAAAAACAGGGAACTTACATTCAGAAAATGAGGTTTCACTGTGTCTTGTAGCTGTTCTTTAACTAGAGATTCTAATGCCCTAAATTTCTCGTTAGTTGGGGGACACCAAGGAATACAGACAGGGTCTGAAGTGTGCCATTGAATGACTAATGGTGGTCGACATTTTAACCCTGATATATACTGGTTACAAAGCTGTTCATGACTGAGTTTCAGTCATACAGTGTTCCTACACCCATCCCTTCATCAGCGTTACATTTCCCACTACCAATGTCCCCAGTTTCCCTCCCACCCCCTCTTCCTACACCCTGCTCCTCTCCCCACCATCTGCCTTGTGGCAGGCACTTTTCTTTTACTCTCTCTCTCTCTCTTTCTCTCTTTCTCTCTCTCTCTCTCCACACACACACACACACACACACACACACACACACACACACACACACACACACCCTTTCTGGGCATTATGGTTTACAACACAAATACTGAAAATCTATCACGTATATCCCTTTACCTATTTTCAGCACTCAGCTCTTGTCCAGAGTGATCATTTCCAACTATCAATGTCATCGTAGGCCCTTCTCTATCTTTTTGTTTGTTTGTTTTTTGGGTCACACCTGGCAATACACAGGGGTTACTCCTGGCTCTGCACTCTCCATTTCTGTGTGTGATTAACTTCTATTTTCAGTGCATCATTGTCTGGAAAGATAACTGATAAAATTTCTATCCCCTTGGGGGGCTGGAGCGATAGCACAGCAGGTAGGGCGTTTGCCTTGCATGAGGCCAACCCGGGTTCGATTCTCAGCATCCCATATGGTCCCCCGAGCACCGCCAGGAGTAATTCCTGAGTGCAGAGCCAGGAGTAATCCCTGAGCATAGCCAGGTGTGACCCAAAAAGAAAAAAAATTTCTATCCTCTTAAATTTTATTTTGTGGCCCAGCATCTGGTCTATCTTGGAGAATGTACCATGTGCACTGGAGAAGAATGTGCATTTGAATTTTGGAGGATGAAAAGCCGCATATGTATCTACTAACCTTCTCTCTTCCATTTTTTTCCTCAAATAAGGTATTTCCTTTCTGAAGTTTAGTTCAGTTGACCTATCAAGAAGTAACAAAATCTTCTTGATAGGTCAACTGAAATCTCCAACTACTATTGCATTACTAAGCAATACAATTCTTCAAGCCCATAGCAATTGTCTTAAGTATTTTTGCAGGCCCCTTAATAGGTTCATATACATTTTGGAATGTGAATTCTTTATGATATACTGACCTTTTGATCATTAAGAAATAACCTTCACTGTCTCTTAAAACCTGAAGTCTATGTGGTCTGATACAAGTGTGTCCACCCTGTCCCTTTTGAGGTTTTTTTTGCTTGAAGAATTGTTTTTCAACCTGACTTTGAATTGATAATGAAGTCATTTTATAATAAACCCTTAGTTTGTGTTTGCCTAAAAACTGCTTTATCCTTTCATGTTTGAAAATTAGTTTTGCTAGAAGTAGAAGCCTCTATAGTTTGAATTTTATAAATTACAATATCATTAAACATAGTTGCTTATATTTTAGTTGCTTCTATTTTGATAGTTGCTTCTATTTTAATAGAAGCCATTCTTCTCTAGCTGTTCTTAAGATCTATGTAACTTTGGTGTTTTGTTTCACCAAAACATATTTTACTTATGATTTGAGTTTCCTTCATCAAGGGATTGTTTTATAAATTCTGTAATATTTTGATATGAGAATCTCTTCAGTTAAACTTCTTTTTTATTCTTCTGTTACTTCCTCTTCAGTCTCTTATATAGACAACTCACTTTATTATTTTTATTTATTTATTTATTTTGCTTTTTTTGGGTCACACCTGGCAATACACAGGGGTTACTCCGGGCTTTGCACTCAGGAATTACTCCTGGCGGTGCTCAAGGGACCATATGGGATGCTGGAAATCAAACTCGGGTCGGCCGAGTGCAAGGGAAACGCCCTACCTGCTGTGCTATCGCTCCAACCCCTCACTTTATCTTTAAATTTTCTAATTCATTTTTCTTTAGTCATTTCTACTAATCAGAATAATTTCTTGGAAATTGTCTTTCACTAAATATGTTGTTCCTAAACTTTCGTTCTCGTGTACTAGGTTCCTGATTTCAGTTATCATGATTTTCATTTCTTTTTTTTTTTTGCTTTTTGGGTCACACCTGGCGATGCACAGGGGTTACTCCTGGCTCTGAACTCAGGAATCACCCCTGGCAGTGCTCAGGGGACCATATGGGATGCTGGGAATCGAACCCGGGTCGGCCGCGTGCAAGGCAAACGCCCTACCCGCTGTGCTATTGCTCCAGCCCCCTCATGATTTTCATTTCTAACACTTGTATTTATTATGGACTGGAGCAATAGCACAGAGGATAGGGCGTTTGCCTTGCATGCGACTGACCAGGGTTCGATTCCTCTGTCCCTCTCAGAGAGCCCAGCAAGCTACTGAGAGTATCCCGCCCACACGGCACAGCCTGGCAAGCTACTGGTGTATTTGATATGCCAAAAACAGTAACAATAGGTCTCACAATGGAGATGTTAACTGGTGCCTGAATGAGCAAATCAATGAACAACTGGACGACAGTGCCACAGTGCTACAGTGACTTTGAATCTGTGTTTGCTGACTGTTCACGTGTGTTTCTTGCATGTAGCAGAGTGTTGGGTTCAATTTTATAATCCATCCTGCCACTCTATCCTTGATTGGTGCATTTAGCCTATTGACATTGAGAGATATTAGTATTATTATTTTTTGCTTTTATGGGTCACACCCAGCGATTCTCAGGGGTTTCTCCTGGCTTTGTACTCAAGAATTACTACTAGTGGTCGTTTGGGGACCATATAGGACTCTGGGGATTGAACTCTGGTCGGCTGTATGCAAGGCAAACACCCTACCTGCTGTATTATTGCTCCGTCTCAAGAGATGTTATTGTTATGGACTTTAGTGCCATCTTTCTGCAAGAGTTTGGTGAGTTTGTGGGGCTTGTCTTATCTTAAAGTACCCAGTTTAGTTCTTTTTGCAACAATGATTTTGAGTATATGATTTCTTGAGTTGTTGTTTATCTGTAAAGTTGTATTGTTCCTTCAAATCTGAATGAGAGTCTGCCTGGGTAAAATATTCTTGGTGAAGCATTCATTTCATTGAGGTGTTTTGTTTTTGTTTTTACTATATCTTATCACTATTTTCTGATCCAGAGGATTTCCTCTGATAAGTGTGCTATAAATCTTAAGTATGATCCTTTGTATGTAATTTCTTTTTTTAAAATTTTTATTTTTTAAAAAATTTTATTTTATCACCATGTGGAAAGTTACAAAGTTCTCAGGTTTATGTCTCAGTTACACCATCCCTTCACCAGTGCCCATATTCCACCACCAAAATTCCCGGTATCCCCCACCCCCCACCCCAACTGTATAACTGATGAATTTCGCTTCATTTTCTCTTCACCTTGATTATGTTCCATATTTCAACACAAAACTCACTATTGTTGTGGGAGTTATACCCCCAAACAAGATAACCCTATTAAGGAAGCATTTGATAATTAGTTTTCCATTAAAAGATTGTATGTTTTTAAGGTTTTAGAAAAGGTCGTCCCAGTCCTGAATCCCGGAGCCGTGTTAGTTGCTGCTCAGTGTCGCCAGGGCTCCATCTGGAGAAGGTGTTGTGGCTGCACCTCCTCCTTCCGGCTCCCCGGTGTTGTTGGCCCCAATTCGGGTCCGGAGCATTTTCCGGGCCGCGTTGCTCACCAGACTGCCTGGCCGCTTCTCTGTTGATTGTGGCAAGATGGTGCCGAGGGTGGGTCGAGGGCGTGACTTCAGGCGGCCGGGACCTCTTGGAGTTTGGGCTGGCGCCGCCCCACTCCAGTGCCCCCCGCTGCTTGGATGTGTCCCGGTCCCGAATCCCGGAGCCGTATTAGTTGCTGCTCAGTGTCGCCAGGGCTCCATCTGGAGAAGGTGTTGCGTATGTAATTTCTTTCTTTGATCTTGATGCTTTCGGTATTCTATCTCTATAATTATTCTGATTAAGATGATGTGTCTTGGAGTATTTTTATTTATATTTCTTTTAGCTGGTGCACTTAGAACCTCCGCGATCGTGATGTATGCACTCTTTAATTCCAGGAACTTCTTAGAAATGATGGTTTTGATAGCTACTTCTTTATCAGGGTTTTTTTTTCCTGCCCCTCTTGGACCATGATGATTCTTATATTATTCCTCTTGAATTCATCTGAAAGTTCTCTTGTCGTCTCTAGTTTGTCTGTTTATTTATTTATTTATTTATTTATTTATTTATTTATTTATTGCTTTTTGGGTCGCACCCAGCAATGCACAGGGGTTACTCCTGACTTTGCACTCAGGAATTACTCCTGGCGGTGCTCGGGGGACCATATGGGATGCTGGGAATTGAAACCGGGTTGGCCATGTGCAAGGCAAATGCCCTACCCGCTATGCTATCGCTGCAGCCTCGTCTCTAGTTTATATTGATGCTCTTTTCCATCTTCTGCTATTGTCTGGAGTTTTTTGCACCTCACCTGTAGTTCACTGATTTTGTCCTCAGTAGCTTTTACTCTGCTGCTGAGGCCTTCCAGTGAGTTTTTCATTTCACCTGCCAGGTTTTTCAGATCTGCTATTTCTGTTTGTATTTTTATTTTCATTTCCCTCATTTCTGCTCTCACATATGCTTCTGTTTTATTGGCATTGTGTTCCACTGTTCCTTGAAGTTCCATATGCAGCCTCAATAATTCCATTCTAAATTCCTTATCAGAGAGGTTACATAGCTCATTATTATTGGTTGGGTGTTCCAGGCTAGTATCTTCACTCACTAACCCTGGTGGGGTTTTTCATTGCTTTACCATTATGACCTTTGAAATTTGGAGTTGTTTCTTGTGTGTTATGGTTAGGAACCTCCAGTTAGAATGTTTTTATATGTTTAGGATGAGTTATGGAGAGGTGAAGAAATGCATGGCCATGGAATGAATCCAAGTTCATGGGTGGGTTCAGTCCTGATCGGGGGAGCAAAATAATGCTTCTGAGATCATCCAGAACCCCTGAAGTCTGCCTGACCTTCCTTTAGTTTTCAGGGACCATAGCTGGTCAGAATCAAGCTGGGATGTCTAGTAGTCCTCCTCTCTTCACGAGTGGGATTCAATCCTGACCTAGGGAGCAAAATGGCACTCCTGAGTTTATTTTCTAACATTTAATTTTTTTCTAGCCAGTTGTCTGCTTACTAGTTGTTCTAATATTTTTTCCCTTAGATTGAACACCTAAGTGCCAAGAAAACAGAGACTTATTTCTTTTTTTCTTACCATTCACTAGATACACAGCACATAAAAATTTAGCTCGTATCTGTTAAGTGCAATAAAGTAAACAACTTTATTTCCCAATATCCCTTTCTCTTCCTCATCACCCCTAAGGGATTCCACATAGAAACTACTGGTTACTGTCTATTTTTAGTTGGGCATCTCAAAACATCAGTTAATTCTAATATATTGAGTAGAAATCAGTCTTTCTGTATGAAATTTTCACTTGATATCTGGAGTTACACACAATGCATTTAATTCTTTTCAATGTCACTTGCAAACATTTGAATATCACTATCTCATCCTCCTTATACTCCACATCGTCTCATCCCTCAGAGAAACTGCTCAAACTATTTCAGTTACTTCTTCCCCTGGAACTCCACCCACTAGCATTTTTTAATGAATGTTTGCTTAATTTGAGACATCTCAAATAGAATTAAATATGAAGAATACCATGGGGTAGCTACCTCCACTCCTTTGGATAAGACTGCCTTCTATGTGAAATATAAAGCTGCAATGTTTTCTATTTTCTTTTTTTAATTTTTAAATTTATTTTCATAAGGTTATTTACATTACTTGATTACATTCAACATTTTGACACCAATCCCACCACCATTATACCTTCCCACCACCATCACACCTTCTTATCACCATTATTTTGAATTTTTACACCACTGTTTAAGCCTGCCTCACAGGCGGATTCTAGATAATTTATTTTCCATTGCTTATTATGAATATCATGAGAGCTCCTGGAATTATAAAATTGTAAATGATTGGGGTCCAGGGAAATCTCTGTAGAGAGCTAATTCATTTTGAGATTCATTTGTGGGTCTTTGGATCAAGGTCAGTGATGCACTTAAATATGGCCCGGAGGTAGTTAGTGGGTGTGACAGCCAGGACCCCAGAGGGATGAAGAGATGGGAAAGGACAAACCATGTCTGCTGCAAGGTGACCTGGTATCTTCAGACCCTGCTCTGAATACCTGAGTTTTTCTTCTGAAAATTTGTGGTCAATGGGGGGTTAATCTGGAGTGGGCGTTCTCTCTCTTTTCTAAAAAAGATATCATGCTAGCAATTTATACTGGGTGTGCAATCAACCAAAATCAATGCTTTCATTTTTTAATGCATGAATATCTCTTACCTGCTGCACCTAAATACTTGGAATCCATATTTTACCTTGCTCACTTCAATCCTTATTAACTGCCTAGAACCCTTGAAATCTCTTTTTTGTTATAATGTAGGAGTACTGCTATTTATTCAGCCATTGATTAAGCTGATTGAATTGGACATGAACTCCACATTACTTGAATCTATTTATTTATTTATTTATTAGTGAATCACTGTGAGGTACAGTTACAGACTTACAAACTTTCATGCTTACATTTCAGTCATATGATGCAAGTATCCATCCCTCCACCAGTGCCAGTTTTCCACTAGCAATGATCCCAACATCTCTCCCACCATCCCCACCCCTTTCCCACACCCCTACCCTGCCTTTGTGGCATTGAATTCCCTTTTGATCTCTCTCTCTCCTTTTGGGTGTTGTGGTTTGCAATAGAGGTATTGAGTGGCCATCATGTTTGGTTTATAGTCTGCTTTCAGGGTGCGTTTCTCATCCCGTGTGGATCCTCCTAGCACCATTTACTTGGTGATCCCTTATCTAACTGAATTGCCTTTTCAGGCAATTCACAATTGCTGTATGTGAGTACAGCTTCTAAGCTGTGGATTAATCCTCCCAGTACTTATCTTTAATAATCTTGGGTGTTAGTCTCCCATTCTGTTACTTTATATTTCACAAATGAGTGCAATCTTTCTATGTCAGTCCCTTTCTTTCTGACTCATTTCACTTAACATGATACTTTCCATGTTGATCCATCTATGTGCAAATTGCATGACTTCATCTTTTCTAACAGCTGCATAGTATTTCATTGTGTAGATGTACCAAAGTTTCTTTAGCCAGTCATCTGTTCTCGTGCACTTAGGTCTTTTCCAGATTCTGGCTATTGTAAACAGTGCTGCAATGAACATACAAGTGCAGATGTCATTTCTACTATATGTTTTTGCATCTCTGGGATATATTCCCAGAAGTGGTATTGCTGGGTCAAATGGGAGCTCAATTTCTAATCTTTTGAGAATCGTCCATATTGTTTTCCAAAAGGGTTGAATCAGTCGGCATTTCCACAGCAGTGAAGGAGAGTCCCTTTCTTCCCACATCTGCGCTGACACCGGTTGCTTTTGTTCTTTTGGATGTGGGCCAGTCTCTGTGGTGTGAGGTGATATCTCATTATTGTTTTGATCTGCATCTCCCTGATAAGTAGTGATGAACATTTTTTCATGTGCCTTTTGGCCATTCAGATTTCTTCTTTGAGAAAGTTTCTGTTCATTTCATTGCCCCATTTTCTGATGGGGTTCGATGTTTTCTTTTTGTAGAGTTCAACCAGTACCTTATAAATCCTTGATACCAACCCTTTATCGGATGGATATTGGGTGATTATCCTTTCCCATTCTGTTGATTGTCTTTGAATTCTGTTCACTGTGTCTTTTGAGGTACAGAAACTTCTCAGTTTGAGGTAGTCCCATCTGTTTATCTCTGTTTCCACTTGGTTGGCCACTGAAGTGTCATCTTTAAAGATACCTTTAGCCTCAATGTTGTAGAACATACTTCAATAGAATCAGGAAAATAGAAATTGTATCAACTATCTTCTCAGACCATGATGTACTAAAAATAGAAGTTAACCACTCACAGACGCAGAGAAGCAAACCAAACACCTGGAAATTTAAACAAGTCAATGTTGAACAATGAGTGGGTCAGGAAGGAAATCAAGGAAGAAATCAAAAGATATCTGGAAACAAATGAGAATGAAGACACGACTTAGCAAAATTTATGGGGACACAGCTAAAGCAGTGTTAAGGGGAAAATTTATAGCGTTGCAATCATTCCTCAGGAAAGAAGAAAAAGTACACATAGATAACTTGACTTCACAGCTCAATATCTTAGAAAATGATCAACAAAAGAAGTCCAAACAAGGCAGAAGGAAATAAATAATAAAACTTAGAGCAGAAATCAAAGACATGGAAACCCAAAAAAACAATCTGAAAAATCAATGAAACCAAGAACTGGTTCTTCGAGAAAATAAACAAGAATGACAAACCACTAGCAAGACTCCTAAAGAAAGAGAGAGAGAACCCTAATAAACCGAATCAGAAATGAAAAGGGGGATATCACAACAGAAACCAATGAAATTCAAAACATCATAAGAGACTACTTTGAAAGTCTCTATGCCATGAAACAAGAGAACCTAGAAGAAATGGATAAATTCCTGGATTCCTATAATCTCCTAAAGTTGAACCAAGAAGATCTGGAATACCTGAATATACCTATTAATATCAAGGAAATTGAAACTGTAATCAAAAGTCTTCTCAAAAACAAAAGCCCAGGTCCTGATGGATTTACTAGCGAATTCTTCCAAACATTTAAAGAGGATTTATTGCCAGTTCTCCTCAAGCTTTTCCAGGAAATCAAAGACACAGAACTCCCCCAAATAGTTTCTATGAGGCACATATCTCCCTAATACCAAAAGCAAAAGAGACAACACACAAAAAAGAAAACTACAGACTGATATCCCTGATGAACACGAATGCAAAGATTCTCAACAAAATATTAGCAAATAGAATTTAATAATTCATCAAAAAGATCATACACCACAACCAAGTGGGATTCATCCCGGGGGTGCAAGAATGGTTCAACATTTGGAAATCAATCAACATAATCGATCGTATCAACAAAAAGAAAAAAATCATATGATAGATTCAGAGAAAACATTTGACAAGATCCAGCATCCATTTATGATAAAAACTCTTGCCAAAATGGGTTTTGAAGGAACTTTTCTCAATATAGTCATAGTCATCTACTGCAAACCCATGGCAAGCATTATCCTCAATGGGGAAAAACTAAGAACATTCCCTCTAAGATCAGGAACAAGACAAGGATGCCCACTCTCACCACTTCTATTCAATATAGTACTGGAAGTACTTGCAATAACGATTAGGCAAGAAAAAGATATTAAGGACATCCAGATAGGAAAGGACGAAATTAAGCTTTCACTATTTGCAGATGATATGATACTATATCTAGAGAACCCTAAAGCCTCTACCAAGAAGCTCCTAGAAACAATAGACTTATGTAGTAAAGTTGCAGGCTATAAAATCAATACCCAAAAGCCCATGGCTTTCTTATATGCAAATAATGAGAGAGCAGAAAGTGACTTGAAAAAAGCAATCCCATTCACAATCATGACTCAGAAAATCAAGTACCTTGCGATCAGCTTAACTAAGGAGGGAAAGGACCTATGCACAGAAAATTATAAAATGCTACTACACAAAATTAAAGAGGACATGAGGAAATGGAAAGATATTCCCTGCTCTTGGATTGGGAGGATTAACACTGTCAAAATGGCAATACTTCCCAAGACATTATACAGATTCAATGTGATCCCTATAAGATACCCATGACATTCTTCAAAGAAATGGATCAAATACTCCTGAAATTCATATGGAACAACAAACCACCATGAATAGCTAAAGCAATTCTTGGTAAAAAGAAGATGGAAGGCATCACCCTCCCCAACCGTAAACTCTACTATAAAGTGGTTATAATTAAAACAGCATGGTACCTGAGCAAAAACAGAGCTGCAGAGCAATGGAACAGGGTGGGATATCTTTGCACACTCTCTCAAATATATGATCACCTCATCTTTGATAAGGGAGCAAGAAATGTGAAGTGGAGCAAAGAAAGCCTCTTTAACAAACAAACAGTAATGGCAAAAATGGACAGCTATATGCAAAAAAATGGTCTCAGACCTCTACCTAACACCGTGCACGAAGATCAGATGAAAATGGATTAAAAACCTCAACATCAAATCAGAGTCCATCAGGTACATTGAAAACATGGTTGGCAAAATCCTGTAAAATTTTGTTTTAATTGGATATCCATGAGATCGGCCATCACAAAATTGTTCATAATTGGGTTTCAGTCATACAATGATCCAGCACCCAACCCTTCACTAGTGTATATTTCCCACCACCAATGTCCCCCGTTTCCCAACCACCATCTCACAATCCCCTATCCCTGAACCCCCAGATTTCCTCTATGGGAGGCATTTTCCTTCTTGCTCTCTCTCTCTTTCTCTCTCTCTCATTTTCTTTTTGTGCATTATGGTTTGCAGCACAGGTGCTAAGAGGTCATGGTGTTTGTTCAGGGCATTCAGTATTTTATCAAGATGGTAAGGCTGGAGGAGCTTTTCAATTGGGTGGCTGCTTTGGGGTGTGGATATGACTGCCAAGGCTTCTGTAAGTACAGGGAGGTGTGGGGGGTAGCCCATCCCGACCCCGAAAAAGCCTGGAGATTTCAGTCACAAAACCCGCATGCTTGAATTTTCAGCAGATTATATCTTGGTGAGGTCTGTCCTGAAACAGTGTCAGGCCAGGGATATGGCAGTGATTTTGGATTGTGGAAGCAAGTGACTGCAGGGGGCTCTGCTTGGGCAGGCACAGGCTAACTCACCCCCCTCCGATTTACCCTGGTCTGTTCTGCCATGCATGGGTCCAAGATTAACTATAGCTTTTGATCTCTTTTGAGATTTATCTATGGATATCCGAACTAAGGCCAATAAATGAGCTTGTATAGCTGAACTAGAGGTGGTTTGTGGGAGTGGTTCCCATATACCTAACTTTTGGCCATTTAATTTCTTGGTAAACTTGGTCCCAAGTTGCTGGGGTACAGCCAAAGGCACAGTGGCAATTTGGGAGTATTAGGAAGCCTGAAGGAACCATCAGGCTGCTGATGCACTTGCTCCACAGGTATACAGGTTGACCTGCTGTGGCACCATATTCCCTGATCCCTTGAAATCTTATTCCTGACTTCAAAGTGCTGTCTCCTGATTTTGTCAACTAGATACTTGACCAACATGCCCTTTCTTTTTTTTTATTGAATCACCATGTGGAAAGTTACAAAGTTCTCAGGCTTGTGTTTCAGTTATACAATATTCAAACACCCATCCCTTCACCAGTGCCCACATTCCACCACCAAAAACCCCCAGTATACCTCCTGCCCCCACCCCCCCACCCCTAACTGCATAACTGATGAATTTCACTTAATTTTCTCTTTACCTTGATTACATTCCATATTTCAACACAAAACTCACTATTGTTGTTGGAGTTTCCCCCCAAGAAAGACAGCCCTACTACCAAGGAAGGATTTGATAATTAGTTTTCCATTGCTGAGAATGAAGAGATATGTAGCCCCACTGCTCCAAGTACATAACTCTTTTTTCCCCTTTTTCCTTTTCCTTTTTTTCCCCCTCATCCCCCTTCCCGCACCTCATAGTATGGTGTATGCCACGCTGCGTTTCTCCCCGAAAATGGGAAACAACCGGGAAAGAGGGATATTTCCTCTTCTCGGCCGGCGTGGGGCTGTTGCTTAGTTCACAGTCCAGAGAAATGGCTGCTACTTTGATTACCTTCAATATTTCAACAAAAAACTCACTGTTATTGTTTGGAGTTTCCCCACCCCCCAAGTCAGACCTGCTAAAAAGGAACCGTTTCACATTGCTGACAATTAAGAGATGTTAAGTTGCGCAGCCACGGCAGTTGCCGCGTCACGCGTTTTGGATTTCTGTATAAAGTCCAGGGAAAATTCTGCCAGAAATGGCATAGCTCTTCTCACAGTCCCAGTGCATTGTTGTAAGAAGCTGCGCTGGATGCCCAAATGTGTGAGAAGGTCTCTGGAATCAAAGTCTTTAGGCGCAGAGGGTTTGTTTCGCTCTCAGCAGCTCCGGATTTGTCTGGGCCAAGGGCATGGCATAACACCCACTTCCCATGATTCCCTAGGAGCCCCAAGTGTAAAAACCGTATACCTCTGGGTTAGGAGTCTTAGAAGGTGGCCATGTGGATGTTGCTGCCGCCGCCATTTTCCATGCAGAAAGACAGGGTGGAGAGGAAAAATCCATCCCCGGGCAGCACGGAGTTGTTGCCCAGCTCACAGTTCCAGTGCATTGCTGTAAGAAGCTGTGCTGGACAACATGCTCTTTCTAACTTTCCCCCAAGTTGTTAGTAAAAATCTCAAACAGGGTGATGTGTTTAAGTATCCCCTGGAATAACTTCTCCAGGTCTACAGGTATCTAACCACCCTGCTCTGATATGGTTGTTCAGCCCAACTTTGAGTCAGATAAATGCCACATTTCTCCTTATTTCATGGCTACCAGACCTTGTTCATACTTACTCTGTCTACTGCTATCCCTTGTTTACATAAAGCCTAGCAGCAAATGAAATGAGATTAGTCTGGGTGATTTTTTTCTTGGTGAGCAGCCCAGGAAGCAGCCCAGAAGTCTCAGGGGGTATGTGGTTCTCCAGGATAGACGTTTTGCCATGCACAAGGTTTGGTCATGCCACCTCACAAACATGTAATTTCTTACTTCTCATCTTGTCTGCAGTCTCTTTCCTAATCCTCTTGGGCTGAACTCAAGAAATAATTTGCATTTGTATAAAAGGCACTGACCTGGGGAATTGGGAGTGAGGGTTTTGCTGAAGTCCAACAGTGAGAAGAGGTAGAGTGACTGTTCTTTTGATAAAGATCTGAAGCTGGTTTTTACAGTAGGCTGAGCTCTTGCTTTCAAAAGACAAAGCTCTGCCTATATACTCAGTTCCTATCCATTCCTTACTCTCTCCCTTTCCTGGACTGAACTTCCACTGAACTAGAGTTCACACTCACAGGCAGAATTTGCTCAGCTGCTGCATTGGAGGACCACAAGGTCTTCCTCAGCTAAGGAGCCCATTGGCTGGCTGGGGTGGAAGGGCTCTCCACATGTACATCACCCAGGGGCTCTTATCTCCCACATCTGAGTTCAGAGCGACCCACTTAAGCCAGAATAATGCTTAAGGCATGTTGGCGAATTAGGTTCTTCTCTTTGGGGTTGTTTGGCTTTTTTTTTCTGCTTGCTTATTCATTTTAATCAGAGAGTGAGATATCTCTCCAGCAGTGCTCAGAAGATCCAATGTTCCCCAGTAAATCTTGGCCAATCTGGCCAGCAGTCAGTCAGAGAACATGCAGTGTCAGGGGATCAAATTGGAGTCAGCCACGAGCAAGTCTTGTACAATCTCTCTTGCCCCTGCTTTCTTACTATCATGTGCTCGTCACCCATTCTGTCCATTCCTCTTCTGCTGTCCCTATATTCCCCTCCCAGCAGCCCTTCACAATTTTCCTTCAATTCAAGGGAGACATGGCCACATTTATGATGGGCTATGGAGAAAGAATCATCTAGCTTCTTGATATTGCCTTCTGAGCTCTTCATGCACTCAGTTCCTTTTTTCACCCACAAACTTTCTTGATGATGTGATTTCCACTACTTTGGTAATGGTCCCTCCTTCCTCCCTTCACCCTTTTGGTTCCTCCTTTTCTCCCTTCCTTCCTTCCTTCCTTCCTTCCTTCCTTCCTTCCTTCCTTCCTTCCTTCCTTCCTTCCTTCCTTCCTTCCTTCCTTCCTTCCTTCCTTCCTTCCTTCCTTCCTTCCTTCCTTCACCTGCCCTCCACCTGTCCTCCACCTGCCCTCCCCATTCCCTCCCTCCCTCCCTCCCTCCCTCCCTCCCTCCCTCCCTCCCTCCCTCCCTCCCTCCCTCCCTCCCTCCCTCCTTCCTTCCTTCCTTCCTTCCTCCCTCCCTCCCTCCCTCCTTCCTTCCTTCCTTCCTCCCTCCCTCCCTCCCTCCCTCCCTCCCTCCCTCCCTCCCTCCCTTCCTCCCTCCCTCCCTCCCTCCCTCCCTCCCTCCCTTCCTCCCTCCCTCCCTCCCTCCCTCCCTCCCTCCCTCCCTCCCTTCCTTCCTTCCTTCCTTCCTTCCTTCCTTCCTTCCTTCCTTTCTTCTCTCCTTCCTTCCCGCCTTCCTTCCTCCCTTCCTTCCTGCCTTTCTTCCTGCCTTCCTGACTTCCCATACCTAGCTATAGCTAGCACTTACTTTTGGCTCAGTGATCAGATATCACTCCTGATGGTGCTTGGGAACCAAATTGGGTGCTGGAGATCAAACCTGAGTTGGTTGTATGTAAGGCAAATGCCTTACTACTGTACTATCTCCCTAACCCAGTGGTGTCATATTTCTTTCTTTTATTTTTTTATATTATAATTTTATTTATTTAAATTTTTTTATTGAATTACCTTGAGCTACAGTTATAAAGCTTATATGATTGAGTTTCAGTCATACAATGATTGAACATCTATCCCTTCACCAGTGCACATGTTCCACCACCAAGAACCACAGCATACCCCCCACCCACTCCCCCTCTGCTTGTGTGGCACATGATTTTCACTTTACTCTCTCCTTACTTTGATTACATTAAATTTTAGACAGAAAACTCACTATCATTATTTGGAGTTTTCCCCCCAACAGTTAGACCTGTCAGAATGGCATCATTAGATCGTATGTTTTCTATTGTTGATAACAAAGAGCATATGATGTTGCACGGTCCCAAAATGCGGCCACCCAGTTTTGGGATTCTGGTATTAAGTTCAGAGGTATTTCTGCCAGCAGCCACTGCATTCCAAGATTGGTTTGTGTGCCTCTGGGATCATGGCTGTTCAGGAGCAGAGATGCCGTTCGTGGGCGGCCGCTTGGGGTCTCATTTGGGCAGGAAGCAGGGCCGGTTCTGCCCCCCCAACACGAAATTCCCCATGCATCCCATCACTGCAAGCTCCTACCTCACTGTCCAATTGCCTCTGAACAGTGGCAGTTGTCATGCTGCCGCAAAGGGGAAAAGACCGAGGGACAAAAACCCTTTCCCTCCCGGGGCTGCATGGGCCCGTAGCTTAGTTCACAGTCCAGGAGTATATCTGTCAGCAGCCACTGCATTCCGAGATTGGTTTCTGTGCCTCTGGGATAATGGCTGCTCTGAGGTGCTGAAGTCATTCCTGAGCACTTTTTGTTTTTTGTTTTTGTTTTTGTATATCAGGGAAGGTTAAGTGGCCACGGGGTTTGAAGAGATATCCCAGTCCCACATACTGGAGCCATGTTAGTAGAAGCTCAGTGTTGCCATGACTCCATTTGGAGAAGACGGGTTGGCTGTACCTTCTCTGTCTGGCACCCTGGTGTTGTTGGCTCGGTTTGGGGTCCAGAGCATTCAAATCCTCCAGCCCGGATTCTTCACTCCTAGATGTCCATCTCAATCTGTTTAATGGCATGAAGAGAACAGGTGCAGAGCCAGCCATACAACAATTCATTTATTGCGTGTCAGTTCTGATGTTGTCTAAGTTGTGCCTCATCACCCTCCTCCCCAAAATTCAGAGGTTGAAATTCTTTTTTAAAAAAATTTTATTGAATCGCTGTGAGATAGTTACAAGTTTTCATGTTTGGGTTGCAATCTCACAATGATCAAACACCCATCCCTCCACCAGTGCACATTCCCCACCACCAATATCCCAGGTATACCCCCCTTTTCCCACCCTCCCCCTGCCTCCATGGCAGACAATATTCCCCATACTCTCTCTCTATTTTGGGGCATTATGGCTTGCAACACAGACACTGAGAGGTCATCATGTGTTTCATTATCTACTTTTGGCATGGATCTCCCATCCCAGCTGGTTCATCCAGCCATCATTTTCTTAGTTTTCCAGCCATGGGGCAATCCTCCTGCCCCTTGTCTTTACTGTCCTTGAGTGTCAACCTCATATGATGTTATTCTATACTCCACAAATGAGTGCAGTCCTTCTATGTCTGTCCCTCTCTTCTGACTCATTTCACTTAGCATGATATTCTCCATGTCCATTTATAAGCAAATTGTATGACTTCATCTTTCCTAGTAGCTGCATAGTATTCCATTGTGTAGATGTACCAAAGTTTCTTTAACGAGGATATACAAGGCACTAGTAGAATTGTCATCATCATCATCATCATCATCATCATCATCATCATCATCATCATCATCCCGTTGATCATCAAATTTCTCGAGCGGTCTCAGTCACTTCTCCATTCATCTTATCCCTGAGATTTTAGAAGCCTCTCTCTACTCGGCCTTCCCAACGATGCCACATTGGAGGCTCTTTCAGGGTCAGGGGAATGAGACCCAGCTTGTTACTGCTGACTTTGGCATACGAATAAACCATAGGAAGCTTGTGAGGCTCTCCCATGTGGGAAGGAAACTCTCAGTAGCTTGCCAGTTTCTCCCAGAGGGAGAAGTAGGTTATAAGATATCCTTATATCTTATAAGCTTTGCGGCCTCACGCTTCCGGGAGCTTGCTTTTAAGTCTCTGGATGTTGATTGTTGATGGGATTACACACATCTGGGTTCTTCTGCCGGTACTTTCATGCATGAGTGAGGCTTGTCTGAGCGTGTGGAGAGGGGCCTTGAGCATGGCTGTGGCTAGGTTCCGGAGGTCTTCGGCTGCCGGGAGCTCTACTCGGGGCGGGGAGGAAAGCTGGAACCCATCCCCTCTGAGGGGCCCTAGGGAAGACAGCCAGGCGCTGGGGCAAGAGACGATCTGTCTAGTAGTCTCTCTGCCTAGTAGAATTGTATAAGAAAAAATCTCCAACCCCATCAAAAAATGGGGAGAAGAAATGAACAGAAGTTTCCTCAAGGAGGAAATGCAAATGGCCAAAAGGCACATGAAAAAGTGCTCCACATCACTAGTCATCAGGGAGATGCAAATCAAAACAACAATGAGATATCATCTCACAGAGACTGGTACCCATTCAAAAGAATAAAAGCAACCAGTGCTGGCATGGATGTGGGGAAAAAGGGATGCTCTTTCATTGTTGGTGGAAATGCTGACTGGTTCAGCCTTTCTGGAAAACAATATGGACAGTCCTTCAAAAACTAGAAATTGAGCTTCCATATGACCTCTGGGAATATATCCAGAGGTTGAAATTCTATGGCCCATAATGTAATGATATTCAGAAGGGATCTTAGGGAGATAAATCAGTTTACATGAAGCCATGAGAGAAGGACTTGGATTCCTTATAAGAGTTTCTCTATCCTATGTACTGTGGCTCTGACTCTCTTGCTCTGTCAAATGAGAACACAGCATGAAGAGAGCCCTCCTCACTCAGCTTGCACCATGATCTGGGAACTTGTCAGCTGCCTAAACTGTGAGGAAATAATAGTTTGTGGCCTTCAAATCACCCAGCCTAAGGTATTTTGTTACGGCAACCCAAACATAGCAAACCATCCAAAGTTGACTCATACCTACTCCCAAGCTTGTTCTTGCTGTCTGTCATCACATTTGTTTTGCATATACGCTATTTGCACTCAAATCTACATGTAAATGAAATTAGCTAATTAATAAAAGTATAAGGTGTCTCCATATTAGATTCTCTGATGAATATATTGCCCATTAATTCCAGTAAATTTATGTCTCTTCACCGTTTACTCCTGGATTAAATCACTCTAACTTCTTATTTAACTGAAATGCTTGGATTATTTTTCTAAACATTCCTCTGTTCAAATCTCCTTCCAGTAACTGACTCTTATTTTTGTTTTAAAAAGCCTCTAGAGTGCATATGCTGCTCAAGTCCATGTGCTGCTTGCGTCCATATAGCCGAGCACATGTGTCGCCTGCATCTCCCCTCTTGAGGATGTACTTTCATGCTTTCATGTCTAATACTTGGATGTGTGTAGGATGCCCTTGGAGAAGCCCCTGTTCTCTCTTGAGCACATTACTCTCTCCACTCTTTCCCACTTTCTCTTTCTCCTTCCCTTCAAAACCTCCAAATAAAATCTGTTTTTCTTAAAAAAATAAAATAAAAAAAAAGCCTTTTGAGCTGAGGCCTAAGCAATGAGCCTATATTTTGTGGCTAAGCCCACACTTGGGGTTCACCCTCATACTTTGTTGCCCACCCTTTTGTTAAGAATTAGGAAGTCCAGGCCGGAACAATAATACAGCGGGTAGGGCGTTTGCCTTGTCCACAGCCCACCTGGGTTCAATCCCTTCAATCCCCGTCATCCTGTATGGTCCCCCAAGCACTGCCAGGATTAATTTCTGAGTGAAGAGCATCACCACCTAAGCATTGCTGGGTGTGATCCATAAAGCAAAAACAAAACAAAAAAAACCCCCAAGAATTAGGAAGTCATATGCAGGTGTCTGGGTGCCTTTTCAGGAGTAGGAATTACTATAGTGGCCTGTTTGTCAATGATAACGCCAAGGAGACCTAACATTTATAAATTTTAACTCCTTTAACCCTGGTTTTTATTGATTTTTAAAGAATTCTATTTGCCTTCGTGTTGTAACAAAAATATAAAGTAAACTTATTTTGTGTTTGCTAAGAGGACAGGCTTATATGGTGGGTGGAAAACTGGGGACATTGGTGGAGAGAAGGTCACACTAGTGGTGTAATAGATGTTAGAACATTGAATGCCTGAAACAACTATATTAAAAAATTGGTAAGTCACAGTGATATAAATTTTTTAAAAAAGAGATACATGTAAAAGGAGTTAGAACTTATAAATGTTATATGTCACAGCGGTGTTACTAAAGTCATTTACTGGTCTAGTGGGTGTGAGTTGAACCTTCTTTGTTGTTGTTTTCAGACATCGAGTTTGGATGTCTTCTATTCACCTTTTTCATCAGATTTGCTGTGATCCTATTGGGCCGACACTTTCAAGGTTCCTACATGTGTTGGGATCTGACATTGAAGAGAACCAGGAACCTTTATTCAATATTGAAACCAACCCATCTACTTCAGACTCCTGCGATACTGTACCAGGTTCTGCCTGTTACTGATACAGTTTGAAACGCAGCCCCCTCTTTCCCACTTACAGGAGTAGGGCTAGAGGGTATTTGGCCCACTTTTAAGAATTAAAGCCCATGATGAAATCACTAGCCATTTATCTGGCTGGTCCTATCTTGGGTATTGAGAACAGAAGAATTCTTAATTTCCGGCTGCCAGCAGGTCAGTACAAATATCTGTTGTTGCACAGAACATTACATGATACATATATTTCCCAGGCATACTGAAAAACTTGGAACATCTGTCTCTAGTCACGGAAGAACATAGTGTCTTGGATGTCTATTTGAGCAGTACCATAAGGCAGAGGGAGTGGCCATTTAATCAACATGTATTGGACTGCATGGAATCCTATGGGAACCAGGGTGAAGAGTGCAAAGGTGTTCCTGCTCCTCCAGCCTGAGTTCATCTCTCCTTCTTAGAACAAACTGGTACTTGGAGCCCACATACCCATATAAGATCCCACCAAAATTTTCTGACCTGGAGGGTCTCATTACTGGTGTGTACAGATTTTTGCTTCTAATGAGAAGGGAGACTCTTTACTACTCTGGAAAGTGCACTGTGAGAGGAAAGTGCTGCCTTTAGATTTAATGCATCTTGGTTTAAACAGAATCTGTTGCCTGATGATAAGTGATGTAAGGCATGCTACTTAACTGCTTTCTCCTGTTTACATGGCATGCTACTTAATTTCTTTTTCCTGATTTATGGTTTAATCTCAGCTTCTTCACAAATTTATCATAAAGATTCATTCCTCATAATACACAATGATTGCTTAGTAACATAAACATTAACTCCTTTTTCTTTTGATCTAAGAGGGAATGACTAATGTCAGTTATTATTTTTTTTGTTTTTATTTTATTGAATCACTGTAAAAAATACAAAGCTTTCAGGTTTAAGTCTCAGTCATATAATGATTGATACCCCATCCCTTCACCAGTGCACAAGTTCCACCACCAAGAACCCCAAAATACCCCCCTCCCACCCAGTCCCCACCTTAGTAGCTAATGATCTTCACTTTATTCTCTCTATACTTTGAATACATTCAATATTTCAATAGAGAGCTCACTATTATTGTTTTGAATTTCCCCCCAACAATCAGGCCTGCTGAAAAGGCATCATTTAATAGTTTCTTTTCATTGCTGAGAATGAAGACTCTATGAGCTCTTCATAGAAATCTTTTGGATTTCTGATATTTTAGCTCAGTTCATAGTCTAGATGCGCTAATGTCAGTTATTGATGCATACATAGCTCCCAGCATATGTCTTAGCATATGGTAAATATTAGAAAATGCTTGTGGAATAAATAATTTCTCTTTCATATTAAAATTACCTCCTTATTGGTCATTGAATTGATTCCCCAAAACATTTTGAAAGGAAAGTACTTTAAAAAATTCAAATATAACAATAGAGAAAAACTAAGAGCCTTCCCTCTAAGATCACAGACGAGACAAAGATCTCCACTCTCTCCACTTCTGTTCAATATGGTACTGGAAGTACTTGCAATAGTGGTTAAGTAAGAAAAAGATATTAAGGACATCCAGATAGGAAAGGAAGAAATCAAGCTCTTACTATTTGCAGATGATATGTACTATACTTAGAGAACCCCAAAACCTCTACCAAGAAACTTCTTGAAACAATAGACTTGTATAGTAAAGTTGCAGGCTATAAAACCAATATTCAAAAATTCATGGCTTTCCTATATGTAAATAATGAGAGAGAAGAAAGTGACATGATAAAAGCAATCATGTTCACAACTGGCCTCAAAAGATCAAGTACCTCAGAATCAGCTTAACTAAAGAGGTAAAGAACTTGTATAAAGAAAACTATAAAATGCTACTTCAAGAAATAAAAGAGGACATGAGGAAATGGAAAGATATCTCCTGCTCATGAATTGGGAGAATTAACATTGTCAAAATGGCAATACTCCCCAAAGCAATGTACAAATTCAATGTAATCCCCTTAAGGATACCCATGACATTCTTCAAAGAAATGGAGCAAACACTACTGAAATTCATATGGAACAATAAGCCCCCACGAGTAGCTAAAGCAATTCTTGGGAAAAAGAAGATGGGAGAAATTGCCCTCCCCAACCTCAATCTCTACTACAAAGCGGTAATGATTAAAAAAAGCATGGTACTGGTACAAAGGCAGAGCTGCAGACCAATGGAACAGGGTTGAATATCCCTGACACACAGCCTCAAATGTATGATCATCTAATCTTTGATAAGGGAACAAGAAGTATGAAGTGGAGCAAGGAAAGTCTCTTCAACAAATGGTGCTGGCAAAACTGGACAGGTACATGGGAAAAAATGGGCTCAGATCTCTATCTAACATCATGTACAAAAGTCAGGTCAAAGTGGATTAAAGACCTCAACATCAGACCAGGATCCATAAGGTACATGGAAGACAAGGTTGGCAAAACCCTCCACAACATTGAAGCTAAAGTTATCTTCAAAGATGACATGCCACTGACCAAGCAAGTGAAAATAGAGATAAACAAATGGGAATATCTTAAAATAAGAAGCTTCTGCACCTCAAAAGAAACAGTGACCAAAATACAAAGAAAGTACACAGAATGGGAAAGGATATTTACCCAATACCCATTTGATAAGGGGTTGATATCAAGACTATACAAGGCACTGCTTGAACTCTACAAGAAGAAAACATCCAACCCTATCAGAAAATGGGGGGGTGGAAATGAACAGAAATTTTCTCAAAGAAGAAATCCGAATGGCTAAAAGACACATGAGAAAATGCTCTACATCACTAATCATCAGGGAGATGCAGATCAAAACAACAATGAGATATCATTTCACACTACAGAGACTGGCCCACATCCAAAAGAACAAAAGCAACTGGTGTTGGCCTTGATGTGGGGAGAAAGGGACTCTCCTTCACAGCTGGTGGGAATGCCGACTGATTCAGCCCTTTTGGAAAACAATATGGAAGATTCTCAAAAGATTAGAAATTGAGCTCCCATTTGACTCAGCAATACCACTTCTGGGAATATATCCCAGAGAGGCAAAAAGGTATAGTAGAATTGACCTCTGCACTTGTATGTTCATTGCAGCACTGTTTACAATAGCCACAATCTGGAAAAAAACAGAATGCCCTAAAACAGATGACCGGTTAAAGAAACTTTGGTACATCTACACAATGGAATACTATGCAGCTGTTAGAAAATATGGTCATGAAATTTGCATATAGGTGGATCAACATGGAAAGTATCATGTTAAGTGAAATGAGTCAGAAAGAGAGAGACAGACATAGAAAAATCACACTCATCTGTGGAATATAAAGTAACAGAATGGGAGACTAACACCCAAGAGTAGTATAGATAAGTACCAGGAGGTCTGCTCAATGGTTTGGAAACCAGCCTCACATGCTGGGGGGAAAGGCAGCTCAGATAGAGAAGGGAACACCAAGTAAAGGATTTTGGGAGGGCCCATTCATGTTGAAAGATGTGTGCTGAATGTAGACTATAGACTGAACACGATGGCCACTCAATACCTCTATTTCAAACTACAACACTCAAAAGGAGAGAGAACATTGGGGACATAGGTGGAGGAGAATGGGCACTGGTGGAGCAATGGGTAAATGATCATTGTATGACTGAAATGCAAATACAAAAGTTCGTAAGTTTTTAACTACTGTACCTCACAGTGATTCACCAATAAAATTTTAAAATATTCAAATGTAAGGACCTGCAGAATGCTTAGTTATCTAAAGGCTTTTACCTTTTGAACTCAAGGCCTTGAGTTCAACTCCTGTGACTCATACACCAAGCATAGTCCTGTAAACTCTGCTATTTGGAACTCCTGACACCATGATGGAGTGTGCCCAACCAGGTTTGTGCAATCTCTGCAAGTGAAGCTTAGCAACACCAACACTCTGTCCAGAAGTGTGGTGCCCAGCAAGCACGTGTGTGAGCACCTCAGTGATTCACAGTAAACAATACAAACAGTATGTGAGCAGGCACCAAGACTAAGTGAGTGTGACTCCCAGCAGGTACTGAGCCTGAGTGTGTAGGCTCCAAATCAAGCAAGCTTGGTGGACCCCCCAGTGATTGATGCAACCAAAACAGCAACAGGGGTTGGAGAGGTAGCACAGTGGTTAAGATTTGCCTTGCCTACAGCGTCTTCAGCTGTAGTCCTGGTTTTAGTTCCCAGGACTGAACATAATCCCTGAGCACCAACAGTGGTCACTCCTTAGCACTGAGAAAGAGCCCCTGAGTATTACTGGGTGTGACCCACCATCCACCCACCTTAAATAAGCCAGCAACAAAGAGAAGTAGAGGGGGAAATCTGTTTAAGTTGACATTTACTTATATACATTAAGTTATTTATTGTAACATATTCTATTTCTACTATATATTACGTTTCTTGGATATCATAAATTTGCTCTATTTTAGTAGATGCATGCTGAAAGTAGACTATGGACCAACCATCATGGCTGCTTAGTGCCTATATTGCAAACCGTAACACCCAAAAGGAAAGAGAGAGTAGGAAGGAATGTATCTGTCATAGAGGCAGGGGGATAGAAGAGGGGGATGGCAGGAGGGACACTGGGAATATTGGTGGAAAAAGGGAACTGGTGGAGGGGTGGATACTTGAACATTGTTTGATTGAAACATAATCATAAACATAATCATAAATGAAAATTTGTAATTCTGCAACTGTATCTCATGGTGATTCACAAAAATTTAAAATTTAAAAAAAAATTTGTTCCAGTTTCTTATCAAGCATTTGATGTTGTCAACTTTGAAAATTTTAGCCACGTAGAAAGGTTTCTCACTGCTATTTTATTTTTTTTAGTTTTCAATTTTTATAGTTTTTATAGTTTTTATTTATTTTTATAGTTCTTAATGTTCTTAAATGTAGGGGTATTGCTATACTCAGCTACTGATTAAGGTGACTGAAGCAGGCATGAACTCCACATTAGTTTTTTTTTAAATTTATTGAGTATCTTTGAGATAGACCATTGCAAAGCTGTTCATGATTTGGTTTCAGTCATACAATGATCCAACACCCATCCCTCAACACCCATCCTTCCATCAGTGTACATTTCCCACCACCAATGTCCCCAATTTTCCTCCCACCTTCCTCCAACACCCCACCCTTCACCCCCAGTCTCCCTCTATTTTTGTGCATTGTGGTTTGCAGTACAGGTACTAAGAGGCTATTGTTTTGTTCACAGAATTCAGTATTTTTATCAGAGAGGTAAGGTTGAAGTAGCTTTTTAACTATATGGTGACTTTGGGGTGTGGATGTGACTGCTAAGGCTTCCGGAAGTACAGGGAGGTGGGGTTAGGTAGCCCATCCCAACCCCCAGAAAGCCTGCAGATTTCAATCACAAAACCTGCATACCCAACTTTTCAGCAGATTATGTCTCGGTGAGGTCTGTCCTGAGATGGTGGAGTCATGCCAGGTGCATGGTAGTGCTTTTGGATTGTGGAAGCAAGTGGCTGCTGAAGACTCTGCTTGGGCTGGCACCAAGCTGACCCACCCCTTTTTGGTTTACCCTGGTTTGTTTAGCCTTGCGTGGGTCCAAGATTAACTGCTGTTTTTTATCTCTTTTGAGATTTATTTATCGGTTTCTGCAGCAAGATCGATAGAAGAGCTTATATGGTGGCACTGAAGTTGGTTCATGGGAGTGACTGCCGGTTCTTTAAGGAGTACTGGGAAGTGGGGGGAGGCAGCCCATCCCAACTCCAAGAAAGCCTGGAGATCGGTCACAAAACCTTCCTATTTTCAACATATCTTGGTGAGATTTGTCCTGAGACAGCCAGGGGTGTGGCGGTGATTTTAGAATGTGGGAGCAAGAGGCTGCCAGGGGCTCTGCTTGGACAGGCACCAGACTTTTACCCTGGTCTGCTCAGCCTTGCGTGGATTCGAGATTAACTGTGGCTTTTGACCTCTTTTGAGATTTATTTATGGATCTCTGAAGCAAGTCTGAAAAATGAGCTTGTATAGCTGAGCCAGAGGTTGGTTGTTGGTGTGATACTCACATACCTTACTTCTGACTGTTTAATTTCTCAGGAAATTTGGTCCCAAGTTGTTGGGGTCTGGCCAGAGGCACAGCAGCGATTTTGGGGTATCAGGAAGCCTGAAGTCACCATCAGGCTGCTGGTGCACTCAGCCAGCAGGTACAGGTTGAGCTGCTGGGGCACCATACCCTCACTACCATTTTTATTTGCACTGATGAGTAGAGATGTTTGAGCACCTTTTCATGTGCAGTGGCTCTGGACCTGCGACCACTCAGAGCTCTCTTCATGAGAATCTGCTACAAGAAACTGTTGCCCTGTTCTTGCTGGTGTTTTCCCTGACCTGGCTCCTAGCCAAAGACTAAGCATGGCAGAAATACTAGAAGATAAATCACTTCTACTTGGCAGATTATCCTCCAGTTAGTAACACTTGTTCCTTGGCTTCTATCACCTTGACCCAGATTATTTTAAACTGTACTCTAGCCTGGGGCTCTTATTTTCTACACAATCTTTCTCGCTGGTGTCCTTTCACAGATGTCAGACCTTTCCCAGTACAGTCCAACATTCATGGTATACATAGTGAGACTCATGTGTTATACAGAGTGAACCCTGTGTTAGCCAGTCTACGTAGTGATAATTGACACTCCCTTCTTATTCCTAATTTCAGTGGGACAAGCATTAAATATTTCACCACTGAGTATGATACTCACTTATTTGCTTTTTTGACCATACTTAGTTCTGGGGGGTATTTCTGACTCAGTGCTAGTGGGGGTGACACTCACCAGTACCCTGAGGCACTATACAGTGCCAAATATTGGATCCAGGACTCCTGCACTCCAGCAATTTAGCTATCTCCCTGGTGAAGTATAATATTCTTTATCAAAATAAAAATTTCTCCTATACTAGTTCACTGGACTGGAGCGATAGCACAGCAGGTAGGGCATTTACCTTGCACGTGGCTGACCCAGGTTCAATTTCTCCATCCCTCTCGGAGAGCCCGACAAGCTACCAAAAGTATCCCGCCCACACGGCAGAGCCTGGCAAGCTACCTGTGGTGTATTTGATATGCCAAAAACAGTAACAACAAGTCTCACTATGGAGATGTTACTGGTGCCCGCTCAAGCAAATTGATGAACAATGGGAAGGCAGTGCTACAGTGCTACTAGTTCACTGAAAACTATGATCACCAATAAGTATTGACTATTATAAAATGATTTTTTCATGTCTTGTGGTAATCATGTGATTTCTTATTCTTTTAGTGATCGCATACATTAGATTTCAAATGTTAAGCCAACCCTACATTCCTGTAATAAATCATGCTCAATAGTAAATTGTGATTAGATCATAATTAGTCATGATTCAATGTAGCACTCATCTCCACTGAAGATCTGTTTAGATTTCTTAACCTGTGCACTAAACATAGACTTTCAGCCCATTTGTATTTCAGTGGGGAAAGAATGCCCTTTTAATTCCATGCTACTGGAATAACAGAATCATTAAATAAAGAAATGTGTCCTGGCCTTGATCTCACATTTTATACACATTAATTTGAAGTTTATTATAGAGCTATTTTTCAGTTCTTAAATCTAAGGATTTCAGAAGAGAATTTAGGCAAATTGTTTCACGACCTTAAGCATAACCTTGAGAAGTTGTTTTGATTGGTAACATCTTAGTATAGATCAGTGGCTTCAGCTTGTGACTCAGAGGATAAAAACTACAGAATTCTTCCAGCTCCAACAGGTTTTTGTTACCATGTACTAATAGGATGAATTTGAGCAACTTTAAAGACATTCATGCTTCAATTGCTTTATTCTTCATCACTCCATAAGGAGTTTGCCCAGGATGACTGATTTCCTTTCAATCTACCTGCATGGTCGCTGAAATGCCTACACTGTGAACCCTATTTTACAGAATTCATATGCCCAAAGAACTGGTTATGATATATTCTAATTAAACATTAACTTTATTATTTTTTAAATTTCTTTACTTTTAATTAGTGAATCACCGTGAGGGTACAGTTACAGATTTATACATTTTTGTGCTCATGTTTCCCTCATACAAAGTTCAAGAACCAATCCCTTCACCAGTGCCCATTCTCCATCACCAGTAAACCCAGCATCCCTCCTACCCTCCCCAATCCCATCTCCCCCCACCCCACCCTGCCACTGTGGCAGGGTATTCCCTTCTGTTCTCTCTCTCTAATTAACTGTTGTGGTTTGCAATAAAGGTGTTGAGTGGCCACTGTGTTCAGTCCCTAGCCCACATTCAGCCCACATCACCCTTCCCCCGCATGGCCTCCGACTGCATTATATTTGGTGATCCCTTCTCTGAGTTGCCCTTTCCCCAGAATGTGAGGCCAGCCTCCAAACCATGGAGTCAACCTCCTGGTACTTTTTTCATGTCCGTTTCCTCTGCCTCATTGTTTGTGTATAGGAAGGCCATGGATTTTTGGGTTTTGATTTTGAAGCCTGCAACTTTACTGTATAAATCTATTGTTTCTAAGAGTTTATTAGTAGAGGCTTTAGGCTTCTCTAGATATAGTATGATATCGTTTGCAAATAGTGAGAGTTTGATTTCTTCCTTTCCTATCTGGATGCCCTTAATCTCTTTTTCTTGTCTAATAGCTATCGCAAGTACTTCCAGTACTATATTGAAGAGAAGTGGTGAGAGTGGGCATCCTTTCCTTGTGCCTGATCTTAGAGGAAAGGCCCTTAGTTTTTCCCCGTTGAGGATAATGCTTGCCGTAGGCTTGTGGTAGATGGCTTCGACTATCTTGAGGAAAGTTCCTCCAAACCCCATTTTGGTGAGGGTTTTCATCATGAAAGGATGTTGGATCTTGTCAAATGCTTTCTCTGCATCTATTGATATGATCATATGGTTTTTATCTTTACTTTTGTTGATATGATGGATTATGTTGATTGATTTTCGAATGTTAAACCATCCTTGCATCCCCGGGATGAATCCCACTTGGTCATGATGTATGATCTTTTTGATGAGTTGTTGGATCCTATTTGCTAATATTTTGTTGAGAATCTTCAAATCAGTGTTTATCAGGGATATTGGTCTGTAATTTTCTTTCTTAGTGGTGTCTTTGTTTGCTTTTGGTATTAGGGAGACGTGTGCTTCATAGAAACTGTTTGGGAGAGTTCCTATTTTTTCAATTTCCTGGAAAAGTTTGAGGAGAACTGGCAACAGGTCTTCTTTAAATGTTTGGAAGAATTCACCAGTGAAACCATCTGGGCCTGGGCTTTTGTTTTTGGGGAGATTTTTGATTACAGTTTCAATTTCCTTAACATTGATGGGTCTATTCAGGTATTCCAAGTCTTCTCTGTTCAGTCTTGGGAGATTGTAGGAATCAAGGAATTCATCCATTTCTTTTAGAGTCTCCTGTTTTGTGGCATATAGACCTTCAAAGTAGTCTCCAATGATCTTTTGAATCTCACTGTTTTCTGTTATGATGTCCCCCTTTTCATTTCTGATTCGATTTATTAGGGTTCTCTCTCTCTCTCTTTCTTTGTGAGTCTTGCTAGCGGTTTATCAATCTTATTTATTTTCTCAAAGAATCAGCTCTTTGTTTCATGATCTTTCGGATTGTTTTTTTTGGTTTCGATGCCATTAATTTCTGCTCTAATTTTTATTATTTCTTTCCTTCGGTCTGGTTTGGGTCCCTTTTTCTAGTCCCTTTTTAAGGTCTTGAGTCATGAAGTCAAGCTATCTATGTGGGCCCTTTCTTCCTTTCTGAGGAATGCATGGAGACCTATAAATTTTCCCCTTAACACGGCTTTAGCTGCGTCCCATATGTTTTCGTAGCTCATGTCTTCATTCTCATTTGTTTCTAAGTATCTTTTGATTTCTTCTTTGATTTCCTTCCTGACCCACTCATTGTTCAACATTGAATTGTTTAATTTCCAGGTGTTTGATTTGTTTTCCGTGTTGGTGAGTGGTTAGCTTCTATCTTCAGTGCATCGTGGTCTGAGAAGATGGTTGATACAATTTCTATTTTTCCGATTCTACTGAGGTATGTTCTGAGGCCCAGTACATGGTCTATTTTGGAAAATGTTCCGTGTGCATTGGAAAAGAATGTGTATTTTTTTTGGGGGGGGGGGGTGTAAAGCCCTGTATAGGTCTATTAGGGCTCTCTCTTCAATTTCTTCTTTCAGAGTCAGTGTTTCCTTGTTGAGTTTTGTTCTTGTCGATCTTCTAGGGGCGATAAGGCCGTATTGAAGTCTCCGACTACTATTGTGCTGTTAGTGGTGTCCTCTTTGAATTCTGTTAGGAGTTGTTTTAAATATTTAGCCGGTCGTTCATTAGGAACGTATACGTTTAAGAGTGTGATTTCTTCCTGTTGCACATATCCCTGATAAATAAAAAATGACCTTCGTTGTCCCTTTTAATCTTTTTCAACCTGAAATCTATGTTGTTGGATACCAGGATGGCCACTCCAGCTTTTTTAAGGGAGTTGTTTGCTTGCAGGATTTTTTTCCATCCTTTGACTTTGAATCTATGTTTACTCTGTTAAACGTTAACTTTATGCACACATAACTGTATCTTTGTTCTATGCTATTATTTATACCTCCAAAGAGTTTAAAACACTTAACAATGAAAAACGACTTAGTTTGTTCATTAAAAAGTAAGGTGGTGGGCTTTGACCTTTCACAAGAATATTGGTACATTCCATATGTCTCTGCTCTCCCCGTGAATTCTATGTGTACACATTGGGCCACAGAAACACTTCCGAGCACAGTGTGGTCTGGAGGATAGGACCCAAGGGAAGATTAGAAATTCATCAAAGGGCATGTTGGGAAAGAATTTTCTCCATATTTGGCTCATATGACTTCTTTCCATGTGGATTAAACCCAATGCTGAGAGAACAGCTAACAAAAATTTCCTCCCTAAAAGTATCTTATGTGAACACCCTGGGCAATTTAAATATATTGGAGACATTAAAACCAGAAGGGTTGAATTACAAAAAGAAAGACATATCTGAAACAAAAGGCAGGAAATCAGGAACAGGGCTGGAGGGGTAGTACAGTGGGCAGGGTGTTTGCCTTGCACACTTCCAACTGGGGTTCAAGCTCCAGCATCCCATATGTTCCTCCAAGCACCAGCAGGAGTAATTCCTAAGAGCAGTGCCTGAAAGTAACATCTGAGCATCAAAAAAAAGAAGAAGAGAAAAAAATCGGAAACAGAACTCAGGCAGCAAGTCATTTGATGTGATAGTAGTATTGGGTGCCAGAATGGGATGCTAGTGAGATGTGCCCACTTAAGGATTGCATTATTACTGAGGCTGTTTGAAATGGAAGCCAATATTTTCTGTACCCACATCATTATGTTCATGAATGCTTAAGAACTTGTGTTTTCATTTACTGGTTATTTACAACATAGGAACTTGTTAATAACTATTCTTATCTAAAGTGGTCTTCCATCTCAGTGAACGGTTTTAATGTGATAATTATGCTTCTAGTCAAAACATCCCTATTTGGCAGTCAGATTTGATACGGAAGTAAGCTTCCATTCATAGATGATCTGGTAGAAACTCTAAGTTTCTAATAATGAGATTAAATGTGAAAGCATATATCCAAGAGATAAGTAAAGAAAAGTCAGTTAAGAAATTCTCTCATCTTTCTACTACCAGTAGAAAATTAGGTTAACAAATACGTAAAAAAATTAGGTTAACAAATATTCAGCAGAATAAGAACTGTTAACAAATATATATTAGCTACATTTAGGAGCTTGGTACTTGAAACTTTCTGATAATGTTATTTTGTTCTTCAACTTTTTACAACACTGATATAATTTCTATTGTACAAATAAGGCAAGAGGAGAGAGTATTCTGAAGTTGGCTGCCTTGCTTTATGTTGTTACTACTCTGCCTCTCATCCCAATCCCAGTGGTCACCTGTGCTGCTGGTTTTGAAATTCTTCTAAGGCATAGTTACGCCTTCCCTGTTACATAACATTCAATGACTCACCATTTGTCCACCAAGTTAAAGTCCAAGGTCTTATGCAAGCTTGAGATCTATTCTCCCACTTCTTGCTCCCAGAATTTTACTCTTCCTTTCCATGCTCCCATTGCCCCCTCCGTAAATCTGGTATTTAAACCAAACCAAGCTCCTCTCTGAACTGTTACCCACAGGACTATATCCGACCCCAACCTCTGTTATTCCTAACTTTCTCTCAGTATTTTCTGATCTTTGAAATCTAGTTCAAACATTTCCCTTCTGAAACTGTCCATGATCTCTCTGTTTCCATAGCATTTTACCTTGTAGGTGAAAAGGAATAGACAACATAAGAGAAGCCCAGTGGAATCTACAAGGAATGCAGACATCTGTGGAGTTTTCTGATAAGTGGGGAAACTTCCCAGAAGCATAATTTGCATGTTCTGCTTGAAGGAAAGGGGGTTGACAAAGAGATTTGCACAGAGGTGGTTCCTGGAAGCACAGCGGGTTCTGGAGAACGGAAATGAAGAAAACAGTGTGGAATCTGGCTCCTGTGCTGCTCCCAGGCTGGCTGGTGTCTGCACTGCAGGGAAGGAGCTACTGGGCAGAAGCCAAGGGGGTTATTTTCGTAAGGAACTCTTCAGAAATAAGGGAATACAGACGGTATCTGATTTGATTGCAACGTAGAATATGTTGAAAAGATAGAATGAGGGGCTGGAGTGATAGCACAGCAGGTAGGGCGTTTGCCTTGCTCGCGGCCGACCCGGGTTTATTCCCAGCATCCCATATGGTCCCCTGAGCACTACCAGGAGTAATTCCTGAGTGCATCGACAGGTGTGATCCCCCCAAAAAAAGGATAGAATGATTGTTTCTTTCCCTTGCTCACCACTGAACACTGTCTTGTTTGGCATTTCATGTGTTCCAGCATTTCCACTGCAATGAATGCCCGAGAGTTGAAGCGAACACAGAAAACCATTCAAGAGGGCAGTTGTTTGTAAGCTCCTATAAATTCTCCAAATCCTAGATTACCTCAGAAATATTTGTGGGGGGTGGCGCTGGAGCGATAGTCCAGAGGGTAGGGAGTTTGCCTTGCACACGGCCAGCCTGGGTTCGATTCCCAGCATCCTGGACGGTCCCCTGAGCACCACCAGGAGTAATTCCTGAGTGCATGAGCCAGAAGTAACCCCTGTGCATCGCTGGGTGTGACCAAAAAAGAAAAAAAGCAGAAATATTTTCAGAACACTTTATAGTGGCTGAGACCATGTAGCTTATTTGAGTGTCATTATAACCATGTAAGAGAATTTTATTATGACCAGATTTCACTCATAATTATGGATTTTGAGCATAGTAATTTCTTTTTTAAATTTTTTCTTTTTTTATTAGTTTATTTTTAATTAGAGAGTCATCGTGAGGGTACAGTTACAGATCCATACATCTTTGTGCTCATGTTTCCCCCATACAAAGTTCGATAACCCATCCCTTCACCAGTGACCATTCTCCACCACCAGTAAACCCAACTTCCCTCTCCCCCTCCCCAGTCCCGTCTCCCCCCCACCCCATTTTTTTGTTCTCTCTGTCTGATTAGGTGTTGTGGTTTGCAATAAAGGTGTTGAGAGGCCATTGTGTTCAGTCTCTAGTCTGTATTCGGCCCGCATCACCCTTCCCCCACATGACCTCCAACCACATTTTACTTGGTGGTCTCTTCCCTGAGTTACCCAGAATGAGAGACCAGCCTCCAAGCCATGGAGACAACCTCCTGGTACTTATTTCTACTATTCTTGGGCGTTAGTCTTATAGTCTATTATTCTATATTCCACAGATGAGTGCTATCTTTCTATGTCTGTCTCTCTCTTTCTGACTCATTTCACTTAGCATGATACTTTCCATGTTGATCCACTTATAGAGCATAGTAATTTCTTTGTGAAAGGAATCCAAGGCTTCCTGTCAGTAGATCTCTTTTTTGAGATCTTTTCTGCATGTGGCTGCATGATCCTGGATAAATTTCAGTCTCTATGAGCTAAAATTTCTCCTCCCTCCCTCCCTCCCTCCCTCCCTCCCTCCCTCCCTCCCTCCCTCCCTCCCTCCCTCCCTCCCTCCCACCCTCCCTCCCTTCCTTCCTTCCTTCCTTCCTTGCTTTCTTCCTTCTTTCCTTTTGTCCTCCCTCCCTCCCTGCTTCTATCCATTACTCCCTCTCTCCCTTCATCTCTTCCTTCCTTCCTTCCTTCCTTCCTTCCTTCCTTCCTTCCTTCCTTCCTTCCTTCCTTCCTTCCTTCCTTCCTTCCTTCCTTCCTTCCTTCCTTCCTTCCTTCCCTCCCTCCTTCCTTCCCTCCTTCCTTCCTTCCTTCCTTCCTTCCTTCCTTCCTTCCTTCCTTCCTTCCTTCCTTCCTTCCTTCCTTCCTTCCTTCCTTCCTTCCTTCCTTTGTGCTTTGTGCTGCATCAAACTTAGTTCTCATGCATATGTACAAAAATGCATGTTCTTTACCCTTGAAAACTGTCCTGGACCCTCAACTTCTTTCTTATGGTCAAAACAGGGATAATGGTCCATTTTGCATGAGGAGACCATGAGACCCTAGGATTATGGGCACCTCCTGTACAACTACAAGAATGTATGTCTCATGATTTCCCTTTTTCTTCTTCCTTCCTTCCTTCCTTCCTTCTTTCCTTCCTTTCTTCCTTCCTTCCTTCCTTCCTTCCTTCCTTCCTTCCTTCCTTCCTTCCTTCCTTCCTTCCTTCCTTCCTTCCTTCCTTCCTTCCTTCCTTCCTTCCTTCCTTCCTTTCTGTTTGTATTTTTGGGCCATAGTTTGCAATACTCAGGTATTACTCTTGGCTGTGAAGGCAGGAATCACTCATGACAGTGCTCCAGGAATCATATGGGATGCTGGGACAAAACTCAGGTCTGCCACGTGTAAAGCAGTCCATTGTACTATTGCTCCAACCCAAGTCTCATGGTTTTCTATTACTGCTTTCATGAACCAGCTGCTCTTAAACATGTCTCCACCAGCAAATATATTGAAAGGAACCTCATTAAATCATTACTCATCTGTATCTTCTGGTTCTTCAGAACAGGAACAGCAGGGTGTGTGTACTGCCTTAGGGGTGATGAATTTCTCATCTCTCATAGGAATGTGTGACATGAGACCTGCTTGAACTAGACACTAATTCAGACCTGCTTGAACTAGTCACTAATTCTAAGCACCTCAGACTATTTATTGATTAGCTGTGTAAGCCACTATAAGTACACAAATCAAGTTTCCCAGGAAGCTGTGACATGACAAGACTGGAAAACTATTAACTCTTAAAAGAGAGCAGGGGGAGAAAGTGTGTGAGGGTGTGGCTGAGAAGCAGAACATATGCCTTGTGTGTGCAGCATCCTGGGTTCCATCTCCCAGGGTCAGCACTTTTATTTTTTTGTACAGGACTAGGTAAGTAAAAATTTTTCAGCTCTTTTGACCATAACAGTCTCTGTGAAATGCTAAACTCTGTCACTTTATTGTGACATAGGCCACAGATAATAAGAAGGTGTAAGAAGTGGATGTATTAAAAAATGGTATTTTAAAAAGCAGACAGTCAGTGGGCTGCTTTTGGCCTGGGGCGTTAGAGTTGGCCAATTCTTGATAGAGAAACAGGAAGGATTGATGAAAGTCAAACAGATATGATGACATAGAATGGAAAAGTTTATATCAATAAGAAAACAGCAAGTTTCAACACCTGTAATGAACAAGTACCTAACTGGAAAGACAGCAAGACCCCTTTTATCAGGTTGGCATGGAGGGTCTGGGTCACACCTGCTTACTCCTTGTTCTGTGTTCAGGGATCACTTCTGGCAGGGGGCCCATATGTAGTTCTGAAAATCAAATCACAGTTGATCGCATGCAAAGCAAATGTCTGGATCCTATACTATGTCTCTCTGGCTGAGATTCCTTGGAAAGTATCTACAGGATTGTATAAAAATGGATTTCATGGTAGATATCAAAAAAAGGTAAAAGATGACATGCAGGTTTAGTTGTTTGAAACTCACGTTAACTAGCATGTTGTGGAATCTTAACTAACCAAGTATGTTCTCAATCCCACTGAACAAGGTGAAGAGCCCAGAATAAACAAACAATCTTGGCACATGGAGCTATGTTTGCATGGACACGGCTCACAACTGGATACCTTACTTGAGCAGACAGGAGAATCTCACAGGAAGAAACTTCCCAGGCTTTGCTGGAAATAGTGGTGGTGGGGTGGGGTGTGGACAAGTGAGCTATTTGCGTGGGAGACAGAAACATGCTGCATTTAACCATGAAAAGGAGTTTCAACTACAAGGTGGAGTCTCGGCACAGAGAGATGAGTACACAGGTAGGGGCTACTCCAAAAGTCTACTGATTCCAGTGAGGCCCATTTCTGATATTTCTCATCGTGATCTCAATTACCACTCAGGTTTCTAATCTGTCTGTTAATTGCCAGCAATAATTATGTTTTAGATAAACCTCATAAAACTTTGATGTTAATATTGAATAAAAATAGATCTCTTATCTATTTGAAAATGGTTGGGAGGAAATAATTATCCCTCTTAGAATTATCTTTATACTTATTGGACCTAATATCTCCTTCTCAAATAAAGGTAGATGAATATGCTCTATAACATAAAATAAAATACAGCTTTCTATAATAACAGTGGAGGGTATTAAACTTTCTAAGAAGTCTAATTTTAACTTTCTTTTCTAAAAAGTATACTCCCTTGGCTGAGAGAAAAGGAACAAATGTGTTGACATGTGTAAAAAAACATTTGGAATATTTCAAATAAGGCTATAAAGGGAGATAAATTTAAAGAACCAATAGGTCTACAGTGGGATTTCTCATAGTCACCAGTAGTCTCCTTGCAAAGAAACTAATTATGTTTGGAGCGGATGTGTCTTGGACAAAATAATTAAAATTAAATTGCTCTCCTTGGAAATGCAAATCACTGAGTATTAAAGCAACATGGCTGGTCATACAGACAATAAATAAAAGTGTTTTCTAAAGTCTATTAGATTGCACTGATCGATTTCAAATCGGACTTGGACACAGCCCAAGCAGCTAGTGAACCAGAGGTGAGGGGCCTTACTCAGTGGGGATGACTGGTTTCTCCTCTGGAACGGTGATGGAAACCATAAGTCATGATGCTCACCACCCCCAAAACTTTGGGGCTTTCTGGATGAGAATGGGAACCCTGAGAATCTAGACAGACCAACTGCTCTCTCCACATCTCCTGCTACAGCAGGAGACAGACCATTCACCCCTTCTCCTCCAAGTCACGGCTACCACCTCCCTTCATAAGCCAGTACTGTCAGATAAAAAGAAAGAAAGGCCTTGACCAGGGGCCTGATATTCCTTTATGGGTTGGAGGTAGGAGGAGAGACTTGCAACTTCAATGATTGGACAGAACCACTGTCTTCTTAAAAAGAAAACAAAAGCATGTTTTCATAACAGCAATTTAATGAGTCTTAGAATTCCAAAAAAGAGAAATGAAAAGGAAACCCAGGGTAGAGAATATTTTCTCATTTTATCAAGGAACTAATTATTGATTGATCAAGATCAATTTGCTCTGGCGTGACACTATGAGATGGAGAAAGAAAGTGGACATTTTGCCTAAAAGGCATCCCATTACTAAAAATATCTGTTGTATTTTATGCCACATTGTACCATATCCAGTTCTTATTCCTCACTTTGTGTTCAGGGATAACTTCTGGTAAGTCTCAGGAGACCATATGGTGTGCTGAGAATCGAACCGGGGTTGGCTGTATGCAAGGCAAGTGTCCTACTCACTGTACTATCTCTCTGGGCAGGCATATCATTCTTGTTGGGGTGGCAGATTTAATATCAAAGGAAGAATTTATTTTGCCTTGATGACATGAGGCCCTTTCTAGGCCTCCCACCTGGAGAAAAGGGATCGATAAGGACCAGACTGAGCAGACTGCTACTAGGAAAGAGGCAGGCAGAAAGTCGATTAATCCCAGTTCTGCTAATCTCTAAGAGACTGTTGGGAGTATGGCTAATTTATATTTGCAAATGTGGGCTCCTACCCTTGCAAAGGATTCAAAGAACTGAGGACCTTCTTTGCTTGCAAAAGGCCCATGTATGATCCCAGGCATTATGAAGTATAGCCCCAGGTACTACCCGGAGTCTCTCCCCAGCAGTGAACCAGGGGCTAACCACCTGGTGTGCTCAAAAACACAAACAAACAAAACTACTAACCAACTAACCTTATGGAGTATGGCAAATGTCAAAATGGAGTAATGGGGTACTACCTAGCTCTTGGGGGAGAGGGTGTACATGGCATAGTGGAAGTCATAGACTAAAAAACTTTCAATATAAGTTCCCTCTGATTTTCTCAATGAGTGTTCCCTCTGGTTCCAAGGTAAGATTCTCATGACCACAGACACCAAGGACTAAATCAGGATTCATAATAATCAGCCAATGCAGTGTCAATGCTGTACTCTTTCCAGGGCGCTCCAGCTTGTGAAGCTCTCTGGTTTAATCGTCTTGAGCTTCTCTTTTTGCAGTTGGTCCTTCGCTATGATTTTTCATGTTGTCCCAAAGAGAATCCTCTTCCTGTGAGTTTAGCTTCTGGGTTGACAACTTACTGACTTTTCTATATAAGAAATAGAGGGGCACAAGTAGCATAAAGAACACACTCATTCAAGGGATTGATGGATAAGATATAGAGTAACCAGGTTGATGAGCAGTGCTTACCAGGGAATGTGGACTCTGCAAATCCAAGGAGAAAAATATATTCACTAGTTCCCAGACTATTTGCACAAATCAATTATCCATTGAAAAATGTTATGTAACAATCATCTCTAAACCCCCTGTTATAATTACAGCAGAAAAAAATATATAAAAGCAATGGGGTGAAAGAGCAGTTGGCCCCTGAAGTGATCGTAGGGATCAGAAGAGGGGGAGAAAATTCCAGAATGCTGTCCTAACTCCTGCTGACCGATCAGAGTTTCAGTGACCTACTTAAAACTAACAAAACAAAAAAGAAAGCCCCTCCTTTAATCTTTCCTCAGAACAGATATTTAAAATTCAACTCATGTTCTCAATTCTGTTGCTGGTGCTGAATTTTTAACTGTGTTATTCCCATTGCTACTTCTGAAGCATGCACACAGGTGCGAGTACAAATGCATGCACATGCACACACACGTACGCGCGCATGTGCATGTGCGCGTGTGCACACAGAGTAATGCATGCACACATGTACACCCCTGAAAGCATACCTGTACATCAAGATATTCTCATCATGACAGCAACCATGATGAGAAGCAATTGCCTTGATTCTAGATCACTCCCCCCACACCTCAGCCCTGCCTGCAGTTGCTTCTGCTCAGTTACCTTGCTCATGACTTCCTCTAGCCTCTCTCTGAGTCCCACTTCTCTGGGTCCTTCTGGACTTTCCCTGATCATGACCCACTCCAGGGTCTTACCCTCTGGCTGTAGGCATAATTCTTTTCTTTACTTTTCTTTTTTTTTTGCTTTTTGGGTCACACCTGGTGATGTACAGGGGTTACTCCTGGCTTTGCACTCAGGAATTACTCCTGGCGGTGCTCAGGGGACCATATGGGATGCTAGGGATTGAACCCAGGTCGGCTGAATGCAAGGCAAATGCCCTACCCTCTGTGCTATCGCTCCAGCCCGCATGATTCTTTTCTAGCCTCTTCTCAACCCCACTCCATTCCCTGTTTACCCTCCTCTCCTTCACTTCATCGCATACCTGAGTTCATTTCATGGTGCCAGTTATTTCTAGATCCCACATGCCTAGCATGGTGCTTCCTCGTGTTTCCCATCTGAATGATTTTTTTTTCACTTGCGGCCAGAGAGATAAAACAGGGCTTAGGCACTTGCCTTGCATCTGGATAACACCATACCCAGTATCACAGTATGGTTCCCCAAGCACAACCAGAGGTCACTCCTAAATAGTTCTAGAGTAACACTGTGTAGTCCTACCCACACCCCCTCCCTCAATTGGCTTAATTATAACCATATGAGTCAGAGACACTCTACAAGGAAGGCATAAATGTCCAAGTGGCCAGAAGCTCAGTCTATGAGAAACCATGTCAGCATAAACACATGTAGAACATGCCCAAAGCATCTCTGGCCACATTGCCAGGGAAGTAAAAGTGAGAGACTTCAAACCCCAAGGGTTCCAGGAAATAGTGCCTTGAGATACTGAGCAAAGAGCTTCCTGATGTGCAGTGAAAGGATACAAACTTAAAAAGACACTGACTGTTTACTCTCATCATCCAACTTCATTTAGATCTTTAATAACAGGAGATTGGTATTCAGGACTGCACTGAGAACCTGAAGCTTAATGTAGCTAATAGTAGCTGGGCTTTTATTGTAAGGATGTCAGCAATTTCTTCTTCAAAGGTTAAGCAATAGGATTCATGGGATTCTAGACTTTTAGAGATGAAAAGAGGTTTGGAGGTCATTTCCACCTGCCTTAGGCTGCAGTAAAGCCATTTTCTTTCTTTTTAAAAAATTTTTAAAATTGAATCACTGTGAGATAGACCCTTACAAAGCTGTTTATGATTTAATTTCAGTCATACAGTGTCCAACACCCATCTCTACACAAGTGTATATTTCCTAGCACCAGTGTCCCCAGGTTTCCTCCCATCACCTCTGACCCCCCACTTCCTACCTGCCTCTATGGCAGGCAGTAATGCCATTTTCAGCATTATTGATGCAGCTGACACCTTGAAGAATGTCCCTTTAGAGAGACTCTAGACAAAATATGAATACTGGTTTGCCTTATGTACTATGAACTCAGTCCTGGAGGAAAGAAAGGGGTTCATGTTTTTGGTGTCTGTTTCAGTCAGTCTTAGATCCACTGAGCACTGAAACAACTGCCTGTGTGAATTCCACAGCCCAAACATAGACGTGACTTCCATCGCATCCCAAAGTCACCCCTGAACTGACCGATTGCTTTAAATGGAGATAGCAAAGCACTGATGGTGTGGGTAGATGGGCTTACCTGGATTGCCTGTTGTCCCCCTCACATTCTTCTTTCACAAGACCACTTTATTTTTACTTTTCATTTCTAAAAGTGTGGGCAGTAAAAAACTAGGATTTGAAAATTTTTCATCCTATCTTCACATGCAGAGCCTGGCAAGCTGTCCGTGGCGTATTTGATATGACAAAAAACAGTAACAAGTCTCACAATGGAAATGTTACTGGTGCCCGCTCGAGCAAATCAATGAGCAACGGAATTACAGTGACAGTGATACAGTCCTCATAAGCATCAAGACCCTTCTTTCTCTCCAATCCATGCTAGACTCTAGTCATTTCTCAGCAGGACCCTGGGGATATTTTCATGGCTGAAGCACCTGCCTTGTAAGATGGAGGTGGGGTGGCACATTGGGTCCCTCCACTGCCCACATGCACCAAGCACAGCACAGGAGTCTCTGATTTTGGCGACTCCCTTGTCCTGACACCACAGCAGAGTGTGTGAGCTCTTGTGCGTCATAGCCAAATGACGTCACAGGCAAATACCACATCATGGATGGGAGTCTGAATCTGGTGAATATACATGTGAGCACCACAGAGATGCCTGGTGAGCACTACAACCAAGATGTGTGTGCAAGCACCACCATGAAAAGTGTCCTGCTCATCACAACATCAACAACAACAAAAGGGAAGGGTATAGGGTATACTGCCACCAGTAGGTCAACCTGTACCTGAGGGTTGAGTGCATCAGCAGCCTGATGATGCCTTCAGACTTCCAGATACCCCAAAATTGCTGCTGTGCCTTTGGCCAGACCCCAACATTGGGTCCAAGTTTGTCAAGAAATTAAATAGCCAAAAGTTAGGTATGAGGGAGCCACACTCACAAACCACCTCTATACAAACCACAGCTATACAAGGTCATCTATTGGCCTTATTTCAGAGACCCATAAATATTGAAAGAGATTAAAAGCCACAGTTAGGGCCAGCAGCGTGGCATACTGCGGGCGAGCAGTCACACCCTGCAGGGCATATGCCAATAATTAATTTTTCTGGAAAAGATGGAAACAAGGGCCATGATCCAGAGACACACAGAAGAATCTCCGAACCCAGAAGCTCGCTGCAAAGATGCCTTCGGACTTTAAGCCAGGCCGACTTCACCACAGTGCCTCAGATGGGGGCAGGCATCGTCCCTCCACCTGTCCCGAAAAGCCCGGGTGGCCACCAACTAATGAGAAATGCAGGTATGCGGGTTCAGTGACAGCAAACTCCAGGCCTCAAGGGATGGGGGCGGGCTGGTCCCTCTCATGCCCCTGTCCCCATGGGATCCTGGAGGTCACACCCACAAACTGCCTCCAGCTGCTGCTTAAGCTCCTTAGTGGCCATGATCCAGAGACACAAAAAAGAATATCCAAACCAAGCAGCTTGCTGCAGAGATTTCTCCAGACCCTAATTATCAAAAGTTTTAGAATTCTAGGAACATGTGGTCACTCTCGTGACCATGCGACATCTTATGCTATTCATAACAAGCAATACAAAAGAGAGTTTAAAGGGGATTGTCTACCATATAGACAGGGGGAAAGGTGGGATGGGGGGATACTGGGGACCTTGGTGGTGGAAGATGTACACTGCTGGAGGGTTGGGTGTTTGATCATTGTATGACTGAAACTCAAACAGGAAAGCTTTGTAACTGAATCCCATGGTGATTAAAAAATAATAGTAAATAATAAAATAAAATTAACATACCGAATAAAAAAGTAATGTGGAATTCACACCCAATTCAATCAGCTTAATCAAATGTAGCAGTACTCCTAAATTTAAAAAAAAAGGGAAGGGTAGGAGAAAAACAATAATTGTCTCAGGTCTTACATGAATAAACTGGTGAATGACAGAGTCAGAAAACACAAGGTTGAAATAATATGGATAAGTCTCTTTCTAATGTGAGGCACATTAAAATGGATTAAAAGTCAGGTCAAAATGGACTAAAGATCTAAATATCAGACCTGAATTCAGAAGATACATAGGGAAAAACATAGGTAGAACTCTCAATGACATTGAAGCTGAAGGCATATTCAAAGATGAAATACTACTCACTAAGCAAATAAAAGCAAAGTTAAACAAATGGGACTTCATTACACTAAAAAGCTTCTGCACCTCCAAATAAATGGTGATAAAGATATAGAGACAATTATGGAATGGGAAAATTATTTGCCCAATACTCATAGGGAATATCAAAGGCACTGGTAGAACTTTACAAGAAAAAAAAACCAACCCCATCAAAAATGGGGAGAAGAAATGAACAGAAACTTTCTCAAAGAAGAAATACAAATGACCAAAAGGTATATGAAAAATGCTCTACATAGCTAATGATCAGGGAGATGTAAATGAAAATGACAATGAAATACCACCTCCTGCCACAGAGACTAGCACATATCCAAAAGATCATCCAGTGCTGGCACAGAAGTAGGGAGAAAGGAGCTCGCATTCATTGATGGTGGGAATGCTGACTGGTTCAGCCATTTTTGAAAGCAATAAGGACATTCCTTTAAAAACTAGAAATTGAGCTTGCATATGACCCAGCAATATCACTTTTGGGAATATATCCCAGGGGCCCCAAAACAGAGTGCAGGAAAGCCACCTGTGCTTTGTTCATTGCAGTACTATTCAAAATGACAGGAATCTGGGAACAACTAAAGTGCCTGAGAATAGGATAAAGTGTCTGAGACTGGATAAACAAACTGGTATCTACTATTCAGCCACCAAGAAAAATGAAGTCATGAAATTTGCTTATAAATAAATGGACATGCTGAGTAAAATGGGTTAGAAAGAGAGAGACAGAATGTTTGCACTCATCTGTGGATATTAAAAAGTTCGTAGGAGACTAATACTCGAGGACAGTAGAAACAAGGGCCAGGAGGAGTGGCCCACATTCGTAAGCTTGCTACAAGTGGTGGAAGGGGGAGGGCAGTTTGGATAGAGAAGTCCACTATGACAGTGATAGCTAGAAATGATCACTTTGGGCAATAACTGAGTGCTGACACATACCTGTATTGCAAACCATAATGCCTGAAAGGGAAGAGAGAGAGAAAGAGAGAGAGAGAGAGGGAGAGGATAAAAGTGCCTGCCACAGAGGCACTGTGGGGGTCGTGGCAGGTGGGAAAGTGGAGACACTGGTGATGGGAAATGTACACTAGTAGGGATTGTGGTGGAACGAGGAACATTGTGTGATTGAAATAAAAAAAACCCAAACAACTTTATAATTGTGTATCTCATGATGGTGAGAGAGAGGGAGAGAGAGCAAGCTAGCTAGCAAGTGAGAGAGCAAGAGAGCAAGAGCAGGAGAGAAAGAGAATGTTAAGTGTGCCAGCCTTAGTATGCCCTTGTGCAGAGCTGACTACTCTCAGGTACAGCTGGGGTCAGATTTCTGCTCTTAGCTACACTAGTTAATTATCCTCTCTAACCATTAGACCTACTTGTCAGTCAGAGGGGAATGATAATTTATTGAGCTGAGGAGATAATACGCAATAAAGCATTTCCCAGAAGCCTGAGAACCTTTGCTGGTTGAGTAAGGGATTAATATTGGTTAGATTCTCCTGAGAATGGCATCTCTCTTCCAAAGACAGGGGAGAGGCAGAGTGGATCTTCCAAATCCTCAATTAGGGACAATGTGCCCTCTATGAATCATATCTCTGAAATCTGGTATCATTGTCCCCAGGACAGGACCCTTGACTGAGTGTCACTGGTTCCTTGGGAAATGGTAGTTTCCTAAGACTTAGGAGGTGAGAGTACCAGGATCCCATTTAAAGGTGCTGTGCTCCCATTTCAAGGGATGTGGGCAGGAGGCAGAGGTAAGATATCTGATGTTTGACTTCTCTGCTGGAGATGCTGAGTGTCAGTAGGAAAAGATGCCAGAGGCATCTGCCTCTCTTCTGGATCTGAATTGGAATTAGTGACATTCTGAACAATTAAGGTTTGGCATTTTGAATAAATTGAGTCAGACTCCAAATCTCCAAGTACAAATCCAAATTGCAAGGTGAGAAAGAGAGATAGGTATGCCACAAGCACACTCCATCACAGGGTGTTTGCTTAGGAACTAGCTTTCACCTGCAGGCAGATCCATCTAAGAAGCCTCATTGGTGACACCACCTCAGAAAGAATAACTTCACAGAAGAAAAACAGTATTCAGATACTACCAATTTATCCTGATGCGGGCAACTGACAGGACCAGAAGGGAAGAGAGACCACCTGTCAAGGAAATAAGTAGGACAAGGTAGCAAGATATAAGTGAACCCAAAAGAAGTGTAACCCGGAACACATCTTTGGAAGCATACCTGGTAGTGCTTAGGGATTACTCGTAACTCTGTGCTCAGGGATCACTCATTCAGGGGTGCTAGGGATTGAACCTGGGTCAGCTACATGCAAAGCAAGCACCGTAATCTCTGTTCTAGCTCTCTGGCTTGAGACAACCTATTTTATTTTTTATTTATTAATTTTAAATTTTATTTTTTATTGAATCACCATGTGGAAAATTACAAAGTTCTCAGGCTTATGTTTCAGTTATACAATATTCAAACACCCATCCCTTCACCAGTGCCCATATTCCACCACCAAAAACCCCAGTATACCTCCCGCCCCCGCCCCCCACCCCCAACTGCATAACTGATGAATTTCACTTCATTTTCTCTTTACCTTGATTACATTCCATATTTCAACACAAAACTCACTATTGTTGTTGGAGTTTCCCCCCAAGAAAGACAGCCCTACTACCAAGGAAGGATTTGATAATTAGTTTTCCATTGCTTAGAATGAAGAGATATGTAGCCCCATTGTTCCAAGTACATAACTCTTTTTTTTCCCTTTTCCTTTTTTTTCTCCTCCTCCCCCTTCCTGCGCCTTATAGTATAGTGGACCCCACGCCGCGTTTCTCCCCGAAAATGGGAAACAACCGGGAAAGAGGAATATTTTCTCTTTCTCGGCCGGCGTGGAGCTATTGCTTAGTTCACAGTCTAGGGAAATAGCTACTACTTTGATTACCTTCAATATTTCAACAAAAAACCTCAGTTATTGTTTGGAGTTTCCACTTAAAGTCAGACCTGCTAAAAAGGAACCATTTCACATTGCTGACAATTAAGAGATGTTAAGTTTTGGATTTCTGTATAAAGTCCAGGGAAAAATCTGCCAGAAATTGCATAGTCCACCTTGCAATCCCAGTGCATTGCTGTAAGAAGCTGCTCTGGATGCCAAAATGGGTTAGGCCTCTGGAATCAAAGCTTTTAGGCGCAGAGGGTCTGTTTCACTCTCAGCAGCTCCGGATTTATCTGGGCCGAGGGCGTGGCGTAACATCCACTTCCCATGATTCCCTAGGAGCCCCAAAGTGTAAAAACTGTATACCTCTGGGTTATGAGTCTTAGAAGGTGACTCGAACCACGTGGATATTGCTGCCGCCGCCATTTTTCGTGCAGAGAAACAGGGTGGAGAGGAAAGATCCATCCCCGGGCAGCGCGGAGTTGTAGCCCAGCTCACAGTCCCAGTGCATTGCTGTAAGAAGCTGCTCTGGATACCAAAATGGGTTAGACCTCTGGAATCAAAGTCTTTAGGAGCGGAGGGTCCGTTTCACTCTCAGCAGCTCCAGATTTATCTGGGTCAAGGGCGTGGCGTAACACCCACTTTCTATGATTTCCTAGGAGCCCCAAAGTGTAAAAACTGTATACCTCTGGGTTAGGAGTCTTAGAAGGTGGCTCGTGCCACGTGGATATTTCTGCTGCTGCTATTTTCCATGTAGAGAAACAGGGTGGAGAGGAAAGATCCATCCCCAGGCAGCGCAGAGTTGTAGCCCAGCTCGCAGTCCCAGTGCATTGCTATAAGAAGCTGCTCTGGATGCCAAAATGGGTTAGGCCTCTGGAATCAAAGTCTTTAGGCGCAGAGGGTCCCTGAGACAACCTATTTTAAAGACTGTGCGTTGTTTCATCAAGCAGCTGCTGTAGTTGCTTTTTCCTGTTGGGATCACTGACAGTTGGGCTGTTGGTCACCCCAGTGCACAGGGCTAGTCCCAGAATTTGAACTGAAGACCTCATGCAAGCCTCTTATGTAATCTTGGTGGAGTGCAATGTGTTAGGGCTTGTTAATGGGGAGACACAGAGAATATTATGGAAGCTTAGTGTGGGAGAGATCATCTCTTTTTTGAAGATCTGTTTTCTAAGTTGATCCTTTACCAAATAAAAGCTGGTGGGCCAGAGAGATAGTACAAAGCTTAAGACGCCTATCTTGCATTGGCTGACTAGGTTAGGTCCCTGGCACCACATATAGTCTTGTCTCAGGATTGCACTTGCTATTCACAGAACTGTTTTGGCAATAGCTTTGCCTGTTCAGAGGGTTTTGTTGTTTTATAAAAATTTTAGTAGTATTGAATATACATAATGCTTTGGTCATTTTAACAGTGAATTTTTAATCTATTAGCATAAAATTAAAAATTCCTTGAGCCCTCTTCTATTTCTTTTATTAGTTTACTTAAAATTATACTCATATCTACATGTATGTGTATAATAAAATGTATATGTGTATAATTTTAAGTCACCCATTTGCTCATTCCTAGGTTCCTGATTTATTTTTTAATTTTAATATATTTTGATTTGGGGTCACAGCCTATGGTGTTCAGCACTTACTCCTGACTTTGCACTCAGGGATCACTCCTGGCAGTGCTCGGGACCATATGTGGTCCTTCATATGGGGAACATGTGAAGATCAAACTCAAGTTGGGGTGTGAGTGTATATTACCCACTATACTATCATTTCATTCCAAATTTATTTTTATGCAGTTATAAATGGGATTAAATTTTCTTCCTTTCTAGTTCATTGTACATAGAAAAGCAACATTTTTTAAAATTTATTTTATTCTTTAATTAGTGAATCACCATGAGGGTACAGATACAGATTCACACATGTTAGAACTTGTTTTTCCCTCATACAATGTTCACAAACACATCCCTCCACCAGTGCCCATTCTCCATCACCAGTAAACCCAGTATCCTTCCCCCCCAATCCCCTCTCCCCCCATCCCACCCTGCCTCTGTGGCAGGGTACTCCCTTTTGATCTCTCTCTCTCCAATTAGGTGTTGTGGTTAAGTATCATATTTTTGTTGTCTACTACTTTATTGGCTTATTGTTTCCAATAGTATGTGTCTTTGTGTGTTTGTGTAATCTTTAGGGTTTTCTATGTATATTATTTTGTAATCCACAAATGATAGCTTAGCTTCTTTTCTAATTTGAGTCTCTAATTTCTTTTTCTTACCAAACTGCTATAGTAAGGATTTCCAATATCATATTGACTAATAGCTGTGAGAGAGAATACACTTTAAAAATTTTTTAAAAAATTTTATTAGTGAATCACCGTGAGACAAAGTTACAGACTTACAGGTTTTCATGCTTATGTTTCAGTCATGCAATGATTGAGTGCCCATCCCTCCACCAGTGCCCATTTTCCACCACCAATGGTCCCAGCATCCTCTCCCACCACCCCCACCCTGTCCCCTTCGCCCCACCCTCCTCTGTGGCAGGGCATTCCCATTTGTTCGCTCTCTCTTTTTGGGTGCTGTGGTTTGCTACAGAGGTATTAAGTAGGCATCTTGTTCGGTCTATAGTCTATTTTCAGCCCGTATCTCCCATCCCTAGTGGGCCCGCCTAGGACCCTTTGCTTGGTGATCCCTTCTCTATCAGAGCTGCTTCTTCACTTAGCATGTGAGTTCAGCTTCCAAGCTGTGGAGTACTCCTTTTGATACTTATATCTTGGGTGTTAGTCTCCCATTCTGTTACTTTACATTCCACAAATGAGTGCAATCTTTCTATGTCTGTCCCTCTCTTTCTGACTCATTTCACTTAACATGATACTTTCCATGTTGATCCACCTATATGCAAATTTCATGACTTCATCTTTTCTAACACCTGCATAGTATTCCATTGTGTAGATGTACCAGAGTTTCTTTAGGCAGTCATCTGTTCTTGGGCACTCGGTTTTCTCCAGGTTCTGGCTATTGTAAACAGTGCCGCGGTGAACATATAAGTGCAGATGTCACTTTTACTATACTTTTTTGCATCTCTGGGATATATACCCAGAAGTGTATTGCTGGGTCAAATGGGAGCTCAATTTCTAATTTTTTGAGAAGCGTCCATACTGTTTTCCAAAAGGGCTGAACCAGTTGGCATTCCCACCAGCAGTGAAGTCCCTTTCTCCCCACATCTGCGCTGACACTGGTTGCTTTTGTTCTTTGGATGTGGGCCAGTCTCTGTGGTGTGAGATGGTATCTCATTGTTGTTTTGATTTGCATCTCCTTGATGATTAGTGATGAGGAGCATTTTTATGTGTCTTTTAGCCAGAGAATACATCTTTATCTACTGTCTACACTTAGAGGAAAAAGCTTTCAGTTTCTCACTGATGAGCATCATAGCTGTGCAATTGTTGTAAGTGGCATTTATTTCACTGAGTAAGCTTGTTCTACCCCATTTTGTTGAGTTTTTTTAATCAAAGACAAAAAATGAATCTTATGATCATAGAATTTTGTCTTTCCGTTAGAAGATGTGGTATATCAACATAAATTGATTTTTGAATATTGAATCATCCTTGTATCCCTGGAATAAGCACTTCCCTTATCTTATCTTAGTAAATCTTCTTGCAATAGTTGAGTTTTTTGGTCTCTTTCCTCAACCTTCTTCATCTTTAGCTTCTTAGTGAACCATTAAGCTTTTGTTTTTCTCCAATTGGCTAATCCTTTGGTTCTTCTTCCCAGTCTCCTCGTCTGTGCCACTTGACAAATAAATGATGTGGTTTTCAAGGGCTCATCCTTGAGCAACATTAGCACTGTAACACTGTCGTTCCGCTCTTCATTGATTTGCTCAAGTGGGCACCAGTAACGTCTCCATTGTGAGACTTGTTACTTTTTTTTATTGAATCAATGTGAGATAGTTACAAGCTTTCATGTCACAAAATGATGAAACACCCAACCTTCCACCAGTGCATATTCCCCATCATCAATATCCCTGGTATAACCCCCCTTTCCCATCCCCCCTGCCTCCATGGCAGACTATTTCCCCCACACTCTCTCTCTACTTTGGGCATTATGGTTTGCAACACAGACACTGAGAGGTCATCATGTTTGGTCCATTATCTACTTTCAACACACATCTCCCATCCCGACTGATTCCACCAACCATCATTTTCTTACTGATCCCTTCTCTATTCCATCTGCCTTCTCCCCTACGCTCACAAAGCAGGCTTCCAGCTATGGGGAAATCCTCCTGGCCCTTGTATCTACTATCCTTGGGTGTCAGCCTCATGTGATGTTATCCTATACTCCAAAAATGAATGCAGTTTATCCCTCTCTTTCTGACTCATTTCACTTAGCATGATACTCTCCATGTCTATCCATTTATAAGCAAATTTCATGACTTCATTTCTCCTAACAGCTGCAGAGTATTACACAGTGTAGATGTATCAAAGTTTCTTTAACTAGTCATCTGTTCTAGGGCACTTAGGTTGTTTCCAGATTTTGGCATTGTGAACAGTGCTGCAATAAACATATAGGTTACAAATGTAATTTCTACTGTGCTTTTTTGCATCCCAGGAACAATAAACCCCCACAATAGTTAAAGCAATCCTTGGAAAAAAGAAGATGGGTGGCACCACCTTCCCCAACTTCAAAATCTACTACAAAGCAGTAGTAATTAAAACAGCATGGTATTGGACTAGAAACAGACCTGCAGACAAATGGAGCAATTGAATATCCTGTCATAGACCCTCAAATATACGGCCACTTAATCTTTGACAAAGATATTTTTGTCTTGCCTGGGTACCTGCAATCAGTTTCAAATAGTTTGCCCTCCTCTGTGTCTCCCTGCACTTCCTCATTTTGAACACTTCTCCTAGTGTTTGCAACATAAATCTTGTGATGTCACTTCCCTGCTTGAACTTATTCAATGATGCTCCCTAACTTTCAAGATTAAATTAATCTTTATGAGTTTGCATGGGATACACATTAGAGAGCTGTATCCTTTTCTCCTCTGCACTGGCCTCAGCTCTTGTCACTTACAAGAGGCCACACCTTGTAGTGCTTGGATCTCCTCCCAGCATTGTGCTTTGGGGGCCCCAATTTGGGAAACCAATCTGGCATCGCATATGCAAACATGAAGTCTAGCTCTTGCAGTCAACTTCCTGTCATTGAGCAACACTATAATGGACATCCTTTATTAAAACATATTTTCTTTTATAGCCCTACATACTGGAAAACTTTCCCAGATTTGACACCCAGCCCTATGACCCAGTCAACCTTCTGGTTTCTGGTATCATCAATCCAGGACTATGTCCCCGATGGCACCCCTTTCCCACTTGAGTCAGTCAACTGAGAAAATATATACAGTCACACATGTTTCCATGTCCTCAGAACCTATCAAACAAATTTCAATGTTTTGTCATGTGGAAGGAGATCCAAATATGAATGTGTTGGTATATCTATGTGCACAGGTGTTTGGAGGCTGGAGGAAATGGCATGAAGGTTTTCAGAGCATTTTACGAAGCCAGGATCTGTGATAGAGATTCTTTGTGCATTCACATCAGGACACCCACTTTGGGAGAAAACTGAGTTTCACCAGGTTAAGCAATCATTGTATTATTCTATTGCTAGAAACTGGGAGCTAGAGCTGTGATTTGTGCCTCAGCTTGTCCCATTCCAAATATTGGAATCTTTCATCACCCAACACCATCTCTAGCCACTAGAAGGAAATAGTCCAGTAGTGGAAGCCAGATGCCACATGCCAAGATTTACGTGTTAAACCTTCATTCTACATATAACATAAAAAATGAGGTTGTCAAGGCACAGGTTTTTATTTTTATTCATTTATTTAATTTAAATTTTTTAAAAATTCGTCCTTTTTTATTTTTTGCTTTTTTTTGGGTCACACCTGGCGATGCACAGGGGTTACTCCTGGCTCTGCACTCAGGAATTAACCCTGGCAGTGCTCAGGGGACCATATGGGATGCTGGGAATTGAACCTGAGTCGGCCACGTACAAGGCAAACGCCCTCCCCGCTGTGCTATTGCTCCAGCCCCAAGCACAGGTTTTTAAACTTCTGTAATTTTACAAAACATAGAGACCACTCAATGTTTACTATTTTCTTTACAGAGTTCACTCATCTTGTTTAAATCATGTACATGTTTTACAAGGATTCACAAGGATTAATACTATGTATATGTGCTGAAGTTTCCAGTCTCTTTCCAAGAGGTACTTTGCAGTCCCAGAATATGTCCTTTTTTCAGGTACCATCTTTTAATTCTACTGAAGAGCTGTTACAGAGCTTCAGTATTCCACAAGGAAAAGAAGCATGGAATGTGCCTAGGATGTGGTACTTACTATAATTACTGGACTGAAAGAAAAGCTGAGAGACAAGGTGTTGGATTGTTCTAACCATTTTAAGAAGTAACATTGGTTTGCCTTTACTCCCAACTTCCTCATCAAGAAGCTTAGGTTTATGCAGTTACATCGACAACAGTGCTCCTGAAGTACACCCAATTCCATCAGGCACTGCCAATCCTCTGTTTATCTTTAACCTTTCTTTTGTGCTCTTCTTCCCCTATGTGTTAATCATATATATCCCTAAATAAGACCCACTAACCTGTAAGTCAAATTCTTCTGAGGGCTCTGGATTGCCTTTCTTTCCTTTATATTCTTTGCATAGTTTATTTTAGAGAAATATCCTTTTCATGTAGACACAGGAAGACAGTTAATGCTATGCTTTTGTAACATGGGAGTTAGTTAATTGACTTTGAATAATAGTCACTCCTGGGCATCTGTCATATTTACTTACTTAAGCCTCAGTTGCCCTTAATTCCTAACACCTAAAGAGGGAGGTCCCAGCAAGGAACATGGATGGATTAAGCTGTATTCTACCCTGATACTGAAAAGAGACAGGCTAAGTGCCATAAGAAGTATAATAAGTTAAGAACATGGTCATGGAACAAACTGACACAAACTAAAAGAGTAGTGACTGAATAAGGACCCTATGGAGGTTAGGAGAAACTAACCTGGCCTGAGGACTTTAGTCTGGGATCTATAGTGAGATGTCCCCAGGAAGAGCCACGCTTTAAGCTTAATTTATCTCTTACCATGTCCATACAAAATAACTAGAAATATTATTAAGAAGCAACTTTAAGATTATTATTTAAATGGATTACTAGCAAAGAAAAGGAGAAAGCAATATGCCCTTAAATGGAATTCTGGCCTTGGGTGAATCTCCTAGTAGGAATCTAGATTGCTGAGCCCCTAAATAAGATTCTGTCCTTGGGTGAATCTCTTAGAAGAACTTCCCCTAAAGGAAGGGCTTTACATCTGTTCATTTTTTATGATATTGTTCAATCATACCTATGGGTAAATGCTACCTCCCAACCCTCCACAATTTCTTTATAACTAGTACTTTGAGACTTGAATAAACGGCCACTGATTATCATCCAGCCTATGGCCCCATTCCTTCCATCTGCCATGGTCAGCTGGCCAGAGGGATGGTGATTGGCCCTGAATGCACCAGGGGACCTTCAGGTCACTGCAGGGCAATGGGACTCTTGGAACAATGACAACAAGGGACACTTTTTCTGGGTTCTTGGGAGGAATTTTCTGCTGGAGAATGAGACAGAGAAAGAGGAAGATACTTCTTTTTTTTTTTAATGTAGGAGTACTGCTAGTTATTCAGCCATTGATTAAGCTGACTGAATTTGGCATGAACTCCACATGAGAGAGACTGGCATGCTATTGAGAGTATCTCGCCCGCTCAGCAGAGCCTGACAAGATGACCGTGGTGTATTCAATATGCCGAAAACAGTAACAAGAAATCTCAAAATGGAGACGTTACTGGTGCCTGCTCAAGCAAATCGATGAGCAACAGCATGACAGTGACAGTGATGTTAATTTAATTTAATTTATTTTTTATGTTTATTTTTATTATTTTTTAGTCACTGTAAGATATAGTTACAAAGCTTTCCTGTTTGAGTTTTGGTCACACAATTATTGATTACCAACCTCCCATCAGTGCATATCTTCCACTGCCAAGGTTTCCAGTATCCCTCCCATCCCCACTTCCCCTGTCTCTACGGAAGACAATCTCCCCTTTTGTATTACTACAATACTCTCTTTTGTATTGCCTGTTATGAACAGCATAAGATGTCACACGCTGTGACAGCGACCGCATGTCCTGGAATCCTAAAATTTTAGATAATTAGGATCAAGAGAGATCTCTGCAGCAAGCTGTTTGGTTCAGAGATTTTTTTATGTGTCTCTGGATCATGGCCCTTCTTCCTTCTTTCCATCTTTTCCAGAGAAGTAAACTATTGGCATATGCCCTGTAGGGCGTGCCTACTTGCCTGTAACGCCCCGCGCTGCCAGCCCTAACTGCAGCTTTTGATCTCTTTCTAGGTTTACGGGTCTCTGAAATAAGGTCAGTAAATTAGCTTGTGTAGCTGAGCCGGAGGTGGTTTGTGAATGTGGCTCCCACATACCTAACTTTTGGCTGTTTAATTTCTTGATAAACTTGGCCCCAAGTTATTGGTGGCTGCCCAAAGTCATAGTGGCAATTTTTGGGTATCAGGAAGTCTGAAGGCACCATCAAGCTGCTGATGCACTTGCCCTGCAGGTACAGGTTGACCTGTGGGCAGCACCATACCCCTGGAAGATAGACTTTCAAGGAACAAATCTGACAACTTTGATTTGCATTTTGGAAATGTTACTGACACTGAATGAACTATCCTGAACCTGGGGCAGTTGTCATATGCTCTCTTCCTCCTGAGTGTTGCCAAAACTTGCACTTTTCAGAATGTGATTGCGGCGATAATTTCCATTCATCCTCCACCTGCCAAGCTTTTGCCTCTCTACTGGCCTTTGTTCATTGTTCATTTTGCTGGTAGTACCCCTTTTGTCTCTGTCAATCCTACCATAATGAAGGGGATCTGCCTCCACCAACTTACTGGTCACTGGGGAAGATTTACTGGTGTGGCTGGGAGAGATTTGTGTTTTCATAACCAATGCTGAATAAATACCTACCATATATGCTGTACACTGTATTAGTCTGCAAGAATGTCCTCACCTCCTTCAAAATCTCTTTATCTACAATCCCGTCTAAGTGACTATAGTCAGTGTACAAACTTCCTGCATAAGAAAGGTCACCTTTTAGCCACTAGTGTACTCTGCTTGCTGCAGCTTATTCACGCAACATGAATAGGTTCCACAGGAACACTTCCTTTTACATTTTAGAGGTACACTCAGCAGAAGTGCACCAAATACCCATCCTTACACCAACACTTGGAATTTTGCCGGACACATAGAGGTAAGTAGCTCAGGGAAGGGAAGTGGGGGCTCAGGAGGTATAGCATACCCTTCGAAAGCTGAGTTCAATCCTCAGCCCTGCCTTAAACCCTGAGCACCACAAGAAGTGACCTCTACAGATATGCATTTAGAACAGTTCCATGTTATTTCTTGTGTGTTTGAATCAGAGGGATGTTTTGATGTAGCTGATTTGGGTTGAACAAGACAAAAATGTCCACTTATCCACATCCTTCTGCCATACCCACTGCAGATAAACTCTCTAAGACAGGAGGATTCTCCAAGAAATAAGAATATCTGCTTCAATGGCATTTGTCTCTTCTGTTTTTGTTTATTTTAGGGCCACACCCAGCAGTACTTTGGGCTTATTCTTATATCATTTCTGGCAGTACTGAGGAGAATTTATGAGGTGCTGGGAATTAAACCAAGGTCAGTTGCAAGCAAGGCAGGAGCCCTACTTGCTGTTCTATCTCTCTGGCCTCATCACTTGGTTATTTAAAGATGTTGATGGACTTACCCCATTTGTTTGGGAGGTGGGAATGATAGAGCAGGAGAGATGTGCCTGACATTCAAATGTTTCTCAGATAGATCTGTTCCAAGGAGGGAAACAGCAGATATTTCTACTGGGAGAAATGGTTAGGTTCCTTATTTCCAGAGCCTGGAAGTGGTCTCAGAATGAAGAAGGGGCAAGTGAGCTGGGAGGGAAGGCAGAGAAGGTGACAAAAGACCTTTCAGCCCTGAGCCCCAGGCAGATGCAGCCCAGATTACCTGTAGACAACTTGGTGAGCTGCAGATGTTGGGTCTGATCTGAAAGACGTTGGTCCAGTTGGTGCCACATAGCTGCCATACCTTCACCTCACACCAGTACTGGCCAGCTTCCTTCAGCTCTACCTACCACAGTTGCAGGTGGAGTTGGCATGGAAAGACTGCAAGTGTGAGTGGAGACTCTCCTGGGCATACTTCAGCAAACCCTCATGTCCCAAGTGCATCAACATCACATGCCCAGATTGGGCTTGATTTCAGAGCCACATCACAGATAACAGGGAGGTGGAGCCTTGGGCACCTTCCAGGTTGTAGGGGATGACTATTTCTCCATGTTCAGTAGTGTTTCAGTCCACTGTAATTGGGAGACATGCAGCTCCCATCCTGAGATAGGAAAGAGCACTAGGTCAGAGAGGAAAAGCCCCAGGAGCCTGGATTCATCCTCCGACAAACAAATTACCCTTGAGGAGCACTCCTCTTTGGTGCTTTAGACACAGGTCCTGCCACTTTCACACTTCACTTCCATCTCAGCTTTGTTCACCTTTGCAAAACAGTCTCTGCTCAGGGTCAGACCAGTCATGCCACTTCTGTAGGCCCAACTCTGGCCTTATAGGCTTTGCCTCCCAAGCCATTCCATTTCTTGGGGCTTTACTCTGTACCTTTCACTTCTTGTTGATCAAAACTATTTCTAGATTGATTATTAAACCCTTCCAGATCTGATTTCTCACTCTCAAGTCACAGAGCCAACCACACCACCTCATTCTTGGCACATCTTCTTTCCAGACTCCTTAGCTCCATGTCTGGTAGCTGTGCAGGAAAGAGACAGCCAAGAACCTCAACAACGTTAGACAAGTGGTAAGATACCACAGAGGGAAGGAGTACTTTTATATTGTGGCATTACAGTTTTAAACCAAGTTTGACAATTACACTCCAAAGCTGCTAAGCAGCAAGAGAGAACTTAAAACAAAGGCCAGAGTTATAAACAAAATCAAGACATTGTCATGCAATGTGTGCTAATTTTTAAAAAATTATTATTTAATCACCATGTGGAAAGTTACAAAGCTTTCAGGCTTAAGTCTCAGTTATACAATGATCGAACACCCATCCCTTCACCAGTGCACATGTTCCACCACCAAGAACCCCAGTATACCTTCCATCCCACCCCCGCCTGTGTAGCTGATAATTTTCACTTTACTTTCTCTTTACTTTGATTACATTTAATATTTCAACAAAAAACTCACCATTATTATTTGGAGTCCCCCCCGCCAAATCAGACCTGCTGAAAAGGAAGCATTTGGTAATTTGTTTTCCATTGCTGAGAATAAAGAGATATGAGGTTGTGCAGCCACTATTGAAGCTTCACAGTTTTGGATTTCTGTATTTTAGCATTTTAGTAACTAAGTCCAGGAAAATTTCTGCCAGAAATTGCATCATTGCAAGCTCGTACCTCTCTTTAGTGGTCCTTATAAGATGGCAGTCGCCATGCCACATACCCCCTTCCCCCCTCCCCACACTGAAAGGAAAAACTGAGAGAGGAGCATGGGGCCATGGCTTAGTTCATAGTCTAGAGACATTTCTGCAAGAAGCTGCTGGTGCCAAAAGTAGATAGGTGGCCTCCGGGATCATGGTCATTTAGCAACAGAGAGGCCGCACACGTGCGGTCTCTTGAGTCACATCGCAGTGGAGAGCCTGTGCTAAATTTTAACTCTACTGAAAATACATTTATTAATCTACTCTTAACAGAACACGGATTTTTTTTCCATCACTGCACCTCCCATCTTTATATTCTCTTTCCTTTCATGGACAAGCACAAAAAATAGTTTATATGATATTATCTCTACTTCTGATCCCAAATGATTTCCTTCTTTATTGAAATTGGGCTTCTGGATCCCATGACTACACTCTGGTCTAGATCTGCAGGAAAGGCTCCATTTCCCAGCTCAAAAAGATTTAAATGACTTGTCACAGAAAAAAAAAAGACATCGGGCCTTGTTTGATACTTGATGGACTTAAAGATCAAAGAGACTTAAGAGCACATTTTAAACAGAAAACACTGGCCAGATTTGAAAAAATAAAGTAGTTGGTTCCTTCCTTCTTTTCTTCTTTCCTTCCAGATGCATACACATATGGTGAACATTTGGCTTGGACAACTGGGAGAAGGCAAGGCCAGTCAGACAGGTGAATAATACAGAAAAGTATTATTTCTTTTCTTTTCAGAGTCTTGGGAGACTCTGGTGGGATTTCCACAAGGAGAAGTGCAATTTAGGAAAGGGTGGGTCTGAGGATCTTGGGGTAAGCAAGCGAAAAGACAGAACAGGCACTTGTAGAATTCTTAGAGCTGGGTCAGAGCAATAATACAGCAAGTAGGTCAGTGAGTTCCTAAGAATTGCACAGCTGACCTGGGTTTGATCTTTTGCAATACCTGTCTCCTGAGCCCCTCCAGAAGGAACCCTGAGTGTAGAGCCAGGAGTAAGCTCTTAGCACCACTGGGTGTGGACTACAACCCCCCAAAAAATTAAGGCTTAGAATTATTGTCTTCAAGGCAGAAATTGACACCAAGGCAGTATTTAAGAAGTTCTAGAGGGGCCAGAGCAATAGTACAGTGGGGAGGGCATTTGCCTTGCATGTAGTAGACCGAGGTTCGATGCCCAGCACCCCACATAGTCCCCCTGAGCAACACCAGGAGTAACTCCTGAGTACAGAGCCAGGAGGAACCCCTGAGCATCACCAGGTGTGACGCCCCAAAAAAGTAGAAAAAAAAGTCCTAGAGAAGACAGTGTGTCAGAAGAAAAAGGACACACAATTTACAGTTGAAAAGCATTCACATTTAGGGGAAGAGAAGAGCCTCAGAAAATGAGGAATAAAAGTCAGATCTTTGTTCCAATCCTACCACCTACAACAGACTGCAAATTCCTTAAGGCAAGAGCTGCACCTTGTTTATCTTTATATTCTTATTTGCCTAATACAAAATTTTGTTAATTACCACTGTGCGTGTGTATGTGTATTGTTGGTTACATTAAAACTTAAATTTTAAGCATCTAACTAGAGTAAATTATTTGCATTGTGTTGTTGGGTCTTGGCCAGTTCCAGACTTTAGCTGTAACATTCATTTGAGTTTAATCTATGCTGGAGGTGACCTCACTTATGCTGAGAGATCCAATCAGTGCTGGCCATATTTGGACCACAGCACTCTTAGACCAATGCAAATGGATGGAACATCTATTACAACTTTAAAGATCCCCTGAGGAAGAGGCAATTCCCTCCTAAGTCATTCCAACAGTTAACTACTCTTATTTGCCTTCTGTGTAGGCAGTCAGTGTTGGAAAGCAATTTCTCTATGCATCCCTATAGAGTTGTACAGTTTCTGTTCATAGTGGGAGAAATATGCTTTGTATTACTCTTTCCCTGCCAAATTACAGTTCAGCCCCACTGGAATGACACAGTCTGTTACTATAGAGACCTGGAGATATGATATCCCGGGTCTCGGCAGAGACCAAGATCCCAGGCTAAGAAGCAAACCAATCAAAAGAATCTTGTTCCCATCTGAGTTCTCTAGAACCCCAGACTTATTTATCTTTAGTGACCCCATGACTTCAGGTGCAGTTGTAGGAGGACACCATTCCTGTGACTCAAGGTCATGCTTTGACCTTCAAATAATAACCCCTTTAGAAAAGCTGACAAGAGAAGATGGCTGTATTCCAGAAAGTAAGAGAATACACCTTCAAGGTTTACCTGTAGGCCTGAGTTTCAGTTCCTTTTGACCTGACATCCTTTCTTTTTTAAAAAATTTATTTTCATTTTTTTTACAAAGCTGCTTATAACTGAATTTCAGTCATACAGTATTCCAATACCCATCCCAACACCAGTGTACATTTCCCAGCACCAGTGTCCCCAGGTTCCCTCCCATTAACCCCACCACCTACTCCCGGCCTGCCTCTATGGCAGGCACTTGTCTTCTCTCTCACTCTCCTTTCCTTTTTTTATTTTTTATTTTTGAATTCTTTAATTATTGAGTCACCATGAGGGTACAGATACAGATTTACACATTTTCGAGCTTGTTTTTCCCTCATACAATGTTCGAAAACCCATCCCTCGACTGGTACCCATTCTCCACCACCAATAAACCCAGTATCCCTCCCACCCCCCAATTCCATCTCCCCCCCCCCGCCCCGCCCCACCCTGCCTCTGTGGCACGGTACTCCCTTTTGATCTTTCTCTCCAATTGGGTGTTGTGGTTTGCAATAGGGGTATTGAATGGCCATTGTGTTCAGTTTCTAGTCTAGTTTCAGCATGCATCTCCCTTCCTGCAAGGGATCTCCAACCACATTTTACTTGGTGTTCCCTTCTCTATCTGAGCTGCCTTTTTCCCCAGCATGTGAGACCAGCTTCCAAGCCATGGAGCCAACCTCCTGGTACTTATTTCTACTATTCTTGGGTATTAGTCTCCTACTCTGTTATTTTATATTCCAAAGATTAGTGCAATCTTTCTATGTCTGTCTCTCTCTTTCTGACTCATTTCACTTAGCATGATACTTTCCATGCCGATCCACTTATATGCAAAGTTCATGACTTCATATTTTCTAACAGCTGCATAGTATTCCATTGTAGTTTCTTTAACTAGTCATCTGATCTCGGGCACTCGGGTTTTTTCCAGATTCTGGCTTTTGTGAACAGTGCTGCGATGAACATATAATAAATGCAGATGTCATTTCGACTATGTTTTTTTGCTTCTCCGGGGTATATTCCCAGAAGCAGTATTGCTAGGTCAAATGGGAGCTCAATTTCTAATCTTTTGAGAAGTGTCCATATTGTTTTCCAGAAGGGCTGAAAAAGTCGGCATTCCCACCAGCAGTGTAGAAGGGTCCCTTTCTCCCCACATCCTCTCCAACACGGTTGCTTTTGTTCTTTTGGATGTGTGCCAGTCTCTGTGGTGTGAGGTAGTATCTCATGGTTGTTTTGATCTGCATCTCCCTGATGATTAGTGATGTAGAATACTTTTTAATGTACCTTTTGGCCATTTGTATCTCTTCCTTGGGAAAGTTTCTGTTCATTTCTTCGTCCCATTTTCTGATGGGGTTGGATGTTTTCTTCTTATAGAGTTCAACCAGTGCCTTATATACCCTTGATATCAACCCCTTATCTGATGGGCGAATATCCTTTCCCATTCTGTAGATTGTCTTTGTATTCTGGTCATTGTATCTTTTGCGGTGCAGAAGCCTTTTAGTTTAATGTAGTCCATTTGTTGATCTCTGTTTCCTCTTGGTTGCTCAGCTGCGTGTCATCTTTGAAGATACCTTTAGCTTCAATATCATGGAGGGTTTTGCTGACCTTGTCTTCAATGTGCCTTATGGTTTGTGGTCTGATGTTGAGGTTTTTAATCCATTTTGATCTGACTTTTGTGCATGATGTTAGGTTGAGATCTAAGCCCATTCTTTTGCATGTAGTGGTCCAGTTGTGCCAGCACCATTTGTTAAAGAGGCTTTCCTTTCTCTACTTCACATTTCTTGCTTCCTTATCAAAGATTAGATGATCATACATTTGGGGTTGTGTGTAGGGACAGTCCACCCTGTTCCATTGGTCTGAGGCTCTGCCTTTGTTCCAGTACCATGCTGTTTTGATTATTACCGGTTTGTAGTAAAGTGTAAGGTTGGGGAGGGCGATGCCTCCCATCGTCTTTTTCTCAAGAATTGTTTTAGCAATACGTGGGCATTTGTTGTTCCATATGAATTTCAGGATTGCTCGATCCATTTCTTTGAAGAATGTCATGGGTATCCTTATAGGGATCGTGTTGAATCTGTATAATGCTTTTGGGAGTATTGCCATTTTGACAATGTTGATTCTCCCTAACCATGATCAGGGGATATGTTTCCATTTCCTCGTGTCCTCTTTTATTTCATGGAGCAGCGTCTTATAGTTTTCTTTGTAGAGGTCTTTTACTTCCTTAGTTAAGCTGATTCCAAGGGACTTGATTTTATGGGGCACAGTGTGAATGGGATTGCTTTTTCCATGTCCCTTTCCTCTGTCTCTTTGTTTGCATATAGGAAGGCCATGGATTTTTGGGTTTTGATTTTATAGCCTGAAACTTTACTGTACAAGTCCATTGTTTCTAAGAGTTTCTTAGTAGAGGCTTTAGGCTTCTCTAGATATAGTATCATATCGTCTGAGAATAGTGAGAGTTTGATTTCTTCCTTTCCTATCTGGATGCCCTTGATATCTTTTTCTTGCCTAACAGCTATCGCAAGTACTTCCAATACTATATTGAACAGATTTCATTCTCCTTTTGGGCATTGTGGTTTGCAATATTGATACTAAAAGCTCTTGTCCAGCATGACCATTCCCAGATATTCTTGGCGTTTACATCCTTTCTGCAAGCTTGTGCCAATAGGCAGTAGCGTTTTCCTCCACAGTGCATTGGTCATCTGCTCTAGTCATTATTGTCACATTGAGAACGTGCAGATGAAACAAGTCTTGAGAAACTTTCTGAATGTGGAAGTTCTCTTGACCCATGGAGGAACCTATCCCTATATTTTACAACATTGGTTTGGTTTCTTTCCAGGATCCTCTGCCATGTGTAATCAATGGAAATATGAGCAAAGAGAAAGTGTGGCTAGGGATGACCACCAGTGCACGGGGACAAGATGCTTTATCTATATCTGTGATGGAGTTAAGAGAGATCTCTTGTACTTGACTGTTGGAATTCACTCTTTGCTGCTCTCTAAATAAAAAGAATGGTCACTATCACTGTTATCCCATTGCTCATCGATTTGTTCGAGCGGGCACCAGTAACGTCTCTCACTGAGAGACTTATTGTTACTGTTTTTGGCATATCCAATATGCACGGGTAGCTTGCCAGGCTCTGCCGCGTGGGCTCAATACTCTCAGTAGATGCTGGGCTCTCCAAGAGGGGTGGAGGAATTGAACACCGGTTGGCCACGTGAAAGGCGAAAGCCCAACCGCTGTGCTATCACTCCAGCCCAAATAAAAAGAATAGAAACAGTTATTCGTATTTGCTAGACAATGGAATTTAAAGGTAGAGGACAGGGGCTCGAGCGATAGCACAATAGGTAGGGCATTTGCCTTTCACGCGACTGACCCGGGTTCGATTCTCAGCATCCCATATGGTCTCCCTAGCACCACCAGAAGTAATTCCTGAGTACAGAGCCATGAGTAACCCCTGAGCATCGCCGGGTGTGACCCAAAAAGGAAAAAAAAAGGTAGAGGACATTGGGTGAATGTGTGCAAAGATTCCTACATCCGTTAGATGTGCCAATTTGCTCTCCAGCAACCCCATTAACAACATTTGAACAGGTCACTCTGACGAAGCAGTCCACTTTGTCTTTGGACAACTCCACCACTAGTCAATTTCTTTTCTTCGTTTTTATTTTTGTGATGCAGGTCTGACTCAACCCAGGATTACACAGAAGAGAAATGTGCCCTACCACTGAGTTTATAGAATTATTTCTGATGTAAAGTTGAATTGAAGGACAGGGGTTGGGACTACAACTTAGCAGTGCTCAGAGATTACTACTAGCTCTGTGCTCAGAGATCACTCCTAGAAGTGCTCAGGGAAACTTATGCAGTGCCAGCACTTGAATCAGGTCAGCCTCATGCAAGGTAAGTACCTATATGGTGTGTATTATTTCTCTAGTTCTATCAAATTGAATTTTATCTCTTCATAATTCCACTGCTCCTACTCCCACTCTTGCCTGGGGGTTGGGTATGGCAAATGGTGGGAAGTAGGGGTTACACAAAAATGCCCAACCTCTTTGACATGATAATGCTGCAGTATTTATGTAATGGTACGTTCTCTGCAGCATTTCATAAATCCAATGAAAGAAAGTATGTTTACTGATAGGGTATCTATTTACTATCTAGAGTACTCCTGATTCACAATTTATAAAAAATCTAGTATGTGTCTTTAAACATAAGAAAATAATACCTGGGCTATTAAAGTTGCATATCTCCTTGTAGCCTCTCAAATGTGATTGTACAGATATGAGTTAACTATCCTTAAACGAGGCAGCTTTGCTTTGCTGTTCTGACAAAATGATCAAACTTTTCTTCCTATTTTGTTTTAACTCCTTACTGATGATTTTTGTTAACTGATAATCCTTTACTCATCCTTCCATAAACTTTTATTAAGCACATAATGCATTATCTACCTGACTCTTCCAGGCTCTGTGGGTACCTCCCTTCAGTAGGCTCACAATCTAGGAGAGAGTCGTACAGGAACAGAGGGGGGGCTGTTTTTCTCAGAACACACAGTAGAACTTCCTAGCTTAGATGGAAGGAGGGTAAGAAGACGCTTCCTGGAACACAAACTCTGAGATAAGTCTTTATTTTTTCTTTTCTTTTCTTTTCTTTTCTTTTCTTTTCTTTTCTTTTCTTTTCTTTTCTTTTCTTTTCTTTTCTTTTCTTTTCTTTTCTTTTCTTTCCTTTCTCTCTTTCTTTCTTTCTTTCTTTCTTTCTTTCTTTCTTTCTTTCTTTCTTTCTTTCTTTCTTTCTTTCTTTCTTTCTTTCTTTCTTTCTTTCTTTCTTTCTTTCTTTCTTTCTTTCTTTCTTTCTTTCTTTCTTTCTTTCTTTCTTTCTTTCTTTCTTTCTTTCTTTCTTTCTTTCTTTCTTTCTTTCTTTCTTTCTCTCTTTCTTTCTCTCTTTTTCTCTTTTTCCCTCGTGGATTAGACCCAGTTGTGGTCAGGGCTAACTCCTGGCTCTGGACTAAGGGATAACTCCTGATGGGGCTCAGGAGATTTTATACAGTGCCAGAGATTGAACCCAGGTTGGCTATGTGTAAGGCAAGTACCCTATAATCATTTTGACTCAAAGATGTCTTTTTATAATTTTTACTTTTGTTTTTTTTTTGTTTAGTTTTCTGGCCACACCTGGCAGTACTAAAGGTTACTCCTGACTCTGTGACAGGGATCACTCATGGAGGTGCTTGGGGAACCATATGTGATACCAGGGATTAAACCTGGGTCACTCATTTAAGTCAAAAACATTTAAGGCAAGTGCCTTACCCACTGTACTATCTCTCTGGCCCAATAAAGTATTTTTTAAAACTGCAATTTAGGTAATTTGGTTACAATAATGTTTTACACTTTATATATCAGTGTTAATGCTGATGTATAAAGTTACTGCACCTTCAGTACCAAAGTATCCAACTCCCTCTACCTCTGTCCATATGTCACTGCCAGTTTACCTCTTCCATACCCCCCCCTTCTGCTCACTCCTTGGTAATATCAGTTCTGTAATCAAAGATGAAGGATTTTTCCATTGTTTGCTAATGTCTATTCCCTTGTGTTTTTTTCAGAGATAAGCATTAATAGGTCTTAGTCTGATGGAATTTAAAGAACTTTACACAGAAGAAGCAACATGAAGACTTTTGTTTTGGCTTTGGGGGTCATACCTGAAGATGCTCAGGGGTTACTTTGGCTCTGCACTCAGGAATTACTCCTGGCATTTCTTGGGGGACTATTTGGGATGCCAGGGATTGAACCTGGGTTGGCAAGGCAAACCCCCTACCCACTGGACTATCACTCTGGTCCCAAGAAAGACTTTAGAAGGGAGAAAGAATACAAAGTATTTGAGGACCTGAAGTAATTTCATGTGGCTGGAGCTCAAATCTAAGATTGAAAATGGAAAATGTGGTAGGAAGGATGGAAATTATGTATTAGACTATTAAGAACCTTTTGTGACATGCTGTGCTAGGAGACTCTGGACTTGAGATGGGCATGGAGGAGCTGTGTATAATGCAAACCTTTACCTGGGTTATTGGTGGACATGGCAGCAGGGACCACAGAGAACAGTGTAGGAAGGAAAGCTTTAGGGTGACAGTACTGTCTTTATTATGTTTTACCATAGGAGTGTAGACATGTCAAAGGGGATATGATATGAGTCTTGAAATCAGGGGAAAAATCATTCAGTATAATTAATTTGGCAGTTTTTAGTATATAGGTTGAATTTATGAGTAGGAAGGAGCCTACTTCAGGAGAGTGTGGGGGACAAGATGAAAGCAAGCTAAGAATGAAATCCAAAAGAAGGAATAATTGGAGGAGAATGAGAACAAACAATCAGAGCATTAGGAATGGAACCCACCCCCAAATATTTTGTGTAATGAGGCTAAGGGAAAAGAAGTTCCAAGAAAGAAATAGGTCAACAATTTAGATTATCATAGAAAGTAAGAGCAAATTAAAGCATGAATCAATCAACAGCAAGGTGAAGGTATCCATATTATTGCCACAATTTTTATTTATTCAGTTAGTTTTGGGGCCACACTTGGTGTTCTCAGGGCTTGCTTCTGGTTCTCAAGTCAGGGATCACTTCTTGGGAACCTTATGTGATGCTAGAGATTGAATGTAGGTTGGCCACATGCAAAGCAAGCACCTTACCTTCTGTACTATTTTTCTAGCCCTTATTGCCACAATTTTTGAGCAGCACAATTTTGAGCAGCAGAGAGGGCTCCCATGTCAGAGAATCTGCTGATGTGACAGGTACACTACTACATGCACAGTGAACTTACTTTTAGATTACATGCCAGCAATTTATAGAAAAAAAGCCAGAACTGAGGACAAAATCCTGACATTAAGTAACCAGGTTTGTTCAAATCAGGTGACATGTCGAAAGTGATGCCACTCTTCAGTTCTTGTTAATTCCAAATCACTTCAAAGGCTCTTAAACTCTTAAATGAAGTCACAAAACAAGATTCACAACACAGAGCTTTGCCAGGTTGTGTTCCTTCCAACCTCTATGCTGTCAGCGATTCCCCAGTAAAGTCACACTTGACTATAATCAAATAGAGATCCTCGACTGTGGCTCTCTCTGCTTGCAGGGTAGTGAGAACTTATTTGAAAAAGGAAAAGGGACATGGACCAATAGTTGTTATTGATCAGTGTGGAAACTGTTTCAACATTTTATCAACTATATGATCATCCTGTGCATATTTAATTATGTCAGCCTGGTTGCTTTTTAAATAAAACAAGCAAGGATAAATTATTCCCTAATTCTAAAACTTAACCTCTAAGTGGCCCAAGCAGTACTGTAGTATGCTTGCCTTGAACATGGTAGATCCATCTTGCTGGATTCAATGCCTGGTATTCCCTGACCACATCCCTCCACCCAACTCCGTCTCCCCCACCTTAAGGAGTGATTCCTAAGTGTGGAGCCACAGTTAAGCCCTGGCCACTACTGGGTATGGCTTTCCTTACTACATTAAAAAAATAAAACCCCATAGAAGAAGAATGTTTAAAATAAATGCTAGGCATTATTTCCAATGGTGCTTACCTGGTAAAGTGACTGCTACCATCAGGAGATGGGAGGTAGCAGAAACCCTGGAAGATCAGCTATATGGAGGGAATTTCTGTCATAAATGTCTGCTTTACACAGAAACACCCTAACTTCTTGATCGGTGACATCATGGACCAAGAGTTAAGACAGAAATGAAGAAAGACCATGAAACATTTGTCTTTCTTTGGAACTGGATTGAGGAATACCCCCATTCAATAGGGCCATTATGAATGATTTGAAGAAGCTAATGAAAATCTTAGATAAGGTCAGCTGGAACAGTCATGTGATGGTGAGAGGGAACGGGAGGGGTGAGTAGTTGCCCTCACCAAGTAATGCACTGGTTAACTTCACTTGTGGTTTGTGGCTGTTCAGACTCATTTATAGACTTTGCAGGCGAAAGCACACAGTCTGAGGCGCTTACCAGATCAGGTGCTTACATTCCATTTTTCCTCTTTTCTCACACTTTCATACTTTAGGGGAATTATATATTTTTGAGGAGAAGTTGATTCCATGGTAAACTATCCCAAACTCTGATCTCAACATTCCAGTGTTGGCCCTTGTCTAATACTATTTATAGTGACTACATGAGCAGTATCTCTCTGTGTAGACATCTGCTACAGAACAATATTTGAATCTTCCCAGCCCTCTGCTCCTACACACTTAAGTGACTAAAAGTGACTCTCAATTCCTGGGCTTTTCCTGCCTCACAAGTGGGTGGGGAGAGGACAGTTGGAATAGAGAAGGGATCACTAAGAAAATGATGGTTGGAGGAATCGGTCGGGATGGGAGATGTGTGGCAAAAGTAGATAAAGGACCAAACATGATAACCTCTCAGTATTAAAACTAGAGAGACTGCTGGGAATATATCCCAGAGAGGCAAAAAAGTACAATCGAAACAACATCTGCACATGTATGTTCATCGCAACACTGTTTACAATAGCCAGAATCTGGAAAAAACCCGAATGCCCCAGAACGGATGACTGGTTGAGGAAACTTTGGTACATCTATACAATGGAATACTATGCAGCTGTTAGAAAAAAGGAGGTCAAGAATTTTGTAGTTAAGTGGATGGGCATGAAAAGTTTCATGCTGAGTGAAATGAGTCAGAAAGAGAGAGACAGACATAGAAAGATTGCACTCATCTATGGTATATAGAATAACAGAGTGGGAGACTAACACCCAAGAACTGTAGAAATAAGTACCAGGAGGGTGACTCCATGGCTTCGAGGCTGGCCTCACGTTCCGGGGAAAGGTCAACTCAGAGAAGCGATCACCAACTACATTGTAGTCGAAGGCCATGTGGGGGAAGGGAGTTGCGGGCTGAATGAGGGCTAGAGACTGAGCACAGCGGCCACTCAACACCTTTATTGCAAACCACAACAGCTAATTAGAGAGAGAGAACAGAAGGGAATGCCTTGCCACAGTGGCAGGGTGGGGTGGGGGGGAGATGGGATTGGGGAGGGTGGGAGGGACACTGGGTTTACGGGTGGTGGAGAATGGGCACTGGTGAAGGGATGGGTTCCCGAACTTTGTATGAGGGAAGTATAAGCACAAAAGTGTATAAATCTGTAACTGTACCCTCACGGTGATTCTCTAATTAAAAATAAATAAATAAAAAAAAAACTAGAGAGAGAGTATGGGGAATACTGTCTGCATGGAGGCAGTGGGAGGGTGGAAAATGTGGGGGTATACTAGGGATATTGGTGGTGGGGAATGTGCACTGGTGGAGGGATGGGTGTTTGATCATTGTGTGATTGTAACTCAGACATGAAAGCTTGTAACTGTATCTTAATGTACTAAATATAACTGTAACAGTGAATCATTAAAATTTAAAAAATCCTGGGCTTCTGCTTTTCAGAAGTCTAAGTGGCCCAAGTCATGGCCACATTCAGCCTCTTTCTTTCTAAAGCATGTACATGGAGGCTAGCTCACGTTGATTCTTCTGCTTATGGCCTTGACTAATGACATAGAAGTTGTGTCCTCCAGATGACCCATCTAACTCTCTATATTAGAGAGTAACTGACTAACTAGGAAGTCAGAGATAGGCTGTGTGTCCTGAGGGATTCAGAATGACACACAACTCAACACCACTGATGCTTTGTAAGTCCAGGAAAAGAAAGAGGATGCACTGTGATGGACACATTCTGAGACCAACCCTGGTTCCTGGCCTGTGTTCCATTCCTCTCTGACAGTCAACATTCATATGTGCACAATCAACTATGGTAATGGAGAAGAGCTCCAGCTGGAAGGTGGCCTAGTTCATTTTCTCCAGCCTCATAGTGGGTTCCCCAGAGGAGGGTATCTGCTGCACAGTGCCATCGAGGTCCATGCCAGCCACAACACTAGCTGCACTTGGCCATGTGGGATATGCCACCAAGCTCAAAGATGAGACCTTCTAGCCTGCTAACCCTCCACAGAGGTTCAGCAACTCTCCGTTCCACATGGCTGGCTGCTGTTTCCTGGTAGACACAACCACTCATCTAGCTGTCACTGACAGACGTTTCGGGAGAAAAAAGTGTTTCAAGTCAATGAAAAATCTTCTAAAATACAGTGAAATTTCATTCATTAAGATTGACTAATTGATGACAATTCTGAGCTGGCTGTTTACTCCTACACCACCCCATCTCCTAAACACTTAGAAGAATCAGCACATAATCAAGACAGAAAAAAAGAACAGGAGAATCTGTTTAAACATCGTGTGATTTGCCTTTAATTTTAGCAATCTCTGGAACTGGCCCTTTTCTAAAAACATCGATTTGGGAAAACATCAGATAATATTTTGCTAGAACAAACAGAATGGGCATGTGGGTCTGACCACAATGAAACCGTGTTGTTATGAACTCGTAATGTTTTTGGAATTGAGACTTTCACAGTTCAAGATAGACTTTTCTTGCCCTATACATCTTTCCCAAATAAACATGTGTTTTGAACAGGGGACCTAATTTGTTCACAATCATTTGGGACAAAAAGACATATTTATGCATAGATACATATATATATATCAGTGCATGATTGGGCATATATACATACACATACATACATTAAAACTCCAAGTATAAATCTGGCCCACAGACAGGAAATTCAACATGTGTAGAAATATAGACATTTATTAAATGAACACAAAGTCTCCCTTCACAGGACCTCTCCTGGGTGTGTTTTCTGGGCAATACAGAGACCTCAGGAGCACGAGCATCCTATGGGGCTTAGCATCATGTGTGGGGAAAAGATCTTTGCAGTCAAAATTATCTAGGGCAACGTGGTTGACCTCTGAATTTTATATCTTGGAAACAGGAGAATAATAATAGCATCTGCCTTATTGCGCTTCTGAAATGACTAAATGTATAGCCCGTGCCAAGGGCTTAGCCTGAAAGAAGGAAAAGATAAGAGCTAAAGAAAACAACAACAGAAACAAAAAAACATAATTGGCATGGGAAATCTAAGTAGGATCTGAGTTTTCAGATTGTTTTTCCCTGATGAGGAAATCCAGTCTTCAACTTTTACACAGACACACACACACACAAACACATGTTATAAAGACAGAAAGTTAATGTTCAAAGATTTATCAGACACACAAATCTGCTTTCAACTTTTTTAAAAGCTTTTTTGGGTCACACCTGGCAATGTTCAGGGGCTACTCCTGACTGCACTCAGAAATGACTCCTGGTCATGACTCTTGGGGGACTACATGGGATGCTGGGAATCAAACCCAGGTTGGCCGCGTACAAGGCAAACATACTACCTACTGCAGGATGTTTATCGCTCCAGCCTGCGCTTTCAATTTTGAAATATGAGATAATTATACTTAATGTTTTAAAAGTTTAAAATAGGCCTGGAGGGGACTAGAAAGAAAGTATAGTGGGTAGAGCACAAATCCCTAGCATCCATATGGTCCCCTGAGCCCCACCGGGTGTGATCTCTGAGCACAGAACCAAGAAAGTCCTGAGTACTGCTGGATGTGACCTTCACACACACACAAAAAGCATGTCTGGAGATATAGTACAAAGAATAAGGTGCTTTCCTGGCACAGGGCTTATCCAGATACAATCCATGACACCACATATGGCTCTCCTTTTTCTTAAAAAAGGAAAGTTATCAATTAAAACAGCATGGTACTGGAACAAAGGCAGAGCCTCAGACCAATGGAACAGGGTGGAATATCCCTACACACAACTTCAAATATATGATCATCCAATCTTTGATAAGGGAGCAAGAGTGTGAAGTGGAGCAAGGAAAGCCTCTTTAACAAATGGTGCTGGCACAACTGGACAACCACATGCAAAAGAATGGGCTTAGACCTCGGCCTGACACCATGCACAAAAGTTAGATCAAAATGGATTAAAGACCTCAACATCAGACCACAAACCATAAGATACATTGAAGACAAGGTCGGCAAAACCCTCCACGATATTGAAGCTAAAGGTATCTTCAAAGATGACATGCAACTGGCCAACCAAGTGGAAACAGAGATCAACAAATGGGACTACATTAAACTAAAAGGCTTCTGCACCGCAAAAGATACAGTGACCAAAATACAAAGACTATCTACAGAATGGGAAAGGATATTTACACAATACCCATCAGATAAGGGGTTGATATCAATGGTATATAAAGCACTGGTCGAACTCTACAAGAAGAAAACATCCAACCCCATCAAAAAATGGGGCGAAGAAATGAACAGAAACTTTCCCAAGGAAGAGATACGAATGGCCAAAAGGCACATGAAAAAGTGCTCTACATCACTAATCATCAGAGAGATGCAGATCAAAACAACCATGAGATACCACCTCACACCACAGAGACTAGCACACATCCAAAAGAACAAAAGCAACCGCTGTTGGAGAGGATGTGGGGAGAAAGGGACCCTTCTACACTGCTGGTGGGAATGCCGACTGGTTCAGCCCTTTTGGGAAAACAATATGAACAATTCTCAAAAAACTAGAGGTTGAGCTCCCATTTGACCCAGCAATACCACTGCTAGGAATATATCCCAGAGGAGCAAAAAAGTATAGTCGAAATGACATCTGCACTTATATGTTCATCGCAGCACTGTTTACAATAGCCAGAATCTGGAAAAAAACCGAGTGCCCTAGAACAGATGACTGGTTGAAGAAACTTTGGTACATCTATACAATGGAATACTATGCAGCTGTTAGAAAAGATGAAGTCATGAACTTTGCATATCAGTGGATCGGCATGGAAAGTATCATGCTGAGTGAAATGAGTCAGAAAGAGAGAGACAGACATAGAATGATTGCACTCATCTGTGGAATATAGAATAATAGACTAGGAGACTAACACCCAAGAATAGTAGAAATAAGTACCAGGTGGTTGACTCCATGGCTTGGAGGCTCGTCTCTCATTCTAGGCAACTCAGAGAAGGGAACACCAAGTAAAATGGTCAGAGGTCATGCGGGGGAAGGGTGATGCGTGCCGAATGTAGACTAGAGACTGAACACAACGGCCACTCAACACCTTTATTGCAAACCACAACACCTAATCAGAGAGAGAGAACAAAAGGGAATATCCTGCCATAGTGGCAGTGTGGGGTGGGGGGAGATGGGACTGGGGAGGGTGGGAAGGATGCTGGGTTTACTGGTGGTGGATAATGGGCACTGGTGAAGTGATGGGTTCTCGAACTTTGTATGGGGGAAACATGAGCACAAAAATGCATAAATCTGTAACTGTCCCCTCACGGTGATTCACTAATTAAAAAAATTTTTTTAAAGTTAAATACAAAAAAAAAGAAAAAGGAAATTTATCTTAGCTCACTGTGGTCATCACTGCTTCTTGCTACAAACTAAGAAATGTACTAAAAGGGCATAAGTTCCATGTTCTCAATGGTAAATATTGCCCTAGAACCATAAAGCTCTGCTCACAGGTCAATGGTATAATTTTTCAAATTGAATGCCCATAGGATAGGTAATTATATTAGGCAAATTCCTTAATAAATTTTCTCAAAACTGGTTCCTTTTGGGTGGCCAGAGAGATAATACAGTGGGTAAAGAGCTTGCCTTGCACACAGCTGACCTGGGATATATCCTTGACATTTCATAAGGTTCCAAAAGCCCTCCAGGAGTGATTTCAGAGCCAGGAGTTAGCTCCTGAGCACTGCTGGGTGTGTCCAAAAACTAAATAAAAGCTAAAAGAAACAAAAAAACCAAACAACTTGTTCATTTCTTCTATTTTAAACCTGGTCTAGAATCCAGTCTACAGCAAGAACTCTCTTTAGCTCTGGAAAACCTCAGGAGATATTGGTCTATGCAGCAGAAACCTTGACTTTGAACCTCTAGTGCACACATTCCCATGCACAGATTAAGAAAGGTTACAGATAAATTTAAGGGGAGACTGAGAGAGACCCACACAGCAGAGATCTGGTTCTGTGTAGATATGTCAACCAAACTACAAAGTGTTACTTGAATACTAGAACGTGAAACCAAATGTTCAGTAGGAAACAAGCACCACTCCTGGCTTGCTGTTTTAGCTGAAACCATTTGCATCTCCACTCCTAATAAATGGGGTGGAGGAGGACAGGAAAGGAGGTTGACAAATCTCTAGTGATTCTTGCAATGCACCAGAATAACAAGGATATTTTTAGTTTCTATTTGCTCCACTTTTCTGGGGGGGACACACCCACCTATGTTCAGGGGTTACTCCTGACTCTGCACTCAGGAATTATCCTGGCAGTGCTCAGGGGACCATAGAGGTTACCTAGAATAAAACCTGTGTTGGCCGCATGCAAGGAAAGCCCCCAGCCTGTTGTACAATCTCTTCATGCCCTCATTTTTGCCACCATCCAGATCCCACGGCTGCTTCCTTCGGAAGGGATTGTAACATGAGGTCCCCATAGACATGCCACTAGACTCCACACCAGACTCAGGGAACACTAGAGGGGGGTGGATGGGAGCCCATCCCTGGGTCCCAAGGGACCCAGCCCCAGCAGCCGACCTCCACAACCCAACCACTGCCACACTCAAGGCTGTTCCTCACACGCTTGGGCTGAACCTCACATATGAGTGAACATATTCCTAGATCTGTTCATCATAAGACACTCCCTACCCACTCTCCATAAGTGCTACATATTTGATGGGGTTCAAACAGTAGGCAACAAATCATAAAGGCAAATACATATGTATATGTATAAATACATATTTTCAGATAAATATACCGAAGCTCACATCACCCAAACTTTAACAACATGTTAGTGATATCCTATAGAATGTCTTGATGGCTCCTGCCAAAATAGAACAATCTTAACACTGTTTCTTATATGAAGACTTTTTTTGTAAGCACGTTCAGCAGTTCTTTATAACAGACAATACAAAATATATTATTTCAATTGTGTTTTGGGACAGGGCTTGGGATGAAAACATCCTGAATTTGGTGGTGGGAAGGTTCAATGGTAGTGAAATTGGTATTTGAATATTAAATGTAATCAAACATTGTGAACTATCTCATAAAATAAAAAATTTAAAAAGAAAAACTCATCTAATTCTCTCAAAGACTTCTCATATTACTAGTAGATTTGTTTGTTTTCTCACCACATTAAAACAAAAATAAAAACAAAACACAGGTCAACTTGTACCTGTGGGGTGAGTATATCAGCAGCTTGATCATGCCTTCAGGCTTCCTGACACCCCCAAAATTGCTTCTGTGCTTTTTGGCCAGACCCCAACAACTTGGGACCAAGTTTACCAAAAAATTAAACGACCAAAAGTTAGGCATGTGGGAGCCACACCCACAAATCACTTCCAGCTCAGCTATACAAACTCATTTATTGACCTTATTTCAGAAACCCATAAATCTCGAAAGAGATCAAAAGACGCAGTTAGGGACTGGAGTGATAGCACAGCGGGTAGGGCGTTTGCCTTGCACGTGGCCGACCCGGGTTCGAATCCCAGCATCCCATATGGTCCCCTGTGCACCGCCAGGAGTAATTCCTGAGTGCATGAGCCAGGAATAACCCCTGTGCATTGCCGGGTGTGACCCAAAAAGCAAAAAAAACAAAAAAAAACCAAAAAAAAAAACAAAAACAAAAGACGCAGTTAGGGCCGGCAGCACAGAGCAATGTGGGCAAGCAGGCACACCCTGCAGGGCATATGCCAATAGTTTATTTCTCTGGAAAAGATGAAAACAAGGGCCATGATCCAAAGACACAAAAGCCAGGCCAACTTCACTGGGGTTCCTCAGACAGGGGCAAGTGTTGTCCCTCTGCCTGTCCCCTAAAAATCCTGGTGGCTGCCAACTTCCAGAACCCAATGAGAAGTGCAAGCTGTCTTCATTGGGGCACCTTGGGGGTGAGGGTGGGTGGTGTTTTCCTCCCGGCCCCAAGCAGAACCCCAGCAGCTAAAAGCCTCCAGAACCTACTGCCGCCGTGCCCAAGGCCACTTTTCACACACTCGGACCAGCCTCACCCAAGATGGGATGAATCTCATCAGTGAGTGGTCCAGCAGGAAAACCCAGGTATGTGGGAACCCATAACTGAGCCTGCTTGAATTGGGACTGGGCCTCTTCCTGCCAGGTCCCCAGTTTTCCAGTAGCTTGGCATTCATATCCACAAACTGTTCCTGGCATCATGTAATCTCATCAATGGTCAAGACCCAGAGACTATAAACTAAAGCTCCTGGAAGAGAATGACACAGAATTTCTTGAACATTATATTCTATCCATAACAAGCAATACAAAACAAATCATATAGCATTGCCTTTTCAGCAGTTTTGAGTGATGGTGGGACTGGTGTTGAAATATTTAATGTAACCAAAGAAGAGAGAGAGTATGGGGGAAATTGTCTACTGAACAGGCAGAGGAAGGGTTGGAATGGGGGTGGGGTTGGGTTGGGAGAATACTGGGGATTTGGGTGGTGGAAAATGCACACTCGTGAAGGGATAGATGTTTGATGATTGTATGACTGAAGCTCTAATATGAAAGCTTTGTAACTGTATCTCACAGTGAATCAATAAAAAGGGGGAAAATAAATAATAATGAAATAATAAAATAAAATTAACATTCTGAATAAAAAAAGTAATGTGGAGTTCTTGCCTAATTCAATCAGCTTAATCAATGGCTGAATAAATAGCAGTAGTCCTACATTAGAAAAATAAACACCCAACATTATTTAAATGTGCCTTATGCCCTCAAATTCATAAGTTAAACAAAGAATTAGAGAACTAGTACAGGGATTAGGGCACTTACCTTTCATGCACTGACACCAGTTTGATCCCCTGAACCCTGCCAGGAGTGACTATCCTGGCTAAGAAACTCAGAGCTAAGGTCAGCTCTGAGCACTGCTGTGTATGCACACTTCCTCTGCAAAACAAACAAACAAGCAAAAAAGATAAATAAGAGCTGAGAGGCAGTCCCAGTGACCGCCCCTCATTCCAGAGGCCCTGGGGACAGCCCTCCTCACTTTTCACTCACGTCATGTCAGATGAAGATGTGAGGCTTTGTATCATCTCCTACTTCAGGTTAGGGTCATAGAGCAATGGTACAAAGTGACTGAAGAATACTGGGGCATGGGGTGGGGGCAGGTTATTCTTCAGGACAAGGGGCAAACTGCCGCTCTTTCCTCTAACCTCTTCATTTCATGCACACCACAAAAGAAGACAGAAACCCAACAAATAAAAATTAAGACTGAATGTAAATGGAATCAAAAAGTTCAAGGAAGTATAGTAAAGACAGTGTAAATGCTGTGCAGTCAGGGAAGCAGGAACTTAGAGGACTGAAGTGACTCGAGCATTGGTGGGACCCATTTTAAAGTGCAGGATGGACTCAGGCTTTAGCTAGAGTGGTCAGGCCCCTTAAGTTTTGGCAGATGCCTGAGTCTTCAGGTTCCCTGTTGTGCCCACAGAGGCCCCATGTGACCCAGAGGGATGGGAAAGTTTTCCCACATGCCGGCTGCCTCAGGCATGTAGAGATGTCTGGGGACCATCTCTGAAACATATACCAGGTTCCTGTCTGCCCTCTGCTCCTTCTTCCACTTCGCATCGGTAAGTGCCTTCATCCTGTAGGTCTGCAGTGAGTACTCTAAGGGAGAGAGTCTTGGGATATAACTTTGGGATATGACTTTGAAACCTGGAATAGCACTTTACTTGATTGATCTGTGTAGCTGTTCTTTTGCAAGCACAGAACACCACAGGCACCAATATGGGCAATCTCCACATCACTGAAGAACCAATTCCCTGAAGCTGGGGATTCCTGCCTTGGGCCAAACCAAGTAAACTAGTTCCAGGCGCTCCCCTCCTATAAAGGTGCTCTCAGTTCTTCAAACTGAGAGGTCTCTCACTAGTAAACCAAAGCAAGGCAGAGAAGCCTGTAGAGAAGATGCTACATCACTTTTCAACACCTGGGGAGTGAGCATGCTGTTAAAGAGAGCATAGGGACTGACTGAGGCATTCTCCAAGAGTAGGGAGTCTCAGTAAATATGTGGATTTAAAAAGCCAACAACACCTTTGTGGGCAGAGAGAGATCCAATAGGCTGAGCACACACAGGGGACCATGGATCCATCCAAGCACTGTGTGATACATGAATGTTGCTGGGAACAAACGTTCTGAGCACAGAGCTGAGAGTAGCCTTTGAGCACTGCCGAGTGAGCCCCCAATACCTTTTATTATTCTTTTAATCACCCAGAACAGACAAAAAAAGCAAAGCTGATTTGTGCAACGTAGTCTCGTTAAGCAAAGATGCATGTCTGGTGTATAAAATTGACAGCAATGTGTCTTTTAAAACTTAAAAATATTAAAATCTCTCTCTCTCTTTTTTTTTGCTTTTTGGGTCACACCCGGTGATGCACAGGGGTTATTCCTGGCTCATACACTCAGGAATTATTCCTGGCGGTGCTTGGGGGACCATATGGGATGCTGGGAATCCAACCAGGGTCGGCCGCATTCAAGGCAAATGCCTTACCCGCTGTGCTATCGTTTCAGCCCCAGAATATCTAAGAGATAAGCATACATAGTAATGAGGGATGGGGAGAAAGCCCAGCAGTCTGGAGCATGTGTCTTGCATGTGTTGTAACCTGGGTTCCAACTGCAGCATTGCATGCTCTACCACTTTCATTGGGGAGTGTGGAGTATTTCAGCCACTGATCCAACACCAAGCATTCTGGACCAGCTGGGTGAATATTCCCAGAATGTCCCCTGGGGCCTCTGAGCACCACTTAGGAGGCTTAGCTCCCCTGCAATATTTTATGTTATGTTGAGCTCAGGTAAGCTGTGTCTTTCTTGGTTGAGAATATCCAGCAGAGTCTCCCTAAGTTGTGATAGATGGCATAATAGGGAAGGCACTTGTGTTCTACAGAGCAGTTACAGTTGCAACCTTGGTTTGATTCCTGACGTTGCTAGGGGTCACCCTGGAGCACAGAATCAGGCATAACCCCTGAGAGCCCTTCTCCACCCCACCCCCAACACATATAATATATAAGTAAAAGTAAAAGCACATATGAGAATTTTGGAAATGCCTAAGTGTAAGAGTGCCTGTCTGGTAAGTGTGAGGCCAAAGAGGCAACAAGGTCAAACCCTGCCACCCTGTCACCATGTGCTTGAGTAGATCCCAACAGTTACTTGGGATTCCAGATGTCAAGTGTGTGAGCACTGGTGAGCACCAGTTGTGTGTGTGAGCCGTAGTCATTACAGAAACACAACAACAAGAAAAACAAAGGGAAAAAAAACAGAGAAAAAATTATTATAATAAAGCAACTCCACAATTAACTTCCTACTTAATGATGAACAGCTAAAAACTTTCCCTGTAAGATCAGTAACAAGACATGAGTGGTAAGAACTCTTACCACTTCTATTTAATGCAGTACTGGAACTAACTTCTAGAGCAGTTAGTCAGAAAAATAAATGAGGGCCAGAGCAACATTACAGGTAGGGACAGCAAGTGAAGAGCTTGCCTTGCTACTAGGTATAGCCCAACACCCCCACTCCCTGCCCCAAAAGAAATGAAATAAAATCTGGAAAAATGGCATATGGTGAGATAGAAGTAAGATTGCCTCTGGGCTGGACAGATAGTATAGGGGTTAAGGTGCTTGCTTTGCATGCAGCTGAATCCAGTTCGATCCTCGGCACTGCATATAGAGGATCAGGAGTGCTCCCTGAGCACAGATCCAGGAATAAGTCTTGAGCACAGCTCATGTAACACAAAAAAGAAGCAAAAATTGTGTGTCTCAAAATAGAAGAATCATATATATACAGAAACTGCAAAAGACCACCCTAAGCCTGGGAGGACTTCCAGGCTTTTCCACTAAGTTGCAAGATATTTAAAAATCAGTTAATAGAACTAATCTCCAGAAAAGCATGGGGCCACCTTCACTTCCCAGGTACACTGGTCTGGTCTGACAACAAGAAGGTCTGGAGCCTTCTTGAAATGGGGGTGCGGAGTCCCCCTTCTGCCTGAAGACACAGCAGCCTGCAGCAACACTTCACAACCTTCAGCTTGACACTAGATCCACAACTGAACCACATCAAACTGCCAAGCCACCAAACTGTTTCAGATCTATAGCTCCTGGACCAAGCAAGCAGCCACACAACACCTCCAAATTTCATAGTACTCTCAGACCAGTCAGTAAATCTATGGGAAAGTTGCACAGAAGACCACCACCTAGCACAAATCAGCACAGCAGATCCTCAAACAATGACTTCAGAAGCATCATTGTGAGATACAAAAATGATCACAAATTAACTCTTATTGATCTAAGATTTGATAATTCCATTTGCCTTCGTGTGGTAACAAATAATAAGAAGTAAATGTATTCATGCCTACAAGGTCGGAGTGGTGAGGGGAAGTGGAAACTGGGACATTGGTGGAGGGAAGGTCACACTGTTGGTGGGATTGATGTTGGAATACTGAATGCCTGAAACAACTGTATTATGAAGAACTTGATAAATCATTGTATTTTAATAGAAATTTTAAAAATCCTTTGCATTTCTATACACTAACAACAGAGAAAGAATTTAAGAAAACAATTGTTTTCTTGTTCTCTCTTGAACACATACTTCTCTTTCTCTCTGCTCATGTTTTTATAAGTAAATTTTGTTCAATAAAAACTATTTTTGGGGGGACTGGGGCAATAGCACACCGGGTAGAGCATTTGCCTTGCTTGTGGCCGAACTGGGTTTGATTCTCAGCATCCCTTATGGTCCCTTGAGCACCGCCAGGGCTAATTCCTGAGTGCAGAGCCAGAAGAGATACCTGTGCATCACTGGGTGTGACCCAAAAAGCAAAACAAAACAATACAAAACAAAACAAAACAAAAAACCTATTTTGTGGATGGGGTGGGGGTGGGGGCGGGAGGGATACTGGGATCATGGTGGTGGAAAATGGGCACTGGTGGAAGGATGGGTACTTGAGCATTATATGACTGAAACACAAGCACGAAAGTTTGTAAGTCTGTAACTGTACCTCATGGTGATTCACTAATAAAAATATTTTTTTAAAAAAGAAGCAAACAAAATCTAAGAAAAGAAAAAAATTGACTAAATATTTCTGTAGTTCTGAATGCTCCCTATGGCATTTACTTTTATATAACTGTATTCCACTAACCTTGGTAAAATGACTCACGTAATAATGAATATAGCATAAAAACTTTAAACACAATCTTACAAGTATAGTATATACTCTTAATACTGAAATTCAAAACACTTTTGGGACCAAACAAAAAAAATAAGAAATGAGTGAACCATTGTTATTAAATATGTATTAGCTATAAAACATAAGTGAGCCATTTTTAAACATAGATTATAATTAATTCTGGTAATTTGTGTGTTAAAATATTGGTTAGTAAAAATTACATAATTACTAATGAAAAAAAACCCAAAAACTATTCTGTGAAAAAAGGAAGGAAGGAAGGGAAGAAAGAAAGAAAGAAAGAAAGAAAGAAAGAAAGAAAGAAAGAAAGAAAGAAAGAAGCAAAGAAAGAAAAAGAGAAAGAAAGAAAGAAAGAAGAAAAGAAAGAAAGAAAGAAAGAAAGAAAGAAAGAAAGAAAGAAAGAAGGAAGGAAAGAGAAAGAATGAAAGAGAGAGAAAAAGAAAAAAGAAAGAGAAAGAAAGAAAAAGAGAAAGAAAGAAAGAAAGAAAGAAAGAAAGAAAGAAAGAAAGAAAGAAAGAAAGAAAGAAAGAAAGAAAGAAAGAAAGAAAGAAAGAAAGAAAATGGGAAAGAGGGAGAGAGAGAAAGAAAATAAACTGATTCACAATAGTATTAAAATGAATAAAATACTTAGTAATAAATTTAATCAAGAAGGTGAAAGAGGGCTAGAGAGATAGTATAATGGTAATGGTCTTACATTCAGTTGACTTGGGTTTGACCCCTAGTACCACATATAGTCCCCTAAGCATCACCAGGAGAGTGACCCGAGTGTGGCCCAAAACACAACAGCTGTGACAACAAAACCAAAAAAAAAAAAAGGAAGGAAGGTTAACGATTGTAACAGTGAAACTGTTAAACATTAATGTTGAGAAAAACCCACGTATGCGGGAATAGGGTCTGAAGACACCAGGCCACATGGCAGCGAAGATGGTTAGTCCCTTCCGGTCTCCTTGTGCCTGCAGGGTCCTGGTTGTCACGTCCATGAACTGCCTACTAGCACCATTTAAGCTCATTAACGGCCTTGATCCAGAGACTCACAAATGAATCCCAAAATATTTTAGCTCTTCAGGATGGGAGATGCGGGCTGAAAGTAGTCTATAGACCGAACATGATGACCATTTAATACCTCTATTGCAAACCACAACACCCAAAAGGAGAGAAAGAGCAAAAGGGAATGCCCTGACACATTCTACATGCCATGGGGTAGGATGGAGGGGACGGGGTGGGGTGGTGGGAGGGAAGCTGGGACCATTGGTGGTGGAAAATGGGCACTGGTGGAGGGATAGGTACTTGATCATTGTATGACTGAAATGCAAGCAAGAAAGTTTCTAAGTCTGTAACTGTACCTCACAGTGATTCACTAATAAAAAATTCACGAATCACGATCATGAAATCCCGTTAATCATCGATTTCTCGAGCAGTCTCAGTCACCTCTCCATTTGTCCTTTCTCTGAGGTCTTAGAAGTCTCTCTCCACCTGGCCCTCCCAACGATGTCGCACTGGAGGCTCTTTCAGGGTCAGGGGAATAAAATCCAGCTTGTTACTGGCTTTAGCATATGAATACACCATGGGAAGCTTGCAAGGCTGTCCCATGTGGGCAGGAAACTCAGAAGCTTGCCAGTTTCTCCCAGAGGGAGAAATAGGCTACAAGATATTGCTTCTGGGAGTTTGCTTTTAAGTCTCTGGATGTTGGCTGTTGATGGGATTACACACACCTGGGTTCCTCTGCCGGTACCTTCATGCATGAGGCCTGTCCACACATGTGGAGAGGGGCCTCAAGCATGACTGTAGCTAGGTTCCGGTGGTCTTCGGCTGCCGGGAGCTCTGCTCGGGGTGGGGAGGGAAGCTGGAGCCCATCCTCTCCGAGGGGCCCCGGGGAAGATAGCCAGGCATGCGGGCTAGAGACTCTCTTTTTTCAAATAAAAAATTTAAAAAAATGTTTTAGCTCCCTATGGCGATGTTTCCAGACTCCAATCATTTACAATTTTAGAATTCTAGGAGCTCTCATGATATTCATAATAAGCAATAGAAAATAAATTATCTAGGATCTGCCTGTGGCAGGCAGACTTGAACAGTGGTGGGAAAATTTGAAATAATGGTGGTGGGAAGGTATGATGGTGGTGGGAAGGTGTAATGGTGGTGGGATTGGTGCTGAAATATTGAATGTTATCAATGTGAACAACCTTATGAAAATAAAATTCAAAAATTCAAAAAATAAACATTAATATTGGGCACTGGAGAGATGGTACAGGTGGTACAGGCTCAGTCTGAGCACTACCAAGAGAGACCCTGAGCACAGTCGTGAGTCGCTTCTGAGAGCCACTGAGTGTTCTTCAGACACCTCCTGCTACACCACAGACAAAACAAGAACTAAAAAATAATGGAAGAAATTGAATACAACACAAACAAAAGATGGAAAGATCCCCATATTCAAGTGTTGGAATAATTAATATTGTTAAAATGCCTATAATACCCAAAGAAATCTTCAAATTGAATATAATAACTATCAAAATTCTAATGGTTTTTATTTTTTGTCAAGAATAGGGGGGAAATCCTTATATTCAGACTGGAGAAAAAGTACTTCAGACAAGGTGCTTTCCATATATGCTTTCCAGGATTGACCTGGGTTCAATCCCCTATACTACATATGATCCCCTGAACTGTGCCAGAAATTATTTCTGAGCTCAGAGCCAAGATAAACTCTGAGCACTGCTAGGAGTGGCCCTCATAAGAAAAACTCCTTAGAACACAATGACTCTGAAATCCAAAGCAAATTTGAACAACAAAACTATAAATCTCACACTTCTTTATTTCAAAATACATTATACAGCAAGGTAGCTGGAAGCAGGAACGTGGTCTTTCGTCTTCACATTGGCTGACGGACTGGCATCAAAACTGACATACAAACCAATGAATAAACAGAGAGTCCAGAACCAAATCTATGCATCTGTGGTAGACTTATCTTTCACAAGGATGCAAAGACACTGGAGGAAGGATCATCTTTTCAAGAAATGGCAAACTGAAATACAGTCTTCCCAAACTGAATTCCCCATGCAGAAGAATGAATTTGAATCCTTGTCTCAGACTATATTAAACAATCAAATCAAGCTAGATTAAACATTTAAAATTAGGAACTTAAGTAATAAAATTATTTGAATAAAACAAAGGGAAAATCTACTTGATATTGGTTTAGTTTATGATTTTTCTTTGGGAGACGTTACCCTTGAAATCACAAAAACTAAAGCAAAAATTAAGAAATGGATCATAAACTTTGATACTTTGATCATAAACTTTGTATCACTGTATCACTGTCATCCAGTTGTTCATCAATTTACTCGAGTGGGTGTCAGTAATGTCTCCATTTGTCCCAGCCCTGAGATTTTAGCAGCCTCTCCTTACTTGTCTTTCCCAATGATTGGAGGCTCTTTCAGGGTCAAGGGAATGAGACCTGTTATTGTTACTGTATTTGGCATATCGAATATGCCACAGGGAGCTTGCCAGGCTCTTCCGTGTGGGCAGGATACTTTCAGTAGCTTGCCGGGCTCTCTGAGAGGGATGGAGAATGTATATCAGAGAATACAAGAAAGTATGTTAAAATCAAACACATGTGTGCTGCTTTAAGCACATCAGTGGGCTAGACGATAAGAGGTCACTGGGCCAAGAAGTGGCCACACGCTTCTAGGAGCTTTGTTTTATATAGTCTCTGGATCTTGGCCATTGGTGGGATTATGTGGCACAGGGGGCAGCTTCTGGGTGTGACTACCAAGCTACTGGAAAATGGGAGGTCTAGGTGGAGGAGGCGCAGTCCCATTCCAAGCAGGCTTGGAGATCTCAGCCCCGGGTCCCACATGCCTGGGTTCCCCTGCCGGTTCCTTCATGCATGAGGCTTGTCTGAGTGTGTGGAGAGTGGCCTTGAGCATGGCTTGTCTGAGTTCTGGAGGTTTTCGGCTGCCAGGGCTCTGCTTGGAGTGGGGAGGGAAACTCAGCCCGCCCCCCTCCAAGGGGCCTCAGTGAAGACAGCCTGGTACAGAGATAGGAGATTCTACATAAACTTTGTAACAACCTAAAATATATAGCACACAAATAGAGAAACGGAATTGCATCAAATTTAAAACTTCTGCACAGCAGAAAGAAAAAAGTAATAAAGTGAAGAGAATCCATGGAACAGGAGGAAATAATTAAACATTTTTCTAATTGAATCACGGTGATAAATACATTTTCAAAGTTGTTCATGATTAGATTTCAGTCAAAACCCATCTCTTCACGAGTGTACTTTTCCCACCACCAGTGGTCCCCGTTTCCCTCTTGCCCTTCACCATCCCCACCCCCTGCCACCTACAATTATGGCAGGCACTTTTCCTCTCTCTCTCTCTCTCTCTCTCTCTCTCTCTCTCTCTCTCTCTCTCTCTCTCTCTCTCTCTCTCTCCTTTTGGGCTTATGGTTTACAATACAGATAATGAAAGGTTATCAGGTATATTCCTTTACCTACTTTCAACACTCAGTTCCTGTCCAAAATGAGCATTTCCAACTATTATTGTCATGTTGATCCCTTCTCTATCCTAACTACCCTTTGCCGCAGACACTTTCTTGTGCCAAGTGTCCAACTATTTGCCAGTGGAAGAAATATTTTAAAAGTATTTTTATAGTAATATCCAAAATATATAAAAACTTTATAAAAAACTTATATGACTTAATAGCAAAAAATAACCTTAATATTTATAATGGTGCATGAACATTTCTCAAAAATAGCCCACAAATATATAAAAATAGCCCACAAATGTATGAAAAGGTTCAGAGCAATGCTAATGATCAGAGAAATTGAACTCAAAACCACAGTGAGATATCTTTAAAATGGTGATTATCAAAGTATTGGTGAGTATGTGAAGGAAGGGAATATAAGTTGATCCAGCCACAAAAAAAAAATACATGTGCATTTCCTAAATTTAGAAAATAAAACTACTTGGTGAAAGGCTATTGGTCCTTTGGTGGTGGAGATAATGTAATATATTTTAAAATAATATGTATTTTAAATGGTGTGAAATTGTATCCTTAAAACACTTATTGTAAACTGATGTCATCTCAATGAATAATTAAAAATAAAATTACCATATGATCTAGCTATTCAACCTTTGTGTCAAAAGGAAATAAATAAATATCTTGGAGAGATATCTGCAAGATTCTTTATTTCTAATTGCCAAAATATAAAAGAGAGGGGATATGGTGCCACCAGCAGGTCAACCTGTACCTGCTGGGTGATTGCATCAGCAGCCTGATGGTGCCTTCAGGCTTCCTGATACCCCAAAATTGCCACTGTGCCTATGGCCAGACCTCAACATCTTGGGGCCAAGTTTATCAAGAAATTAAATGGCCAAGCGGGTCTCTGAGTGTCCACTGACACGAGCAGCCCCACAGAAACGCAAAGGTAATAAATGTCCATATTTTACATAATATACCAATTGTAGAGAATATTTTGCAAATAAAGAAGAAGATTAGAAAACTTCAAAAAAAAAAAAAAGAAATTAAATGGCCAAAAGTTAGGTATGTGGACTGGTGAAAGGTTGGTTGTTGGAAGACTGTATGACTAAAACTTAATCAGGAACTATTTTGTAACTGTGTATCTCACAGTGATTCAGTTTTTTAAAAGACTTTACTCTCAAATTATACTCTACTTTCTGTGCTCATCAAGTGATATTTGTAATAATATTAGAATAATCTTTCCATTATAAACAAGCCTGGTCACAGGTTGTGAGATACAATAACATTTGACAGAATGTTATAATAAATCTTCTGAAAGGCAAAAAAAAAGTTAGGTATGTGGGAGCCACACCCACAAACCACCTCCGGCTCCGCTATACAAGCTCATTTGTTGACCTTATTTCAGATACCCGTAAATCTCGAAGAGATCGAAAGATGAAGTTAGGGCCAGTGGTGCAGCACCCTATAGGTGAGTGGGTGCACTCCACAAGACATATGCCAATAGTTTATTTCTCTGGAAAAGATGGAAATAAGGGCCATGATCCAGAGACACACAAAGGAATCTCCAAACCGAGAAGCTCGCTTAAGAGATGCCTCCGGACTTTAAGCCAGGCTGACTTCATCGGGTGCCTCAGTGGGGGGCAGGCATCATCCCTCCACCTGCCTCCTAAAAATCCCTGGTGGTTGCCAACTTCCAGAACCCAATGAAAAGTGCAGGTATGCAGGTTCAGTGACGACAAACTCCAGGCCTCAAGGGACAGGGAATGGACCATGCCTCTCCTCCATGCTGTCCACATGGAACCCTGGAGGTCATGCCCACAAAGTCTCTCCAGCTGCTACTTAAGCTCCTTGGCGGCCATGATCCAGAGACACACAAAAGAATCTCTGAACCGAACAGCTCACTGCTGAGATTTCTCCAGACCCTAATTATCTAGGATTTTGGAGTTCCGGGCCACAAGACATTTTATGCTATTCATAACAAGCAATGCAAAAGAGAGTATAAGGGAGACTGTCTGCCATAGAGGCGGGGGGAGGGGTGGGAGGGTGGGATCCTGGGGACATTGGTGGTGGAAGGATGTGCACTGGTGGAAGGTTGAGTGTCTGATCATTGTGTGACTGAAACTCAAATAGTGAAGCTTTGTAACTGTATCTCATGGTAATTCACTTAAAGAGAAAAGCAATGTGGAGTTCATGCCCAATTCAATCAGTTTAACCAATGGCTGAATAAATAGCAGTACTCCTACATTAAAAAAAATGACACCCCAAGGGACCCAGCTCCAGCAGCCAAAACCTCCACAACCCAACCACTGCCACTGCCACGCTCAAGGCTGCTCCGCACACTCTCAGGCCGAGCCTCACTCATGAGCGAAGTCCTATGGAATCCAGGTAATGAGGAACTTTGTGACTTTGGACTCTGGGCTCAACGGGACCAGGAGCAGAGAGCCTCTTCCCGATTTCCCCAGTCTCTGGCGACCCAGGGGTCACACTCATAAGCCATCTCTTGCCGGCGCCAGATAATCTCACCATTGGCCACCATCCAGATCACACAGCTGCTTCTCCCGGTAGGGAGCATAACATGAGGCCCCCATAACCATGCCACCGGACTATGTGCCAGACTGTTTCACACAAGGCACCCCAGAGGGGGGGAGGTGAGATCCCTCCCCGTCCCAAGGGACCATACTCAAGGCCACTCCCCATGTGCTCGGGCTGAGCCTCACATATGAGTAAACATACTCATGGACCATGCAGTCGCTTTTGCAGCTAGGCGACACATCATAAAATACTCCTTACCCATTCCCCATAATTACCACACCACATTTGATGGGGTTCAGATGGTAGGCAACAAATCATAGAGGGAAATATATATATGCATATACACATATTTTCAGATATATGTATGTATGTATATATACATATATATGTATGTATATATATACATATATATGTATATATATATATACCAAAGCTCACCTCACACAAACTTTAACAACATGTTAGTGATATCCTATAGGATGCCTTAATGGCTCCTGCCCAAATAGAACAATCTTCACACTATTTCCTTGATAAGTTCTTTGTAAGCATGCTCAGCAGTTCTTCATAACAGACAAAACAAAATATACTATTTTGGTTGTATTTTGGGACAGGACTTGGGGCTTGGGATAGAAGCATCCTGAATTTGGTGGTGGGAAGGTGTAATGGTGGTGGGATTCATGTTTGAATATTAAATGTAATCAAACATTGTGAACAATCTTATAAAATTAAAACATTTAAGAGAAAAGTAATGTGGAGTTTATGCCCAATTCAGTCAGCTTAATCAATGGCTGAATAAATAGCAATGCTCCTACATTATAAAAAGAATATGAAAGGGAGGAAGCTAAGTCTGGTAATGAACAAGTGGAGACTATATTATACGTATATGATGGAATATTGTTGAGCCATAAAAAGAAGGAAATGTAGGGCCAGGGAAATATGACTCCAGTGGTGGGGTACATGTCTTGCATGTGAGGGTCTGGGTTCAATAGTGAACCCATAGTCCTGGAGTTGCCTGCACAACACAATTTTTTAAAAAGAAAATCTGCTCATAACAACATGAATGAGCCTGGATTTTATTCTCAGCATCATAGAATGAAATGGGGATTTCCAGGGCTTGGGAGAAGTGGAAAAGCAGAAATGCTGGTTAAAGGATACAAAAATTTAATTAAGCAGAATGAATGTTCCAGTGTCCTATGCCGTGTCTAAGGACACTGGACACAGCATAGAACACTTAATACCCATTTTCCATAATTTTTGTACCATGTTTGAAGGACTTCAAATATGGTGTGAACCATGGGAATACCTGTAAGGGTGATTGGAGGCTGCCCTAAAAGCCTCTAGCCCTCTCAGAGAGCCCCGAAAGCTACTGAGTGTGCCCCGCCCACATGGCAAAGCCTGGCAAGCTACCCGTGGCATATTCAATATGCCAAAAACAGTAACAACAATGGGCCTCATTTGCCTGACACTGAAAGAGTCCCCAATATAGCAGCGTTAAGAAGGATGAGCAAGGAGAGGCTGATAAAATTTCAGGGACGAACTAGACTGCCAAAATGAAGAAAGACAACGCACATACACTGGCATCAGAAGCATCCATTGAGGACCTGATGGTGCAAGCCCAGAAGATCAAGTACGACATCATTGGTCTGACTGAAACAAAAAAGCATCAATCACATAACGCCATTTTTGACACTGGAGAAGAACTGTTACTCGGAACATGTGAAAATAGAGGCGTTGATGGCATCAGTGTCCTTGTCAACACGAACTTGGCCATGAGCATTGATTCATTCAAATGCCTAACAACCCGGATCAGACGATTATGCTTGAATAGATGTGGCTCACCGCTGGCAATTTTTTCCTTGTTGTCTATGTACCAACACCCAACTACGATAAGGAAGAAATTGAGAAGTTCTACATGGAGCTGGAGAAGGTCTATAAAGAAGACCACACCTCCTACAAGATCTTACATTGTCATAATTTACCTATTCTCCAAAGTCTGTTTCTAATACTATCTTTTCCACTGATCTAGTCCCACCCATCAAAATGCAATATTTCCTCTCAAATTTCTCAAAAGACTTTTATTATATCTCTTTCACAGAGAGACAACACCTCTACTCAATTAAATGATGGCCTCTAGAAGTCAGTCACTTTCACAGCCTCATCTCTGCATCTGGGTCCCTGAAACATCAGTAATGCTACAAGTGGTTGAATAAATATTTATTAAATGGCAAACAAAGTGTCAGAAAATGAAATACCAGTATTCACAATAAAATATTTCAAATGTGGCATTATCTCTCTGAAACGGTTAGGGGAAAATTCAGCACATACTTGTTCATGCCTCAAATTCCTAGGTAACTGTTGTCACAGAAGTGATTACTGAAGAGGCAAAGTAAATGGTGCGGTTTCCACCCCCTCCCTCCACCTCCCATTATTTTTAGCAAAGCATGCGCTTAATCCTTTGAGCTAGCTCTTCTGACCCTTGGAAAAATGCTACTTAACAAAAAATTATACTACCAAGGAAATTTAAGACATTTTTATAAGAGCTGGAGAGTAACTCACTTAGTTTGCACTTGGCTGACCCAAACTTTATTCCCTGGTACCACACATGATTCCCTGAGCACTTCTAGGAGTGGTCCCTCCTTGAGTGCAGAACCAGGAGTAATGCCTGAGTACTGATGGGTATGACCCCCAAAACAACAACAAAAGCAAATTCCATATTCAGCACTGTCAGTCTTAGTCATCCATGCTTAGCAGCAAACACTAAGCAAATACTAAGTAGATTCTCAACACATATTGAGTCTGAGTATGAGAAAGTAAAATGGTATTAAAATCTTGGTAACAGCTGTGTTTGGGCTCTGAATGAAAGCTTACAGTCACTTACTTCAGAACTTCGTTTTTAAAAGGAACAGAGGAAGGCTGCAGGAAGTCAGAATGATTTGCTCTAGTTCACAGAGTCAACTGTGGACAGATATGAAGACCAAAATTAGGTCTTCTCATTCCCAGTATTTCCACTTGTAAATACTCTAAGTAGCCAAATTGGTTATAGCTTATGCTACAAAATTTAATTCAAGGTCAATGCATCAATGATTGAGCCATTTGGTTTGCAAGATTCCATAGACTGTGAGTATTATAGTAGATGCCAACATTCCCTGGGAAAAGGGAAGGCATATAAATTGGAAAGTAGCCAGTGAAAAACCAGCTTCAGGTCTGTGCTTTAGAGATGGTTGGATCAGGTACCATCCCCACCTACAGAAACTTGTCTTGCCAGTACTAGCCAAAAAATTATCATCAGTCCTTTGTTTTCAGTTATTTCAGATACCCCCTCTGCAACTATGATGCCCCAGACACTCAATAAAGAGAAAGGTGAGCTGTCAGAACTTACCTGTGAGCATCTAAAGCATACCCACCTCTCAGTCACCTGGCATGTAACACAGGGTGGAGAAAGAAGTCAAGCCACCAAGAACATTTTCCTGTCCAGAGAGTTTATGTTAGTCCCTGGGCCCTTGTATATAAAAGATTCACAGCCCATGATGTGGGTCTCAGCAAGCTTGGGACCTCGACCTTCAGACTCTCCTTAGGAATTCTTCAGTCCTCTGATCAAGGGGAAATCTGTGAGGTCACTGAGGGAACTCAGGATCCTGATGAGACCTGGACACTCATCGAGACAGAGCAGACAAATGGAACAACTTTGACAATATGTACAGCAGGTAATTATCTTCTCTAGGAATTCAGTGACTGTCCTAGGAGTAAGTAATTATGACATAGATTTGGTTATTTGGTTATTTATAATATTTTGTTGGCTCAGAAAATTAGAACATTTGAATAAACTCTGTTTTTAATCACTTGAAAAGTCTGATTACATAGTATAAACGTCACATCCAGGCTATGTCCACAGAGGTGTCAGTCTTAGGATCGACTTGATTTCACCAGTCACGCTTGGAATACCATATATACCACATGTTGGTATATATGATATATATTGCTATATATTGGTTAAGCTTTATTTAAGCACTTTATCCACAGTATCTAAATTTAATCTAACACACTGAGGAAAGGATAGTACAGCTCCCCATTTTTAAAACTGGAAATCTGGTCTTCAAACATGCTACATGCCTGCTTAAGCTCGTCCAGCTGGTGTGGGGGGTTGTGTAGGGAGGTGGACACTTAAAGACAGCTGTGTGTCTTCTAAGCCCACACCCACAGACAGTGGGGCTACAGAGATTCCAGATTCCGATGAGAGGTGCTGTCTTCCTTTCTGGCATTTCTGCCCACAGATCCCACTTGGAAGGTTTTCCTCTTCATTCTCCTCTCACAAGTCCATCAAAGCAAGCAGAAAGCCAGAGCCGTGATTCCTGGTCTCTCCTCAGAGGTGTTGGTCCAAGATGAGGAGGTTGCCAAGTCCATAGATATCCGTTGCTAATAGCAGTAAACCCAAGGGTGGATAATGGAAGGATTCCTTCTATTTTTAGGCAGAGTGTCCATCTGTCCATTGACAATTGTTATCATCAAGATTACATGTGTCCACATACTTAGTGAATCCTACAGGAGCACAATTCCTGTTCTTTTCTCTTAGAACCATTTGGGTTTTGTTTTGGTTTTATTTTTATTTTTTGTTTTTGTTTTTTGGGCTATACTCAACAATGCTCAAGGGTAACTCCGGGCTCTGCACTCCTAGCTGTGCTCGGGGAACCATATGTGGTGCCAGGGATTGAACCAGGGTTGGCTGTGTGCAAGACAAGCAGCTTACCTGCTGTACTATTGTTCCAGCCCAAACCAAACGAAACCAAACCATTCTTTTGGGCATGTAAAACAGTCTATATTTACTTTCGACACAGAAGAATCTACATTTTATGTGTGCAGTACAATGATGTTTTGATTCATGAACACATTGGAAATGATTATTACAATCAAGCTAATTAACATGTATATCATCTCACATAGTTATCCTCTGTGTGTATATGTGTGGTAGGAACATGTAACAGTGATTCTCTTGGCAAATATCAAGTATATATATTTAGTATTAGCATGTTAATAGTATAATATAATTAGCATCAGCATCCATCAGACTTCTGGAACATTCACTTGTCACTTGTCTTTTGTCATCCCTTTGATCTTCAATTTGCTCGAGCAGGCGCCAGTAACATCTCCACTTGTCCCTGTCACGTGCTAGTGTAGTCCCATAGTATCTGCTCGCTCAAGGAACAGCAAGAGCCTCAAACCATTCATTCAGGGTTTTGACAAAGAAGTCTGACAATCTAGTAGGTGGGCGGCCACACGGTCTTTTGATGTCCCTTGGAATCCAGTCGGTAACAGCTCTAGTCCAGCGGTAGTCTCTGAATCTCATTACATGTCCAGCCCATCTGATTTTTGACCCTTGACAAACAAGACAGCATTCCTGATTCTTGACCGTCGACAGAGGTCTGAACTCTGGATTCCTTTTCTCACTTGAGTGAAACGTGATACTCCAAACATAGCTCTTTTGATTCCTCTTTGGGATACCCGAACAGTGTTTTCATCCTGTTTTCGTAGGGCCCAGGTCTCTGAGGCATGCAGGAAGAATGGTGGAGTCGAAAAAATGTGCCTGGAGCTGGAGGTTCTTCATCCTCTTAACCACTTCTTTGATGCTCTTGAAGGTGTTCCATGCTGCTCTCTTCCTACTGTGCAGTTCTGGCGCCAAGTCGTTCCTCATGTTGAGTTCTCGACCCAGGTACACATACCTGCTGCATTTGGAGATGTTCGTTCCATTGAGAGGAAATGAAATGTCAGGGACTAGTTCATTTTTTTATGAACATTGTTTTGCTGTGATTCAGCTGCAGTCCAACCTTTCCACACTCACGGTCAAAGTCGGCCAGCATTTGTGCCATTTGGCTAATGTTGGTGTTATGAGAACGATGTCATCAGCGAAGTGGAAGTGGTACAGTTGCCAACCGTCTATCTTCACTCCCATTACTTCTCATTCCAGTCGTTGCATGACGTTCTCGAAGGTGTCACTGAAGAGTTTCGGTGAAATGGTATCACCCTGCCGAACCCCTCTCTTTACATTAATGATCACTTCCTTGTAGAATGTTGAGATCCTGGTGGTGAATCCATAATACAGCTCACAGAGGATCTTGATGTACTGAGTTTGAACACCCTGTTTGGCTAAGGCTTCAATGACTGCTTCAGTCTCAACAGAATTGAAGGCCTTCTTTAAATCGCTGACATTAGACACAGCCACATCTTGAACTCTTGCAAAACTTCAATGAGCTTGGTCACTGTGTGGATATGGTCGATCATGCTGAATCCTTTCAGAACCCAGCTTGCTCACATGGTTGCCCTTCATCTAGGTTCTGCCTATTCTATTCAGGATGACTCGAGTGAACAACTTGTAAACGACGGACAACAGGCAGATTGGGCAATAGTTGCTGATGTCATGGATGTCTCCCTTCTTGTACAACAGAATGGTCCTGCTGGTTTTCCATTGGGACAGAACCTTGCATATGGACAGGTAGCATGGGAAGAGCCAAGCCAGTGTATTGACGAGTACTGGTGACAAATTCTTCAGGTGTTCTGGTCTGACTTTGTCTGAACCAGGTGCTGTACGAGTCTTTACCGACAAAATGGCGTATCGGATTTCAGAAGGGAGGATGTTGGGAATGATATATCCATCCTGTGGAATTTGGTATGTGGGCAGGTAGACGTGGCTGTCGAAGCGATCCGAGTAGAAGTCGTGAATAATCTTCCCATTGCCCTTCTGGAAGATGTGATAGATCCGTCAGGACATCGAAGGGCAGTCATCTTGGTCTTGTAGTTGGTGAAGGACAGGCAAGCATTGCGAATACTTTTCCCCACTTCTGCCGCATCGGCCAACACTGCTGCTCTTCTCTTTTTGAGGTTTCCTTTATCACTTCTCTGCACAGCTTTGCGAGCTCGGACGTTAGCTTGTGGTTGCCTGAGGCTTGTGCCAAACCACATTGGCGATTAAGTTCAAGAGTTTTTCAAGACAGGCATCTGTTTGTGGCTTTCCCACTCTCAGCATTCTTTGTGCAGTCATGGAGGTGCTGAACAAGTCGATCATATTCCTCATCGATGTTGTCAATGACGGCATCTTCCCACATTGCCACAATAGTGCCAAAGAGCTCCCAGTTGGTGGTCATTCTGGGAGTTCTCTTCTTAAACTTAAACTTTGCAGCCCTTTCTCCCTGCATTGTGAAGTAGAATTTTGCACGAAGGAGACGGTGGTTCAATCCCATTTGGAATTTTGGGACAACAGTGTCATGGGTCAGGCAAAACCTTCGATTGAATATGATGTGGTCAATTTCATTGTGGAACTGTCCACCGGGAGACTCTCATGTCCAACGTTTGGATTTGGCCTTCTGGAACTGTGAGTTACCATGGATGGTCTTGGTCGACATGATGAACTCAGAGAGTCTCTCACCCTGTTTGCTCCATTCTAGGCCATGGGACCCAATGTGGAGTTCTTCAGGCGACTTTCTCGGTCCTATCTTGGAATCAAAATCACCTGTAGCCCAGTACCTATGCCCATGTCTCTAACATGAATGACTAAGACTGACAGTGCTGAATATGGAATTTGCTTTTGTTGTTGTTTTGGGGGTCATACCCATCAGTGCTCAGGCATTACTCCTGGTTCTGCACTCAAGGAGGGACCACTCCTAGAAGTGCTCAGGGAATCATGTGTGGTACCAGGGAATAAAGTTTGGGTCAGCCAAGTGCAAACTAAGTGAGTTACTCTCCAGCTCTTATAAAAATGTCTTAAATTTCCTTGGCAGTATAATTTTTTGTTAAGTAGCATTTTTCCAAGGGTCAGAAGAGCTAGCTCAAAGGATTAAGAGCATGCTTTGCTAAAAATAATGGGAGGTGGAGGGAAGGGGTGGAAACCGCACCATTTACTTTGCCTCCTCAGTAATCACTTCTGTGACAACAGTTACCTAGGAATTTGAGGCATGAACAAGTATGTGCTGAATTTTCCCCTAACCGTTTCAGAGAGATAATGCCACATTTGAAATATTTTATTGTGAATACTGGTATTTCATTTTCTGACACTTTGTTTGCCATTTAATAAATATTTATTCAACCACTTGTAGCATTACTGATGTTTCAGGGACCCAGATGCAGAGATGAGGCTGTGAAAGTGACTGACTTCTAGAGGCCATCATTTAATTGAGTAGAGGTGTTGTCTCTCTGTGAAAGAGATATAATAAAAGTCTTTTGAGAAATTTGAGAGGAAATATTGTATTTTGATGGGTGGGACTAGATCAGTGGAAAAGATAGTATTAGAAACAGACTTTGGAGAATAGGTAAATATGACAATGTAAGAAAGAGATTTTTCGGTAAAGGGAACTTCATTAAAATAATATTGTAAGTAGGAATCAGAAGAACTTGTTTGGGAAATAGGGAGCGGTTGAATTGGAGGAAGATTGCCTGAAAATTAATAGAAGGAGCATAGGAATTTTGGGTCCAGAGGATGAAGGACTTGACTCTCATGTTTAAGAGTTTTGATTTGATTGATTAAGCAATGAGTAATCTACTGAAAGTGTTTGAGAGATCTTAGAAAAATAAACCTTACAGTTGTGTGTAGAATGATGATAGTTATAAATTGTAATCAGATCATTAGAGTTGCCCAGGAAAGAAATGACAAAGACATGAAGGAAAGAGACTTTTATATTATTATTTTTTATTAGTGAATCACAATGAGGGTACAGTTACAGATTTACATATTTTCGTACTTTTGTTTCAGTCATACAATGCTGGAGTACCCGTCCCTCCACCAGTGCCTATTCTCCACCACCAATGATTCCAGTATCCCTCCCACCCCCCCATCTTACCCTCCCAACCCCACCCTACCTCTGTGGCAGGGCATTCCCTTTTGTTCTCTCTTTCCTTTTGGATGTCGTAGTTTGCAATAGAGGTATTGGGTGTTCATCATGTTCAATGTCTACTTTCAGCACACAAATCCCATACCGATCGGGTCCTCCAACAAGACTTTACTTGGTGTTCCCTTCTCTATCTGAGCTGCCCTTCCCCCGCAGCATGTGAGGCCAGCTTCCAAGCTGTGGAGCAAACCTTCTGGTACTTATTTCTACTATTCTTGGGTGTTAGTCTGCCATTCTGTTGTTTTATGTTCCACAGATGAGTGCAATCTTTCTATGTCTATCTCTCTCTTTTTGACTCATTTCACTTAGCATGATATTTTCCATGTTAATCCACTTCTATGCAAAGTTCATTACTTCATGTTTTCTAACAGCTGCATAGTATTCCATTGTGTAGATGTACCAAAGTTTATTTAACCAGTCATCTGTCCTTGGACACTCGGGTTTTCTCCAAATTCAGGCTATTGTAAACAGTGCTGCAATGAACATACAAGTGCAGATGTCATTTCAACTATACTTTTTTGCCTCTCTGGGATATATTCCCAGAAGGGGTATTGATGGATCAAATGGGAGCTCAACTTCAAATTTTTTAGAGAAGCATCCATATTGTTTTCCAAAAGGGCTGAACCAGTTGGCATTCCCACAAGCAGGGTAGGAGGGTACATTTCTTGCCACATCCACACCAACATCGGTTGCTTTTGTTCTTTTGGATGTGTGCCAGTCTCAGTGGTGAGAGGTGGTATCTCATAGTTGTTCTGATCTGCATCTCCCTGATGATTAGTGATGAAGAACAATTTTTCACGTGCGTTTGGCCATTCTTGAGAAAGTCTCTGTTCATTTCATCGCCCCATTTTCTGATGGGGTTGGATGCTTTCTTCTTGTAGAATTCAACCAGTGCCTTACCAGATGGGTATTGGGTGAATATCCATTCCCATTCTGTAGATTGTCTTTGTATTCTGGTCACTGTATCTTTTGTGGTGCAGAAGCTTCTTAGTTTAATATAGTCCCATTTGTTTATCTCTGTTTCCACTTGGTTGATCAGTTGCGTGTCATCTTTGAAGATACCTTTAGCTTCAATATCATGGAAGGTTTTGCCGACTTGTCTTCAATGTACCTTATGGATTGTGGTCTGATGTTGAGGTCTTTAATCCATTTTGATCTGACTTTTGTGCATGATGTTAGGTTGAGATCTAAGCCCATTCTTTTGCATGTGGTTGTCCAGTTATGCCAGCACCATTTGTTAAAGAGGCTTTCCTTGCTCTACTTCACATTTCTTGCTCCCTTATAAAAGATTAGATGATCATACATTTGGGGTTGTGTGTAGGGATAGTCCACCCTGTTCCATTGGTCTGTGGCTTTGCCTTTGTTCCAGTACCATGCTGTTTTAATTGTTACTGCATTGTAGTAGAGTTTAAGGCTGGGGAGGGTGATGCCTCCCATCATCTTTTTCCAAGGAATTGCTTTAGCTATTAGTGGGCGTATGTTTTACCAGATGAATTTCAGGATTACTTGATCCATTTCTTTGAAGAATTTCATGGATATCCTTATAGGGATCACATTGAATCTGTATAATGCTTTGGGGAGTATTGCCATTTTGACAATGTTGATTCTCACTATCCATAAGCAGGGGATATGTTTCTATTTCCTTATGTCCTTTGTTATTTCGTAGAGTAGTGTTTTATAGTTTTCTTTGTAGAGGTCTTTTACTTCCTTAGTTAAGCTGATTCTGAGGTACTTGATTTTCTGGGCCACGATTGTGAACAGGATTGTTTCTTTCATGTCGCTTTCCTCTGTCTCATTATTTGTGTATAGGAAGGCCATGAAATTTTGGGTATTGATTTTATAACCTGCAATTTTACTATGCAAATTATTGTTTTTAGGAGTTTTTTGGTAGAGGATTTAGGGTTCTCTAAGTATAGTACATATCATCTGCAAATAGTGAGAGCTTGATTTCTTCCTTTTCTATATGGATGCCCTTTATATCTTTTTCTTGCCTAACCGCTGTTCCAAGTACATCCAGTACTATATTGAACAGAAGTGGTGAGAGTGGGCATCCTTGTCTTGTCCCTGATCTTAGAGAAAAGGTCCTTAGTTTTTCCCCATTGAGGACGATGCTTGCCATGAGTTTGTGGTAGATGGCTTTGAATATTTTGAGGAAATTTCCTTTAAAACTCATTTTGGCAAGAGTTTTCATGATAAACGGATGCTAGATATTGTCAAATGCTTTCTCTGAATCTATCATATGACTTTTTTCTTTTATTTTGTTGATATGATTAATTATCTTGATTGATTTTCAAATGTTAAACCATCCTTGCATCCTTGGGATAAATCCCATTTGGTTGTGGTGTATGATCTTTTTGATGAGTTATTGGATTCTATCTGCTAATATTTTGTTGAGGATCTTTGCATCTGTGCTCATCAGGGATATCGGCCTATAGTTTTCTTTTTTTGGGAGTGTCTTTTTTGCTTTTGGTATAAGGGAGATATATGCCTCATAAAAACTGTTTGGGAGAGTTTGTTTATTCGATTTCCTGGAAAAGCTTGAGGAGAACTGGCAATAAGTCCTCTTTAAATGTTTGGATCCATCAGGACCTGGGCTTTTGTTTTTGAGAAGACTTTTGATTACAGTTTCAATTTCCTTGATATTAATAGGTCTATTCAGGTATTCCAGATCTTCTTGGTTCAACTTTGGGAGATTATAGGAATCCAGGAATTTATTCATTTCTTTTAGGTTCTCCTTTTTTGTGGTGTACAGATCTTCAAAGTAGTCTCTGATGATCTTTTAATCTCATTGGTTTTTGTTGTGATATCGCCCTTTTCATTTCTGATTCGGTTTATTAGGGTTCTTTCTCTTTCTTTGTGAGTCTTGCTAGTGGTTTATCAATCTTCTTTATTTTCTCAGAGAACCAGCTCTTGGTTTCATTGACCTTTCAGATTATTTTTTGGGTTTCCATGTCGTTGATTTCTGATCTAAGTTTTATTATTTCTTTCCTTTGGTGTGGTTTGGGTTCCTTTTGCTGATCCTTTTCTAAAATCTTGAGCTGTGAGTTAAGCTATCTATATAGGCCCTTTCTTCCTTCCTGAGGAATGCTTGCAGAGCTATAAATTTTCCCCTTAACACAACTTTAGCTGTGTCCCATAGGTTCTGGTATCTCATGTCTTCATTCTCTTTTGTTTCAAGATATCTTTTGATTTCTTCCTTGATTTTCTTCCTGACCCACTCATTGTTCAACATCGAGTTGTTTAATTTCCAGGTGTTCTATTTGGTGCTCCTCGTCTGTGTGTGATTAGCTTCTATCTTCAGCACATTGTGGTCTGAAAAGATTGTTGATACAATTTCTATCTTCCTGATTCTATTGAGGTATGTTTTGTGATCCAGCCCATGGTCTATTTTGGAAAATATTCCGTGTGCACTGGAAAAGAATCTGTATTCTTTCTTTTTGGAGTGAAAAGCCATGTATAGGTCTATTAGCATTCTCTTTTCCTTCAGAGCTAGTGTTTTCTTGCTGAGTTTTGTTCTTGCTGATCTATCCAGAGGTGATAAGGTGGTGTTGATGTCTTTGGCTACAATTGTGCTGCTAGCAATGTCCTCCTTGAAATCTGTTAGCAGTTGTTTTAAGTATTTAGCTGATTGTTCATTAGGTGCATATATGTTTAAGATTGTGATTTCTTCCTGTTGTACATATCCCTTGATAAATAGAAAATGACCTTCGCTGTCCCTTCTAATCTTTTTCAACCTGAAATCTATGTTGTCGGATACTAGTATGACCACCCCAGCTTTTTTTGAGAAAGTTGTTTTCTTGAAGGATTGTTTTCCATTCTTTGGCTTTGAGTCTGTGTTTGCTCTGACTGTTCTGGTGTGTTTCTTGAAGGCAGCAGAATGTTGGGTTTAGTTTCTGAATCCATTTTGCCACTCTGTGTCTCTTGATTGGTGCATTTAGACCATTGACATTGAGAGACATTATTTCATTGGATTTTGTGCCATATTTCTGTAGGTTTGTTGTTCTTGTAGGGTTTTTCCTTGTCTTACAGTAGCTCCATTAGTCCTTCTTTTAAGTTTGGTTTTGAGTCTATGAAGTTCCTGAGCTGTTGTTTATCCGTGAAATAGTGTATAGTTCCTTCGAGTTTGAGTGAGAGTTTAGCTGGATAAAGTATTCTTGGTGAGGTGTTCATTTAATTGAGTTTTTTCACTATACCCCACCAGTGTTTTTGGACTTGGAGGGTTTCCTCTGATTGGTCTGCTGTAAATCTAAGGAGTGCTCCTTTGTTTGTGATTTCCTACTTTGACCTTGCTGCTTGCAGTATTGTGTCTCTATCCGTGGCATCCATCATTCTATGGTATGCCTTGGACTCTTTATTAGGGTCTCTTTTAGCTGGCACCCTTTGGGCTCCTTGGTTTTGGATGCCTGCATCCTCCAGCTCTGGGAATTTCTTAGCAGTGATGTCTTTAACTGTTTTTTTCATTTGAATTACTTCCCTGTGCTTCTGGTACTCCAATTATTCTTATGTTATTCCTCTTGAGGTCATCCCTTAGGACTCTGATTCACCCTAGAGCCATTTTGAGGTCTTTTGCCATTATTTGTTGTTGCCTGTAAGCTTCCTGCAGCTCATCTTCAAGCTCACTGATTCTGTCTTCAGCTGTAGCCATTCTACTGTTGAGGGCACCGACTGAGTTTTTTTATTTCATCTACCGATTCCTTTATTTGTGTCACTTCTGTTCGTAGCTTTGAAATTTCTGCTTTCATTTCTTTCTGTATTTTCTTTGTGGACCCTTCCAATGCTTCTTTCATATCCTCCCTTAATTTATTGAATGTCTGTTCCATGGTTGCTTTGAGTTTGTTGACCATCTTCAAGATTTCCTTTCTGAATTCTTTTTCTGAGAGGTTATATTTGTGGGTAACCCCTGTTGAGACTTCTGGAATATTTTCTTCGTCCTCTCCTCATGGTGGGGATTTTTTCTGTTTCTTCATATTGTTATGGTACTATAAAGGTGGAGCCTTCCAGTTCTCTATCCCTATTCCCTCTTGATGCAAGAGGGGATTCTGGATGAGCTAAGTCAATGATGGTAGCCTTTTCCCCTTCTAGAATACTTCCTTATTCTCAGGCGCTCCTCCTGGTTTATGTGGGGCCTCTAGTGAAGATTTGAGGCTATGCTCGCTTTATAAAGGGCTTGTGCAGCTTCTTGTGTTCCCTGAAAGTTTTTGTGAAATAGGACTAGGCTAATTAACTATTGGCATATAGTGATTGAGATGGCCAGGGTGTTCTTCAAAGAATTAGGTTATACAGATTGTGACCTAAGTCTGCAGAGCAGGGAAGGGGGGAAAATAACTGTGGTCCCACAGGGGTCACGCCCTTTTTGAGGTCTCACCCCCTGATGTAGAGGACATGCCCCCAACAATCTATTGGGGAAGCGGGGCCTAGGGCCGGAAACCGGGGTGCTGGGTCCTGCAGGGGCACTGCGCTGGTCCAGCAGGACAGCTCCGTTGCGCTTGGTGTGCGGGGCTGAGAGAGTTAGTTAGGGGAAGGGCGAAGCTAAGACAGAGAGCAGAGAAGCCTGGCCCTGGTTTATTTTTGAATACGTTCAATGAATAAAGAATTTAGAAATTTGATACAAAGTCTGTGATTTTATAGTTCTCTCATAGCCATTAGTCAAGTGTTTTTTCAGGTTTACTAGGTCTTACAGCTAAAAAATCACTGTGATTTATAACACTATTACCAGTTTAGTAAATTTAATGTTCTGACACCTACCTTCCATTACTGTCCATTTCCCTTTATCACCATTGTTCGGTCTCTCGGCCTCATCCTGTCCCTACCCCTATTGTCTGACCACCAGGGTAACCTCAGTTCTGTAGACTAGTTCTCAGATTCTGTTGCCTTTGGGAATCTGTTAGTCCCTTATTATAACTTTTTACATTCCATGTATGAGAGAGATCTTTCTGTGTCTGTCCTTCTTCTTCTGACTAACTTCACTTAGCATAATGTTTAGCATAATACTCTCCAGATCCATCCACATAGCAGCAAATTCCATGACTTCATCTTTTTTTATGATGAAGTAATATCAAGTTGTGTATATGAAGGTCAAGTTCTTTTTCCAGTCATCTGTTCTTGGACAGTTGGGCACCCAACTTTTGTGTGGGTATTAGGGAGAATAATGGTACTATTAACAGAAATAAGGATATCAAGAAGGGTTTGTACTCAGGGGTGAAAGAGAAGAAAGTACCTGTAATATATATATACATATAAATTATATATGAACATATATATGTTTTTAGGCCCCACCCAGTTGTGCTTAGATGTTACTGCTGTCTCTACTCAAAGGAATCACTCCTGGTGGGGATTAGGAGATGCAAGTGAAGGAGCCCACTTGGCTGTGTGCACTGTACTACCACTCCAGCCCTTGTGATTCTGGAAATACTAATACTAAATTTGAGTCTCAAGTAATAAAGTAAAGTAATAAAGTAAAATATTTGGAAACACACACACGTATACACATACACACATGAGTCACACATGGAATTTGTACTTTAAGGTCTACTTTATACTGAGTGTATTTGCAGTCAAATTCAAGACTTTTGTGAAAAAATGAAGAATACTGTGATATTTGCATACTTGGAAATTCACATATTTAGGTCAACAAATGGTTGAGCAGGACTGGAAGAAGGTCTAGGGGTGCTAAGTCCCTGGTGGTCTCCTGTGATTCTTACTGCCTCTTATGACTGCCTGTTGTGTCTGGGGAAGTTCTGGGCTACAGATGCAGATGAGTTCAGTGAGACATAAGTACTGGGAAGTACTCAGGAATATAAAGAAGAAAAGTAGGGAGAGCTCACTAGAGAATTTCTCTAGTGAGGAGAGAGAATAAGGAACAAAACACACAAAAGGAAGAGAGGGGGAGGTGAAAGAGCATCAAGGACACAAAGACTTGGATACCAAAGGAGAGATACGATTCCAAGAAGAAAGTGTGGGTGAGCACCGCCAAATACCACTGAGAGGCTGCAGACATGCAAGGAAACCCCTTTTGGCTTGATGATGAGGCTGCGAGTGGAGATCTTTGTGTTTAGGTGTGTGTGTGTGTGTGTGTGTGTGTGTGTGTGTGTGTGTGTACATCTGGGGGAAAGGAACTTAGGACTTAATCATGATGAGCACACACCCTAAGCACAGAGCTATGTGCCCAGCTCCTATTTGTGAAGATCTTTATAAGAGATTTCAGGAGAGCAGAAGTTGCAGATCTCAAGGGGAAGAAAATGCTGCAGAAATGTCAGCTACCTCCACAAAAATGGCAAATATGATTCAGATGATGGTGAGACAACATAAATTGACATGGAGAAAATGTGAAGCTTAGGTGGACATGGACACCTTTATAGTTTGATGGCAGAGGAACTGAATAGGGGACAAGGCAGATAAAGTCAGAGAGAGAAAAAAATATTGAAACACACACAGAAGAGAAGAGAAGCGAAGAGAGAGGGAGGGAGGGAGAGAGAGAGAAACAGAGAAGAGGGGAGGAGGGGAGGAAAGTCCTGAGCAGAGGTCAGGAACCTGACAAGTCGGGTGCTGCTTCCCAGAACAAAGACACAGTGGGAAGATTTCACTGTTGAGATGGAAATACCTATTCCCACGATTATGTATTAGGATTACACAAAGAGGCATCAAATTAGAAATACATTATCTGTAGGTGTGTTGTGTATCTTTCTTCCCATTATAGAATAAAAGACCTCAGAGGACTGATCATTTGCCCATTATACTCTCTCTTCTCTTCCTGTTGTTTTTTGGGTCAGACCCAGCTGTGCTCAGAATTTACTCCTGTCTCTATGCTCAGGGGGTAACTTCTTGCAGGGCTTGGAAGATCATATGTGGTACTAGGGATTCTAACCAAGGTTAGCTGCATGCCAAGACAGGAACCCTAACCCCTGCACTGTCTCTGATTCTGTTGTTTTCTCTGCTAACAGAGATCTTGGCACCTTAGCACCAAAGCTCTGATTCTTTTTGGGAGGAGAGCAGGAGAGATGCAATGGGACAGAGTGGAGTTTTGTTCACACCAGGCCCAAACTAACAGGCTATTCCTGGTACTTTGCTCAGTAGTGACTCCTGGCAGTGCCTGCCTTTGGGATCATTTGTGGAAGCAGAGATTTGAATCAAACTGGGGTGGGCAGGTTGCAAGGCAAATATCTGAGCCTGTATCTACTCTTTGGTCAACTCCAATTATTAATAACACATGGGCACAAAACTAAATGTTGACATAATATCAAGGAATCACACTTTGGAAATACCAAGTTAGTACTGATGATATCAGAGTTTGAAAATTATAGCACTGGGGTTGCCAAATCTACCATTTTAGTATTTGAATTATTTGTTGTTATTATTTTGCTTTTGGGCTGGAGTAATAGAGCAGTGGGTAGGGCATTTGCCTTGCATGCAGCCGACCAGACTTCGAATCCTCCGCCCCTCTCGGAGAGCCTGGCAAGCTACCCAGAGTATCTCGCCCGCATAGCAGAGCCTGGCAAGCTACCCGTAGTGTATTTGATATGGCAAAATCAGTAACAACAAGTCTCACGATGGAGACGTTACTGGTGCCCACTCAAGCAAATCGATGAGCAACGGGATAGACAGTGACAGTGACAGTGATTATTTTGCTTTTAGGCCACACTCAATTTTAGTGATGCTCAAGAGACGATCTGAGGTGCTGGGGATTGAACCTAGGTTAGCCATGTGTAAGGCAAGGGAACCATCTCTCCAGCCCTTTTTGACCCTTTTAATATACAAAGCAGTGATTCCAAATGATACCACTTTGTGCAAAATCTTCCTGGGACAACAAATGCAAGGAAAATCTCCTCTTTCTTTACATCCCCCAAATTACATACTGTTATGTTTGGAAGATTAGAGAGCTTCCATTCACAAGTCAGTGGAATTTTTGTTTTCTCTGACTAGTCCAGAAAGACAATAGCCTCTCCCAGAATTCTCTTTTATTAATAGACTTTTATGTTATTTTGGTTTGGGGCCACATCCTGGTGGTGCTCAGGGCTTACTCCTCTCCCTGGGATTACTCCAGATGGGGCTAAGGGGACAATATGGCCTGACCTCACTCAGACACATGCAAGATCTTACCTGCTGTACTATTTTTTCCAGCCATAATTATGTATTTTCCACCTGTGGTAACATTGGATTATAAAACTGTGTAGGTTTAAAAGTTACAATTTCATACCTCTCAAAGTATATTGGTAGGGAAGCTCATGAGGGTGAGGGGGTGAATCAAACAGGTAAAGGTAACTTCCAAGCCCTGGAGCTCAGTTAGCCTCAGAATTAGCTTTAGCTAGTTTATTCTAACAGAACCACCAGTCTCTACATCTATTTAAAACAATAAATTGTGGGCCAGAGGCTTAGTGCGGAAGTTAAAAGCTTGACTTGCAGCCCACCTGCCCTGGTTGGAGTCCCCAGACACATATTTCTCCCCAAGCAATGAGTTAGAAAAACCTCTAAGCACTGCCAGGTTGTGGCCCCCAAACAATAAAATATTAATAAGAACAAGATATGCATTTGCTAAACAATGCAATTAATCAGTTGATCTTTACTTTCCTTAATTTTTCCCCATATAATTAAGAGCTGGCTTCTAAAGTCTTTTCAAGTTGCTTCCTGATTTATGTGTTCTTCACATAGAAATTGTATTTCTATACAAAACTGGTGTGCAGAAGAGCCGAATCTTAGAAGAAATATGTATATAAACCATTTAGGAAATGGGTTAAGAAGAAACATATAGTCTCCCCTTTTAGAGCCTGGATTTGGTTAATTCTTTCTTTCCCCAAGTCTCCCAGCCTACTCATCTGAGAGAGACAGAAAGACTATTAGAGACTTTGCCACTTCCTGACTTATATACAATGTAAGTCCAATGAGCCAAACACATTCCAAATACAAAAAGCATTTGAGAATCATATTCTGAACTTTGAACAGAACCAATGGAAACACACCAATCAATATTCTCTCCAATTGCCTTCAACTTAGTTTACCCAGTCAACAGGGCCTGCCAACGAGGTCTGAGGGACACTGAGGGACCCAGTAATGGGCTCCATTAACTTCCTCCATACACCACTTCTTACCCCAGCATGCTAATTATCTCATACCCTCCAATATCCACTGAGACAAAAATATCTGTGCCATTCAAGCTAATGCTTATGAAGCAAACTTTATGCTGAATGTTGATCCCTCTGCATGTCAGTCTCACTCATCCTAACTTTGTCTACTGCCCAGTAAGTTCCTGTATTAAGTCAATCTGTTTTCTCTAAGGGACGCCTCCTTTTTTCAATTTTTCAATTTTATTTTCATAAGGTTGTTAATATTAATTGATTACATTGAATATTTCAACACCAATCCCACCACCATCACACCTTTCTACCACCATTATTTCGAATTTTTCCACCACCGTTCAAGCCTGCCTGCCACAGGCAGATCCTAGATAATTTATTTTCTATTGCTTATTATGAATATCATGAGAGCTCCTGGAATTCTAAAATTGTAAATGTATCGCGCCCGCACGGCAGAGCCTGGCAATCTACCCGTGGCGTATTCGATATGCCAAAAACAGTAACAATAAGTCTCAAATTGAGAGACGTTACTGGTGCCCGCTCGAACAAATCGATGAGCAACGGGATGACAGTGACAGTGACAGGCAGTTCATGGGTGTTACACCCAGGACCCTGAAGGGGCGGGGAAATGGGAAGATATGGCCTGTCCCCACCACCGCCATGTGGCCTGGACTCTTCAGTCCCTGGTGCTGCGTACCTGGGTTTTTCTTCTGGAAGTTTGTGGCTACCAGGGGTTCATTTGGGGTGGGCAGAGAGAGGCTTGGCACAAGGTTTGGGAAAATCTCCGGCGAGCTGCTGTCTTCTGGGATTCACTGGTGGGTCTCTGGATCAAGGCCCTGCCATACTTAAGTGGTGCCCAGAGGAAGTGTGTGGGCATGACAGCCAGGACCCCAAAGGAGCAGGGGGATGGGAAGGGATGGCCCGTCCCTGACATCCTAAGGCAGGTCTTCTTAACCTGGGTCTAGAGAGGCTTACTGGTTCCAAAACTTGAGTGAAGGAAAAAAATGCTACATCTTTATTTTTACTAATCTTAATGGCTATTTAGTCTTCAATTATGCTTGTAGACAATATGCCATAGATATTTTAAATCACATTTCAGCCATGACAGGTATCTTGAAATATTGTTCATTTTTGTCACTACTTTCAAGTTTCTTTGATGCTCTTGAAGGCGTTCCACGCTGCTCTCTTCCTCCTGCGCAGTTCTGGTGCCAAGTCATTTATCATGTTGAGTTCTTGACCCAGGTACACATACCTGCTGCATTCGGAGATGTTCGTTCCATTGAGAGCAAATGGAACATCAGGAACTAGTCCGTTTCTCAGGAACATTGTTCTCATGAGCTTCAGCTGCACTCCAACCTTTCCACACTCATGGTCGAAGTTGTTTCTCAGGAACATTGTCTTCATGAGTTTCAATTGCAGTCCAACCTTTCCACACTCATGGTTGAAATCGGCCAGCATCCATTCCGCTTGGCTAATGTTTGGTGTTATTAGAACTATGTCATGAGGGAAGCAAAGGTGGTGTAGTTGCCGACTGTCTATCTTCACTTTTATTCCTTCCCATTCCAGTTGTCGCATGATGTTCTTAAGGCTGGCACTGAAGAGTTTTGGTGAAATGGTATCACCCTGCCAAACCCCTCTCTTTACATTTATGATCATGTCCTTATAGAATGATGAGATCCTGGTGGTGAATCCATAATACAGCTCTCGGACGATACTGACATAATGCCCTGTTTACTTAGGGCTTCAATGACCGCTTCAGTCTCAACAGAATCAAAGGCCTTCTTTAAATCAATGAACGTTAGACAGAGCGACATCTTGAACTCTCGCAAAACCTCAATGAGCTTTGTCACCATGTGGATATGGTCGATTGTGGTGAATCCTTTTTGGAACCCAGCTTGCTCACATGGTTGTCCTTTGTCTAATGTTCTGCCAATCCTATTCAGGATGACTCTAGTGAACAACTTGTAGATGACGGACAACAGGCAGATTGGGCGATAGTTGCTGATGTCGTTGATGTCTCCCTTCTTGTCCTGCTGGTTTTCCATTGAGATGGAACCTTTCATTCAGACAGGTTGACAGGTAGCATATGAAGAGCCGAGCCAGTGTACTAATGAGTACTGGTGGCAGATTCTTCAGGTGTTCGGGTCTGACCTTGTCTGGACCAGGTGCTGTATGCTTCTTGTTAAGAGGATGAAGAACCTCAACTCCAGGCACATCTTTTTGACTCCACCATTCTTCCTGCACTAACATACGCCTCAGAGACCTGGACCCTATGAAAACAGAATGAGAACACTTTTCGGGTCTCCAAAGAGGAATCAAAATGTGATACTGAGAGTATCACATTTCACTCAAGTGAGAGAAGGAATCTGGAGTTCCAACCTCTGTCAACGATCAAGGATTGGGGACGCTGCCTCGTTTGCCAAGGTATCAAAAATCAGATGGGCTGGTCAATTTGGAGATTACCACTGGACTAGAGCCATTACTGACTGGATTACATGGAACATCAAAAGAATGCCTGGCCACCCACCTATGAGATGCTTGAACTTCTTCCTCAAGATCCTGAATGAAAGGTTTGATGCTTTTTGTGTTCCTGGAGTGAGCAGATGCCATTGGGCTATACTAGAACGTGACAGGGACGAATGGAGACGTTAGTGGTGCCCACTCGAACAAATCGATGAGCAACGGGACAACAGGTGATACAGGTGATACTTTCAAGTTTCATTATTAATAGACCAGCTGTAGATATTGTTTATGCAATGCATCAGTAAAGAAGCAAATAAAAATACTACATAACAGTAGTATTTTTACATAACATGAGAACCTTTCTGATAGATGCATTCAGTATGACTGCCTTCCATATAATCCTATACATTTGATTTTATGTATTTATAAAAACATTTGGTTTGGGGTAGGCTTTGGAAAATACTAAAGAAGCCCATAGAACAAAAACACCTACTGTATGCTCTGGAACTCACTAGGGAATCTTATTTGCAACCACTTCATCTCTCTTACCTACCTTCAAATTTCCTCTTCTTCTGATGTTCTAACATGTATAAATGCTCCTGAGTCAACTAAATTCTCCCTTTCCCCACTATGGTCTTCAGTAGTAAAGGCAAGTTAATCATCCTGACCCCATCTCTGTCTCCTGGCAGTTGGAACTCCCAGGTGTCAGCTGTCAGCTGAACAGAAACTTCTTTGAGTTTAGTCAAACACTGCTAAATGCTCCCATAATCTTTCCTTCCATCTATGTCATCAAAGCACATGTTATATAGTCAAGTCCTAACCTTAGGCACACACTAAGATCAATACCTCTCAGATTTGGAGGCTAAGTTTCTAACCCTCCAGAGATAGGTCAATTAACCTGGGAAGAGAAGGTCAGCAAAATGGGCAAATGTAGCAACAAAGACAAATGGAGAGGCCAGTGAGCTCAGACTAAGTCCCTAAAAGAATTCAACCAAGCACTGTATTTCCCTGGAACTCAAGGAGATCTCAAGGATGTAAACCAAGAAACTTGATCAAGTAAAAAATTAATACCAATACTGGAGGTCTGTGGTAAGGTTGTGCCTGCAGAGACCTACTTGTCCTTCTCCATCACGCAGCAGCTTCTAGTCTATCACTAGCTCTCGTGATAAGAGAAACACAGAATTATGCCACTTACTCAGAAAGAGAAAGAGACCACTTGTGGGATGAGTGCCATGTGGACCAGTGGTATCCCCAGGCTTGGCAGAGTGACAAATGCTGTGCTCTCTCTACAAAGGTAAAGAGGAAACAGTTGTGTGGCTCCCAGCCAACTGAGAAACTGGTAGCTTGCAAAAAGCAAAAATGGTTGCATTACACGATTCTTTGTTAATGTCTCATATGTAGGTATGGAAAAGTTGTCTTCAGAGATAGGTAAATGGACGCAGATACAGATAAGCAGCAGTTAGCTCCATCTAGGTATCATTAGGGAGACTTTAAAAAATATAAAGATATTTTTCAAAAAAGAAAGAGAAACTGGAAATGTTTTCTTTTTAGTCTTTACTTTTCTTCTCATCTTGAGAAAGGAAATGAGAAAAGAGTTCCTGAAAATAGGAATTTGGGGAAGACAAGAGGAGTGGGTGTCAGTGACAGGCTCTGGGCTGCCCAGACATGCAGGAATATTCTATTTTTAACAGGTTTAATAGATCTGCATGATCTCAGAAAAGTTAATTAACCTTTTCTAACCCTCATCTATAAAATGGAGATAGAAGAATATGCACTTTCTAAAGAGTGCTGGGAGGGTTGGATGGGCAAGCTCTCTTGCAGACTGACAACAGTATCTGGTATGGAATACATGCCCAATGAAACCAGTTCCTGTGGACTCCAACACGAGGCATTTAGTGAGTCTTCATGGGATCAAGAGAGCCTGCGTGTGGAGGATGGAAGGAGGGTCTTCATGAATGTTGACACTAAAACCAGGTTAATATCATCCTATTCTAATCGTACAAGGAATCAGACCAGATGAGCTTCCTGAAGACTTCAGTGCCTCAGGTCAAGCTGTGGTAGGTCACTGACCTATCAAGAGTGCAATAGAGCATGCACTCTAGGTTACAGATAAAGGCAAACCTGGGTGCTTCTAGCCTCTACCTCTTAGTACTTCCATGTGCTGATGGTGTCTGCACAGGTGAAGCTGTCAGTATGCAGTCCTTATTTTCTAGAAACTTTCACTTAATCAGATAGTGACAATGCAATATTTTGAACACAGCAAATAATGTGTCTCCTGAAGGGATTAGGGGATGCTGGTGAGTGGGAGGAAAGGTCAGGCTGGGTCAGGCTGAGCCAGATAAGTAGGAAGGAAAGCACCAGGTAGAGTCAGAGTGAAGCACACTGACAGGGTCTGTGGTGGCCCAGCTGACCCTCCAACTGGAGGAAGAGACACCTGAGTGTGTGAAAGAAGTAGGTCAACAGAGGTAAGCTGGCCAGACCCTAGTGGGCACTACTCAATATGCCAAACATCTTGAATTTTTTTTAAAAAGTTTTATACCAACTTATTTTCTTTCTCTTTCTTTCTTTCCTTCCTTTCTCTCTCTTTCTCTCTTTCTTTCTTTCTTTCTTTCTTTCTTTCTTTCTTTCTTTCTTTCTTTCTTTCTTTCTTTCTTTCTTTCTTTCTTTCTTTCCTTTCTTTCTTTCTTTCTTTCTTTCTTTCTTTCTTTCTTTCTTTCTTTCTTTCTTTCTTTCTTTCTTTCTTTCTTTCTTTCTTTCTTCCTTCCTTCCTTCCTTCCTCTCTCTCTCTCTCTTTCTTTCTCTCTCTTTCTTTCTTTCTTTCTTTCTTTCTTTCTTTCTTTCTTTCTTTCTTTCTTTCTTTCTTTCTTTCTTTCTTTCATTTTATTGAATCATCATAAGATAGTTACAAGCTTTTATGTTTGGGTTACAATCACACAATGATCAAATACCCATCCCTCCACCAGTGCACATTCCCCACCACCAATATCCCCTGTATACCCCCCCCTTTCCCACCCTCCCCATGCCTCCATGGCAGACAATATTCCCCATACTCTCTCTCTACTTTTGGGCATTAGGCATGCAACACAGACACTGAGAGGTCATCATGTTTGGTCCATTATCTACTTTCAGCACACATCCCCCATCCCAACTGATTCCTTCAGCCAAAAGATCTTGAATTTTACATTGAGAAAAGTGGAATACTGAGAGATTTCTTCCTTGTCAGCAAGAGAATAGCCTTGTTGGGCTTCCCTTTAGAACCAGGTTTCATGTTGTGTGTTGCTAACTGCAAGATGAGGAAGAAAGAGAAACACAAGGCCAGATCCAAGGATTTTGCAATTTTTTGTGGGAGTAATGATGAAAGTCTGCATTAGATCAGACTCTGAGGAACTTCTGCTTGCAGAGCTGGAGAGAAGTGGGAAGAAATAAGGACATGACTGGTCATCACACAAGGTAAACTAGGTGCAGTTCTCTAGGAGAAATTCAAGTTAAACAAGGTGGACATTTGTTGTTTTGTTTGTTTGGGCCAGTGCTTACTCCTGGCTCTGTGCTCAGGGATCACTCCTGGTGTGGCTCTGAAGACCATTTCTGGTGCTTGAACAGGAGTGTTCAAGACAAGCACCTTCTCCCTTTACTACTTCTCTTAGGGAACCACTGCATACATTTATTTGGAAGAGGGTAAAAACATGTAATTTTGCCCAGTAGACATTTATTTGAAGGAGGGTGAGAACGTGTATTGTTTGAGTATAATGGGAAACTAGGAATATTTTGGGGGAAAAGGGAATTTTAAATAGGGATTTATTTTGAGGCTGATTTCACCGGGGTACCTCAGATGGGAGTAAGCATCCTCTCTTCGCCTGCCCCAAAGGAACCCCAGCAGCCGCAAATCTCCAGAACCCAATCGCCGCCACCCTCACAGCTGATCTTCACAGGCTCGTTGGGACCATGCAAGTGAATAAATCCATTGAAAAATCCAGATATGCAGTTCCAGTGACTGAAAACTCCAGGCCTTAAGGGGTTGGGACTGGGTACTCCTTCCCATCTCCACACCCTTCCGGGGTCCTGGCTGTCATGCCCAGGAACTGGTTTCGGGTACCATTTAAGCGCATTAATGGCCATGATCCAGAGATTCACAAATGAGTCTTGGATCCAAACTGCTCACTGCAGAGATGTCTCTTGACCCCAATTATTTAAAATTTTAGAATTCCAGGAACGTGAGACTGCAAAAGCACAATATCTATTTTTTTTACTTTTTTTTTTGTTGAATCACTGTGAGATTGACCCTTACAGACATCTCATACTCTTTATAACAAAGCAATACAAAATAAATTATGAAGCAGTTGCCTATGGGGCAGGCTTGAGTGGTGGTGGGAAAATTTGAAATAATGGTTGTGGGAAGGTGTAATGGTGATGGGATTGGTGTTAAAATGTAGAACGCAAACAACTTAATAAAAATAAAATTAAAAAATTAAAAAAACAGAAAAGGATTTATTTTATTTAATGGGAATTATCATAGAATAGGGGCTCATTCCACATACTTTGGTCTGGGAATCTTCAACTTCTAAACTTACTCTCTGATTTATTTCATTAGCCATCATACCTATGAGTTTTCCCACAATGTCCAATTTCTAAATGTGAATGTCTTCATGAAAGCCCCCTACTCCCCTTTATAAGGTAACTTTCAAGGCATGAAGAATTTTTTTAAAATAAAAAATGGGGTCTGCTTCATGAAACTAGTTAAAGGGGGAAAATGCAACTATGAGACAATAGCCACATAAGGCAGAATGTGCTACATATTCAATAATGGTTCAGGCAAGAAACCCCCTCATTATTAATAGGCTGGAGAGGTTGCTGTAAACTGGAGGAAGCCACAAGTCATTCAGAAAGGGCTGGTTTTAAATACCAGTCTGAGTGGGGTTGATTTGATTCAAATAGGCAGAGAGGACAGGGCTGGGCATTCTTACATGAAGAATGAACATAGATACATTTCATGTAGGAGGTAAGGACACACAGGTGGTATTTAGGAAGCAATTTAAGGCAGTTTAATTCTTCCAAGAAAGAAAATTTAAAATCATCTCTCTGGGGCAGGGGTTCAAGTATAGTACTTTATTATTTCAGTTGGAACCATATAGGTCACCCCCAGGTATCAACATTTCAGGCAAATGCACGTATCATGTAGGATAACATTGGGTTTGTCCTTTCAGCCTTGCCGCAGGGAACTTAGGTTTATTGGGTTACACCCATCACCGTGCTGCTGAGTCACTCCCCTTCCTTTGTTTATCTGTAAACTCTTCTCTGCACCCTTCTTCCCAAAAGGTTAATCACCTTTTCCCTAATCAGATTCTGTTAGCTTGTAAGATCAGATCCTTCTATTTTTTTTTCTTTTTGGGTCACACCCAGCGATGCTCAGGGGTTACTCCTGGTTTTGCACTCAGGAATTACTCCTGGCAGTGCTTGGGGGACCATATGGGATGCCGGGGATCGAACCCGGGTCGGCCGCGTGCAAGGCAAATGCCCTACCCGCTATGCTATCGCTCCGGCCCCAGGATCAGATCCTTCTAAGAGCACTGAACTTGTATTGTAAGTTATGTCTTATGCATAGTTTACTTTAAAGCAGTGTCCTTTCTGCACAGACACAGGAAGACAGTTAATATGCTCTTGTAACTTGGGAGTTGATTGACTCCAAATAATACTCCTGAGCATCTGCTTTCTCAACTCAGTTGCCCTTAGTTCCTAGCACCCCAAAAGCAGGGTCCCGATGAGGGACTGAATGGATCCAGGGCAAGCTGTGAGCTACCCTGGTATTGAAATGGGCCAGGCCAAAGTGCCACAATACTCAACTATAATTTGAGGGCATGATCATGGACAAATGCTGTCATGATCCAAAAGTTATGACAAGATTAGAACCCTGCTGGGGTTAGGAAGACTAAGCTGGCCTGAGGACTGAGGTCTGGAATATATAGTGAATGTCCTCAGGAAGAACCAAACTTTAAGTTTATATCTCTTACTGTGCTCATACAGAATGACATTGCTAGAAGTATTAGAAGCAGATTTACTACAACTATTTAAGTGCATTACTAGCTGAGGAAAGAAGAAAGCGACAAACCCTCATTGGGATCCCACCCTTGAGCAGATCTCTTAGTAATCTGGAGTAATTTCATTAGATGAGATTTTGTCCTTGAGTTAATTTCCTGGAGGAGTGGTTTTACCTCTCTGTTGATTTGTTAATGTTCGACTCACCTTTAAGACTGTAAGATTGGTGTGTGTGTGTGTGTGTGTGTGTGTGAGAGAGGGAGAGAGAGAGAGAGAGAGAGAGAGAGAGAGAGAGAGAGAGAGAGAGAGAGAGAGAGAGAGAGAGAGTGCAGAAGGCCAGGAGGAGGATGAAGGGGATCCAGGAGGAGAGGAGAATGAAGTAGCATGGGGGAGGAAGAAGCAGGTGGAGATCAGAGGACAACGGAGATGGCGACCTCCCTGGGGTGGGGGAAGTGAAGACCACTGAACCGAACACAGGCAGCTCTGCCCTTTAATAAATACACAGTATCAGTTACAGCATGCAACAAGCATTCATAGAAATGTAGGGTCTGATGGCAGTAAACACTTACTTTTCTTGGTGCTGGAATGTAACTCACAGATAGAGCTCTTGTGATGCATAAATGAGGCCTTGGGTTTGATCCCGGGATCATCACAAAAAAGAAAGAGAAAAAAAAACCACAAACCAAAAAGCATTTGTTTCTGTTCACAAGCCTTTGGCTCATTGGGTGGTTCTGTTCATGTGAGCGGGTTTGCTCATTTCTTCGGTTGTCCTGGTTTGGTTGCCTCCCTGTGTGTCCCCCATGCCCCCAGTAAAGCTCATTTTCTTAGTGAAGTGAGGGCTCCCAGGGATCTGTGGAAACATACCAGCACTGTATGTTTTGTTTGTTTGGGATGGTCATATCTAGTGTGTTATGGGAACCATACAGTGCCGGGATTAAACCTGGGCCTTCTGCATGCTGAGCATATGCTTAGCCCTTCAGGCTCTCTCTTCTGCCTCTTTTTAAAAAACTTATTTGGGGGGGGGGTCTGTGTAGTGGGGGTTAGGAGATAACTGGTGATGCTCAGGGGCTTACTTTTGGTGGTGTTTGTGGGACCAAATGTAGATTGGGATCAAATTGGAGTGAGCCACATGCAAGGCCTTGACCCCAGTACTCTCTCTGGGCCCAAGTTTCTATCTGTGTCACACATACCTGCTAACACCCCACAGGCAAAATCCAAATGCAACGGATGGTTCAACAAACTGTCTCTTCATTACAGGGAGTTGCAAAATATGGACGTCACTGTCCCGGAGGCAACAGAAGGTAAGGGGTGGGAGAGATAGTAGAGAGGGCAGGGCACTTGCCTCACAGGCAGCTGAGCTGGGTTCAATCCCTGGCATCATATACAGTTCATTGAGCACAGAGGCTTGAGTATTACTCAGTGTGACCTTAGAACAAAACAAAACAAAAACTCCAAACAAACAGAGAAAGGAAAATAGGAGACAAAAGGAGTAGAAAAGAAGTAGGAATGTTGGTCTAGAGAGCTCAAGTGGTAGAGCATGTTCTTCACAGGTGTGTGGCCCGCCCTGTATCCCCTAAGCATCACCAAGCAGGGAGCAACACAGCTTCTCCTGGCCTGAGCACAGAGTCCACTGCACAGTGAGAACCAACAGAAATGGGCCCTCCAAAAAAAAAAAGCATGTTGATGAAATCTATTTGTTGAATGCACTAAAAGGAGTATTTTAGAAATAGCATTGACCACAGAGATAGTCGTTGTCAATAGTACAGAGTATCCTGCATCCATAGAAATGTTCACAACCGAGTAACTGCTATGCAAGTTTGGATCCCTGCCTATTGCTAGTTCCTCCAAACCCACCACCCAATCCTTTCTATTTTAGTGACTCCATTTCTGCCAGAATTTAACTTTGACAGGCTGATGTCACTTCTTTTCTAGAAGGGAGGGAAAAGCAGCTTCCTGTTGTCAAGGGTAAAAAATAAGAAAGAAAAGAATAGAAGCAGGGAGACAATTATTCTATTACCTTTGAAATCATTGCATTGTAATTGTATGAGTTAAAAGAAGTGTTTTAAAAAAGAGAGAAGACAGAAAACATCGTATTTCCTGATTTAGATGATGGGGACCCAGACTGGACAAAGCAACACAGAAATACACTAAAGAAAAGATTTTATTCCAGTTCCTGGAGGATTCATAAAACGGAGTTATCTTTCTTCTGGTTTGAAATGCTTAAATATTTAAGTTCATAAAATCATAGAAATTGTGGTATTATGGTCTCCTAAGCATCCAGGCTAGATAAATATTTAAACACTAACTTTTATATGTCAGGCTTTGTGCTATACATTTTCTCATAACTACTTGTATGGAATAAGCCACATCATCATGTGATAGGTATTTACTAATTCCATCTTACAGGTCAGAAAGGGGGTGAGGGCTCAGACAAATCCACGAACACAGCCAACAGGGCATGGCCAGGGAACTGTTGCAGGCTACATCTGCCTCCCAGTCTTAGGTTGTGTCTATGGTCCCACGGAGCTGGAAATTGGTGATTTACAGAATGCAGAAAGGAGAGTGCTGAGTGACTTGCGGTCTGAATGTCCTTGCTCATTCAGCCTACAGCATCCAGGGGTTTTCCCCCATGACCTCCTTTCCCCTTGTGTGACCTCAGAGCATAGAGAGTGCTATGGCCCAGCCTCCAGTTTCCTCAGCAATGGAAGCAAGGCAGGTAAGGAGGAACTGCCTCATGCTTTAACCTCAGTTTCCAGAGCCACCTCTTTCTTTCTTTTTTTTTTATGTAGGAGTACTGCTATTTATTTAGCCATTGATTAAGCTGATTGAATTGGACATGAACTCCACATTATTTTTTAATTAAAAAATTTAATTGAATATCTGTGAAACAGACTATTAAAAGCTGTTCATAATTGGGTTTCAATCATACAATGATCCAGCACCCATCCCTCCACCAGTGTAAATCTCCCACCACCAATGTACCCTGTTTCCCTATCACCATCTCCCAACACCCCCCAGCCTCCCTCTATAGGAGGCAACTTCTTTCTTGCTCTCTCTCTCTGTCCCTCTCTCTGTCTCTTTCTGTCTCTCTCTCTCTCCTTTTCCTTTTGTGCATTATGGTTTGCAATAAGGTGCTAAGAGTTCATGTTGTTTGTTCAGGGCATTCAGTATTTTTATTGGGATGGTAAACCTGGAGTAGCTTTTCAATTGGGTGGCTGCTTTGGGATGTGGATGTGACTGCAGAGGCTTTTGGAAATCCAGGGAGGTGGGGGGAAGATAGTCCATCCCGACCCTGAGAAAGCCTGGAGATTTCAGTCACAAAATCTACATACCTGAATTTTCAGCAGATTTTTTCTTCTTTTTTTAATATCTTGGTGAGGTCCGTCCTGAGACTGCCGAGTCAGGCTGGGGGTATGGTGGCGATTTTGGATTGTGGAAGCAAGTGCTCTGCTTGGGTGGGCCCCAGGCCAACCCGTCTCCCTCTGATTTACCCTGGTTTGTTCAGCCATGTGCAGGTCCAAGATTAACTGCAGCTTTTGATCTCTTTTGAGATTTATCTATAGGTCCCCGAAGCAAGGCTGGTAGTAGAGCTTACCTAGTGGCGCTGGAGTTGGTTTGTGGGGGTGACTGCCAGTGCTTCCAGGGGTACTGGGAAGTGTGTGTGTGGGGAGAAGGTAGCTCATCTCAACTACAAGAGCCGGGAGATTTCTTGTAGGAAATCTACATACCACAAAAGCCACATACCAGGATTTTCAGTAGATTATATCTTGGTGAGGTCCGTTCTGAGATAGTGGAGTCAAGCCAGGGGGATGGCAGCGATTTTGGATTGTGAAAGCAAGCAGCTACCAGGAGCTCTGCTTGGGCTGGTCACAGACTAACCTGTCCCGCTTTGATTTACCCGGGTCTGTTTAGCCATGTGTGGGTCTGAGATTAACTTCGGCTTTTGATCTCTTTCAAGATTTATTTATGGGTCTCTGTAATAAGGCCAATAAATGAGCTCGTATAGCTGGAGGTGGTTTGTGAGTGTGGTTCCCACATACCTAACTTTTGGCTGTTTAATTTCTTGGTAAACTTGGCCCCAAGTTTTTGGGGTCCAGCCAAAGGCACAGTGGCAATTTTGGGGTATCGGAAAACCTGAAGGCACCACCAGCCTTTGATGCACTCTCCCTGAAGGTACAGGTTGACCTGCTGGCAGCACCATACCCCCCAGAGACACCTCTTGAAGCTTTCCACTCCCTTCAACTCTTCACACCTCTGCCCTCCCTCCTCCATCTGTTTTGCTTGTGATCTGACACACAGCCACTTGGTCTGGTTCCTCCCATACACCCTGGCTCAGAACAGCAGACACAGCTCAGCTCTTCTTCAAACTTGATCTTTGGTAGTTCTGATCCGGCAGCCAGAGTCATCACTGCCAGGAATTCTTTCTTCCTCTGCTTCCCCTTCCAGGAGCATCTCTCATCCCTTCAGATGTTCCTTTTCAGAGGAACCCTTTCTTCAGCACATCCTGCCGTGGTGACCTTCTCCAGGTTCTGTGGGTGACTTCTCATTCCTCTCACCCGTCTTGCTCCATCAACAGACTGGTCACAAAGACATCTCCTCCTCCCTTGGCTCCTGACACACCATCCAGCTGCTGGCAGTGAGCCACAGGAGACTCACACTTGAGGCTCAAGCTGAAATCATTTGTACATCATGATTTCTCAATTTAATAAAGTAAATTAAAAAAAATCCTAGTGTCCACTGTTGTCACACATGTGCTGCCCCTGTCCATGTACCTCTGTCAGCCGGCCACAACCAAAGAGAAATCCTCTCATGGAGGAGATGCCCAGAGGTGCCCTTCTGGGACCTGAAGGCTAGGTACCCACAAAAAGATCTGATTCAAGGCCTGGGGGCAGGGAGGCGAGTGGCTGGTGATTCTGGGAAGGCACCCAACACACAGGCCAACTCATTTCTGCTTTGTGTTCATTTAAATGGAGGAAAGACTGGTTGGGTTAGAGGCAGGGAGTGGCTAAGCCCAGCTCTGCCTGGCTTAGCATTCTGGAATTAGCTGAGTCCCCAGTTTTGCAGAAGCATACAGTGATGCAAAATGTCCCACAGCCGCGCTATGATTGTTCATTTCCACACAGAGTCAGTCCCTGCCTGGGCAAGGCTCGTAATCAGTGCCCAATGTGATCCCACATGACGACGCAAACGAGTCACCCACACAAGATGGTAATGGGAAGCCAGCCCAGGTTGACTGGCTGCTTGGGGGCTGCAGGAAGCTGGTGTTCCTGCACCTCCTTCCTGCTCAGGTTCCTGAAGCCAGAGGCCTGGAAAAGAAGTGGTTTTCTCAGGGATCTTCTGTACTCATCTGGCACCAGACCACTTCCAGGGGATAAGTATGAAATGATATCAGTTCCTGTCATGGTATGGTCAGGCCACACAATTTGGAGCTTTGTTTCTGCATTTGCAGAGAGGAACATACTGACTTCTCCCTTTCCTGACAGGAGACAAGAAGGTCATGAGAATCCACTGTAGAACTGAAAACCTTCCACAAATAGCAGGATCCCAGCCCTCACCTTCCAACTTGCTGAGAACCTCAATATTGTTCCTGATCAATCTACTTCTTTTTCCCTGATGAACAGTGACAACACTAGCCAGAGACCAGAAGGCACAAAAGTTGCAACTGGATTTCAGCCCCCATCCCTCATGCAGAAGAGATGAATGGAGAACAGAAGCCCATATCAAATTTCTCACACAACTTCAATTTAAATTAATCTTCCTTTAATGAAATTAAAAAAATGGTGCATTGCATAATATCTGTGGTCACAGTATAAAACAATTAGTTTGTATAACATCAGATATGGACAAAAAATACACAAGACCCTTTCTTTGTCTACATAAAATCCGGCAGATCCATCCTTATGTGCCACGCTAAAAAAAGAAAAGTCAACTTTTTTCTCCTAGTGATCTGCACACAATATTTATCACTGAGAATTTGGTCAAACAGTGGAGAAGAACTTACCCAAATCCCAGTTCCCTTCTTCCCTTGTCATCTGTGAAGCTAGGAAAAAAAAGTTTTCTTAAAGTTGCAAGTCATGAAGTATTGCTTATTATTTCTGCCCAAAAGGCTCAGTCTTTGGCGCACGATGTCAGTGACAAGATCATGGCTGCAGATAGTCTGCAAAGTGAGAAGCGAGAGCGCAGGGAGCTCCTCTGCCAGGATCCCAGGGGAAAGTGGGGTGGGGGGGAGCATCTGCCCCCAAAATTCAAAATTAGGACTTCAATCCAGTTGGTGACTCAGTTTTTCATCTTGTGAAAAAATTGGAAAAGTTGTTGAAAAGTCAGAGTAGGCAGGTTTTTCTTTTTCTCCTCAAAAGTGAATAGTGTATGTAAACATTAGAAAGTAAACACTTTGAAACAATTTTGAAGTTTCCAGCTGAGTCTAGCTCAGGTTCTTTCTGTGTGACCTTCCCTCCTGGTGCCTCCTCCAAGATTGAGGAGGAGACCCAACACTTTGCATCGAGTTATCAAGTTCCTTTCTATTCAGAAGTGCAAGTCAGTCTGTCGTGTGCATCAAGGCTGTTCCTGCCCCTGGTCACACCCTTGGCTCTGGGTGATACACTTCCAGAAGAGCACTTTCTATGAGGTGCTCTTATTTGCTACAGCAAAAGAGGGATTCCCAACGTCTCAACTCCCAGGCACGGCTAAGTCCCATGGAGGCACAAGGTCCCTGGTTCGCACTCTGGGATTGCCCCTGGCATGGTGCCTGCCCAGTGGAAGAGAGTGAGGTGGGGATTGAGGCCTCCACTGAAGAGTGTGGAGGTCCCCTCAGCCATGCAGGGCACCTGCTGAGAACCTCCTGTGTTTTTACACACACTCCAGTCCACCTGGTCTTGAACAATGCACAGCCCCCTTCATGTTAGGCAAGAAGGACCCCCGATAACAATAATCCTGAATTTTCTTGTAAACATGACGACTGCCAGGGTTCAGAGAGCCATCACTAACACAGCACCTGTCTCACGTGCTCTCACTTCCACTCCCTGAGGTCCAGGGTGCTCAGAGTCCTCCCTTCTTCCTCTAACTGCTCACACTTTGGGGGGCAAACTTGCCGCCCATCTTTCTGCCTGCTTATGCTGCGCCCAGGATCCACTTTGGCTGCGACTAAGAGCACAGAAGCTGGTTTCTGAGACCTAAGAGGTCTCCTCTGGGCACAAAATAAATAAAAAGGAAGACTTGGTAGCGAACTGCCTCCCGGGGGTGGGGTGGTGCTTAGAGAGAGTGAATGGGGGACAGGAGAGTGAGGGGAGGCCAGGGAGTGGGAAGGGAGCTGGAAGGGGTGCGGCTAGTTAGCCCACTAGACAAAGAGCCGCACATGAATGGCCATCAGTTTGCAGGACTTTATTGCTTAGAACAAATGCATGTTTTTTCCTCTTGGGAAGACAGAGTGGTGTCAGATCCCTGGCAGACAGGATCAAAGCAGGGTGCATTGCCAGGAGAGCAGGAGTTAGCCTGGAAGCTGTGGGCACCCAGGCAGCTTCCTAAAGGTCAGAGTTGGGAGGGACAAAGAGAGGGGAGACCCTCCGGGGAGTGGGAGCTGGAGAGGAGCAGCTTTCCTCCTCTTCCTCCCCAGGGCAGACACAGAGGGGCAAACAGACTGCTCCCTCATGTCCTTTGAAGCCATTTTACAGGACCATAAATTGCCGGGTTGTTTTCTGTGAAAAATCAAATGCATGGCAAAATGCACCTTTCCTCAATCACCCCTGCAGGGGCTCGTCAAAGACTTGAAGGACAGCAAAAGTCATGGAAAATGCATGGTTATTCTAGGCAATTTCTGGTCTTGTGAAGTCTGTCAATCTTGCAAGCAGCAATTTAGCCTTTGCATGAAGGAACCCCAGCAGCCTGTGAAGTATACATGGTGTATCAGGCAGTCCCCTAGTAGACGGGCCTTCTCTCCTGCAAGCCCAGCTCCCAGGATCCTTCTGTGCCTGCCTCCTCCTCCCAGCAAGCCTCCTTTCCAATCTGGATAGAGAAGGTGGGAGTGGGGGGTGGGTGGGTGGGGGAGTCATATTTGTCTTCAGATTCACTCTTAAGGCGAAGGTGGCGAGATAAGGTGCTTGGTGGAGAGCCAAACTCCAGATTCCAGGCCGGTGGCTTCCGCACTCTCGCAGAAAACAAATACAAAAGAAGTGGGAAAGGGGTGAGGAAGCCAAAGAGAAAAAGGAAGAATATATTTGAGCTCACGGAGTAAAGCCATGCTCCAAGGTGAGATTTCCAGGGTCATCAAAACCCCTATGAAGAGGGGTGGGCCAGCGAGTCAAAGCAAAGAAGACCAGAGCCTCCAGTTCAAGTCTGTGCTGGCTTGTACCCGCACGGAGGCTGGCCCCTGGCCCCAAGTCTCCCCCGCAGGTACCTCCATGCCCACTCAAGACTCAGAACTCTGAATGTCACCACCCCTTCCTCACCACCCCCTTGCAATGAATGGGAAAAACACACAAGTCAGAGGATCCCCAAAACCAGTAGGAGAAAAAAATTAGACGAACATTAAGTATTTCGAAAGCCGCGCACACACTGCTGGCTGGAGTGTGAAGTACCATGAAGAGCAGGCTGGGTGCTGGTAAACAGGTCCCGCAGCCAGCTTGGCGTGCTGTGGGAGTGGTAACAGCCCACCTGAGATTACAGTGGACTGGGCTCAGTGTCACGCATTGCAGTCAGCCATTGAGGTCCCCTTCTTGCCTGTCCCTTTGCAGGGTCTGCATCACTGGCCTAGTCCATCTCCATGGACATGAGGCGGCGGCGCTCACGCCGGGTGTCCTGCACCTCCTTCTTGCAGCACCAGTGAGAGCTGCAGTAGCCAATGAGGCAGGACAGGAGCCCGATGACTGTGGACAGGCCCACGCCGATCAGCAGTGGGTACTTGAAGGCATTCAGGACTGCAAGGAAGGCAGAGAAGAAGGGTAAGTTGCAGACGGAGGGCCTTAGGGAAGACCACCATCTCCCACCCTGCCCCCCACAACCCGGTGCATCACACACTGCACACACAGCTGTCCTTTGCACTGTGTCCACTTAAGACAGGAACAGCTTAGCCACATATGTCCTTAAAATGAGCAAGATCTGCTGGGGGAGGGTGGGGTAAGAAGGAGAAAGAGATTTCACTGGTTCTCTTTGAATATCATCTTGCTTCTTAGGGTTTTGGCAGAAGATTGATTTTAAAAAGTCAGTATAAGGGCACCCACATCCAACAGCAGATGGATGCTTAAAAAAAGAACCCTGCATAAATCAATCCTATGCATCAAAAGACTGAAGTGTGCTAGGGAGCTATTTTAAGTAGCACTATAGTAAATTATCTAGCAAAGTGAATAATCACTCCCTGACTTGTTGGGGGGTGGGGGTGGAGACTGGATTTTCATATGGAGTTTATTCAAGCCAGGCGCTCCTCTGCGGCAGACACAGTAGGAATGAGGAGGTGGAGGCATGTGCAAACATGGTTCACTCTCACGCTCCAAATCTCAGAACCCTTTCCAGGCGCCAACGGGCCTGAGGGCTGGCAGGCCTATGGAGGAGTGATGCTTCATGCACTTTAATTCCCACACCCCTCCCCATCATGGCAGTTATTATTCCATTTTACAAGACAGGGCACAAAGGATCAACAAGGCTAAGACACCTCTGATGGAGCTGGGGTTCACGTTCCAGTTTCCCCCAAACTACATGTCATTAGAGAACCATAGTCAAAAGAGTCAGGCAGTCTTAGAGAGCACCTGTGCTCAAATGCTCTCCACTGGAGATTTTGCTTTTGGTTTTCAATTCACGTTTATGCTATGCTTTTGTAGAGAAGATGTGTCATTTGTTAACCAGGCAACAACCCACTCTGCATGTCCTGAGGTGCGCAGGGCACTGGGTGCCAGATCACCTGGCAAGGCTAACTCTGGTGCCACTGGAACTATGGGTGTTCCTCTCTCCACAGCCCCTGCCCTGCCACAGTCTCCTACATCAGTGACACTGGAAGGAAGGAGTCTCCACTTGCTGAGCAGCAGAGCTAACAGTGTGTCAGGAGCCCACTCACCACCTCTCATGCAGCCCAGACCTGCTCTCCAGAGCCTGTCTCTGCCCCTGCCTAGCAGCTTCTGTGCCAACCTTCAAGCACAGCAAAGTGGGTCTGGCAGCATTTATAGAGGAGGGAAGCACTTAGAATCTTTCCAGAAGTCTTAAAAAGCATTTGCATGGGGCTGCCACAGGGTGGAGATGAACCAATGCATAGGTGCTCACCGTCCATCTTCACCGTTATGAAGATGGGCTTGGCCTGGATCTCTGCCTTCTTCTGCCAGGAACCCGTGGGCGACTTCACCCATGGCGTCACAGCACAATAATAGTTGCCAAAGTCTTGGTCCTCTGAGCTATGCACACGCAGAAGGAACTCCAGCTCACTTAGGCGCTCCAGGCTGAGGTCACTTTTCCAGCCCCTCTGGGTCGTGGTCACAATCCCTTTCTGATCCAGGGAAGACAGGAGCACTGGGGCCTTGTCAAGGCCAAAGGAGTGCACAGCAAACCAGGACACATCAAAGGCCATGTCATCTGTAGGGCAGGAAGCCAAAGTGCTGGCATCAGCCACAGGCAGAAGGAGCCTGTGGGACCCCTTCTTCAGACAGCGACATCCAACAGCTGTCTTCCCTGCTGCCTCCAAGGGGGCGCACCCTGCACCCCTCTTCTTGGAGTCACAGAAACAGAAACCATGTTGGAGGTCACTTTGCTAAGAAGTGGCAGTGTGAGTCCGGCCCCCCTCATCATACTCCTGCCCTACCCAGCCAGAGAAAACTAGCAGAACCTCCAAATGTCCCCTCTGGAAAACTTGGGGCCCTACAGCTGAAACAGGCACTACCGCTTGCTGTCCAGAGACTCCCCAAGAAAATCAGTCCTCCAATTTCTCAGCCAGCATCTCTCAGCTGGGGAAGGCCCTGGCAGTCATAGAGATCAGAAGGAATGGGAGGGAGTGGGGCGGTGCAGTGGCCACTGTGTGCTGAGGCTTTTAGCCCTGCCTACGGAAATGCTAGAGGGGTGAGAAACAGGCAAGCTGAGACAACCAAACAGAGTGTAGAAGTCCTGGAGAGCACTGTGCCTGCCTAGTGAGAACTCTGCAGATTGAAGGCCCTACTGGCCTACAGGGACTTGAAATGGACATTAGAAATAAGATAGGTGAGTGGTGGTACCTGGAACCTCATCTCCTTTCTGTCACCCCTGACACCAGCAGTGCTGGGTCTGAGGTCCTCTAAGAGGCCAGGAAGGACCTGCAGACACTGCATGAACCCATTGCTCTGTACAGAGTGTACGTGGGGGCTCGCCCTTTGGTGCTGAGGACCATGGCCAGTCAGGCAGGATTCTGCCCAGTGGTGGAGGTCTGGTGGTGGGTGATGTGTTGGTTCTAGGGATGAGGTAGTGTTGGGGGTTAGACCCGGGGTTATGTAGGGAGCCATGTGGTACCTGGACTATAGTTCATAGCCTCACACATGCAAGGCCTATACTCCAGCCCTTCGTGCCATCTCCCTGGCCCACAAATACTATTTTATCTCAAACTCATGTGACAAGGCTCATATACCATATAAAATTCACTATTCAGTGAACTAGTACAGGGGTTAGGGGCTTGGCTTTGTATTCAGGCAATCCTGCCTGACCCCAGCACCACATATGGTCTCCCAGGGAGAGACACGAGGGATCCCTGAGCATGAAGCCAGGCAGGAATCATTTATGAGAGGAGTAAGCATCGCTGACTGTGACTCAAACTCCCTCCCCCACAAAAAATTAAAGAACATAATTTTTGCTATAAAGAATAGTCTGCATAAAGATACTCTTAACTTCAAACAGCACCTTCTAAGGCAATTCAATGACATTCAGACGCTCACCTAGTCAAAAAGAATGTGTCAAAAGTAAGAGCAAGATTCCCACCAAATTAGCCAGAAGATGATTTTTTTTCAGTGTACTCTAAAATGACCAGGGTGGTCTGAGAGATTGTATAGCAGGTAAGACACTGAACCATAAGTTCAATCCTGAGCACCCTATATGGTCCCTGTGCCCAAAGAGGAATGATCCCTGACAATCACCCCCAAAACAACAATATAAATGCCCAGGGCCCAAGAAAATCTCAAACCCAGGTTCACATACAGGAAGATTACTCTATACTTTGGTGTTCAAAAGACCAGATTTTCCTCCCTGGCTACTTATGGGGACATTTAAAAATAAAATGAAACTGTTGGTCATTTCATGTCAAACAGATCAGTTCCCTGGAGACAGAGGGAATGTTCATGCACTCTGGATTCTGAGACAGGGGGCCTAGAACACACTCAGGAAATACTGGCTCTGTCTCCTTAGGTTCAGGGGGCTCCTGAAGGCCAAAGGTCATGATTATACCCAGTCCTTGTGCCCAGACCCAGCCTTCAGTCCAGCTGTATTTTCTCAAGCGATGGCAAGCCCCAAGGAGCTGTGACAGTCCAATGAATGTTTCAAGTTCCCAGGGACTTAGACTCTTCTTCTGTAAAATGGAATGATAAGAGCGCCCTGGTCAGATTTGTTCCCTTTCTAAATGCTGAGAATAACACCCGGAACACAGTGATGCCCAATAAGTTGATTGCCACAAACCTCCATATCACCACAGATTGACATCTATGCAACTTGAAGAATACAACTCTTAAATCATATGAGGAAGAGCGAGTCCCCGAGCCCCACACCACCAAAAATCCTATTTGACAGGATCCACACCCAGGGCCAGGGATGGAGCTCAGTGGTACAAAGCTCATACCTTATGTGCATGAGGCCCTGGGCCCAATCCCCAACACTACAACAACCAAAGCAAACCCAACCCCACAGAGTCCACACCCAGCAGTGCCCAGAGCCATGCCTCAAAGTGCAGGGGTGTCACAGGGGACTGGGAGCTCAGGGTTTTGCACAGGTGAAGGGTATGCTCCAATACTGTGCTCTCTCTTCTGCATGACTATAATTTTTTTTTTTAAATACCAGGATGAAAAATCAGCTTTAATATCAAGGTATAAAGCAAAGCCATGATCAACATACCTCATTTATCCTGGTCAAATGCATATTTTTTAAACTTTTAAATGCTAACATAAATAAATATTTACCAAAATGTGCACTCACAGAGTGAACTTTTATTTACAATACACAATTTATAATCTATTGTATTTGATTAGTTCAAGTGAAGAACATTATACTTTTTGCTTTAATAACAGTGGGACACAAAACAATTTCTCAGGTAGTGCATGACTATAATTTTGATCCCCTCCCCCAAGCTTTAAAGGGAGCCCTCAGGCACTGTAAGGGCTACCTGTAGGACACCCATGGAGCCCAGGTGAGAGCTTCTGATGAGTCCTCAGCATCGATCCACCCTATGGACATGCGTGTGAGACATGCACTGTCCTGTGCACACCTGTGCCACTCGATGGGGCCTGCAGGGGCTCTGGTCACCAGCATGCACCTGGAGCAGAGTCTGCCCACGACTCCCTGGCCCTGAGCTGGTACCACCTACAGAGCCCTCACCTGGCATCTATTCCCAGGCCTGGTGTTAGTTAACAGAGGCCTTCTCCTGATGATTCCAGAGTCACCTGTCTGTGGAATGTGACTGATGCAAGTGACATCAGGGCCTGGACCCACACTTGGTGTCAACAACTCAGGCCCCATTTCAATCCACTGCCCCACCTGGCTTGTCTCTGCTCCACTTGGACTCTCTCACTCCCTCTTCTTGCTTTCTCTCCAACATTGTCGCCAGCATGCTGGTCTCAGGCTGAGCTTCTGGAGGTCTGGATCCAGGACAGCACCTCCAACAGACCACAGTCTCCTGTCCTCTGGGCACCTGGCACAGCAGTACGAGCCACTCTCTCCCTCCCAGGGTGACCTGCCCAGCCCCAGAGGACTTTCCTTGTGTGCCTGTGGAACCTGTGAGGGAACCCGCTCTGATGACTTGCGTTAATTATTCAGACTCTTCCTCTCACACAGTATGGAGAGAAAAGTGCTAGTAAACTGTGATCTGCAGCAGAACAGCTACCTAGAGCTTCTGTAATTACCCTTGTGGTAAAGACTTGAATAGTAAGGGCACAATCAGTGATCTGTTAATTTGCTGAGAACAGGCATTGAGAAATTTATTTTGGAAGGTGTCATAAATGAACCTGAAGAGGGAGACTGGCCTTTTGGTATCTAGTTCTTCTGAAAATGATTTCTCTCCTAAACCTTCAGCAGCCTCATGTACTTTTACCTTTATTTTCACTGTTTTCTTTGGGTGGCTCAGGGACTATGTGTGGTGCCAGAGATCACACAGGGCAGCTGCGATGCACTCAGGCCTGCCTTAACCTCTGTGCTATCTTCCAGATGCTATTTTCACTTCTGAACTGGATGTCTTCAACCCTTCACACTGCAGACACTGGAGAAGCCCCTCACTGGGAAACGCTGCTTGTTGCTTCCACCTCCAGGAACAGGCTAACTGCTGGAGGGGACTTCTCATTTTTCCTTTCATTTCCCAGCAAACATGTCTCCTTTCCCCCAGCTCCAGGGATGGCCACATTCAGGCTCCCAGAGAGAGCTGAGGTTGATTGCAAACAGCAAGGGCCAGTCAGCACCGGCATGTGGGCCCACCTCCGCCCACCAGCTGAATTTGGAAATCAAGTTTCACCAGGACCCAGCCTGGCCACTAGTCTCCCTCCTGATAATACAGATGCTTTCACTGCTTGCAGAATGAAATAGTGTCATTGAACCCTCCTGGTACATGGAGCCCTAAATATTTCTTACTTGGACTCTTCACAATGTTCAGTGGTCCTGAAATAGGGTCCTGACTTTTGATCCCGGCTGGAGCCAGACTTTTTGGTAACAGCTTGTCTAGGTTCTGCTCCTTCACACCAGCTTTGCCCAGGCACAGGCTCAAAGTGGTTGAGAACCTTGGACACTTTGGCCTTTTCAAAAGGGTGGATCTGAGCAAGGCCACGGTGCTGCTCAGGATGGGCTGTGCCTAACCCCGCTAGTAGCTTGTGGAGAAAGCTCTCACCCCCATCCCAACTGCCACCCGGGTTCCCCAGGGTTCCACAGAGCAGGCAGAAGTGGGATGGCCCTACTCAGCAACACTCAAGTGGATCTCATGTTCTTTCATGCCCAGAGGGCCTAAGAGTGACATGGCAGAGGCCTCCTGAGACTGGCCACCTACCATTTCCAGCATCCTGTGAGCCATACTAGTTATTTCTGCAGAGAAAACATTATAAAGATTCACTCAGAATTTCAACTCTGGTGGCATTTGGAGGCTCAGTGGCTTCTCATTTATTCCACTCTGTGTTGTACAGTGATTTCCTTCTGGATTGAAAGTGACCTGAGGACAGACTGAAGTTTTTTTTTTAATTCACTCGCCTTCTGGCTTCTAGAACAGCACCCACCCATTGGTGGAGCCGGGTGGATGAATGCTCACGAGACCGCAGGGCTGGGACTGCATTCTCTTAGTGGGTTTCAAACCAGTTTGAACCAGCTCCAGAGCGGGCCCACCTGACAACTGCAATGCAATTGGCTGGATATGTTTCAGAATCATCCACTGGAGAGCTCTGTTTATTCTACAAGTATGTAGCATCAGTGGAGATGAGATGAGACAAACAACAAGGAGGAAGGAGAAGGAATGCAGAGGTACCTGGATCCAGAGCTGCTCCCTCCATGGTGATGATACAAAATAACTTGATCAGCTCTCCACGGATGACCGATGGTGTGTCCGAATGCACAGAGACATTGAAAGTAGGACCTGGAGGGAAGAAAATGGTCTCATCATTCTGTCACACTTTTCTTGAAGTTCCAAGCTAGGTGCACTCAGGAACATGGAAACAGGATCCCTTTTCTGGGAACAGGACTATGAACTCGAGAACTGCCTCCAGTTCTAGTCTTGCATGTAAGCTGTAAGCTGACATGGACTGGATGCCTGGAATCTCTGAGCCACACAAGGAGTGATCTCTGAGCACAAAGCCAGGAATAAGCCCTGAGCACCACCAAAAACCAAAAAAAAAAAAAACACAAAAAAACCCCCAAAAAACCAAAAGTGTGAGTTCTTGGGTTGTGTTCTCTCAATTCAGAGGGATGCAGGCATCAGAAACACACACACACACACACCCCACCTTAGAGATACACAGTGGAGTTTCACTCAGGTGTAAGGAAAAATGGGGTCTTGTCTTTGCTACAACATGGACAGAACTGGGGTAGGGAGGTGTCATATTTGGTGAAATAAATCAACAGGAGAAAGACAACTCTGGAATGACACGAAATAAGAAAGGAACAAACCAAGGGAGAATGCACTAATGCACTGTGTCCAATGAAAACAAACTGCAGAACAGAACCGAGGCCATGAAGTATATGTGGAGAAGGAGGGGGTGGGTTAGAAGGAACCTGGGAGAGTGTCCTGGGATACTGACAGTGGTAGAGGTGACACAGTAGGCCACAGTAATCGTTACCCTAAAGTGAGGAGAAATACAGTTCTGCTGGATATCAACCCTACATGCTTTAGGCTTCACTGGCTTGTACACTTTCTGAGGACATGATGAATAATCAGACTAGTTTTGAAAAGACCCCTTTACAGTGCTGGAGAGGCAGTAGGGGGGTTAAGATGTTTGTCTGCGCACAGCCAACCCCAGTTCGATCACCAGCAGCACCCTCTATGGTCCCCCACAAGAGTAAGCCCTGAGTGCAGAACCAGAAGAAACCCTAAGCAATACTAGATGTGGTCCCCAAACCACCCCCTCAAAACAAAGACCCCTATTCTTCCAAAGACCAGATGATGTTTCGAGAGAACCATGCCCATGCTTGAGTTCCATGTACCTTGCGAGGCAATGGTGTTCCCTTTAAGGTTTGAGGTATAAAGTCATGAGCATACAAACGAGCAACAAAATATGACGAGTAAAGACTGAATACATGAGAATTTGGTAATATTTGCTACAGAGCTGGGTTTTATATAGGTGTGTCTATAGTGCATAAACAAGTGACTTGCTAATTTTTATGTCTACCTGTGGCTCCTTGGACAGAGAGAAGCGTGTTCTTTTTTTCTTTTGTAAGTACAGGGGTTTCACTTCTGGTGGCCTTGGGGACCATATGGGATGCTGGGGACTGAACCCAGGTTGGCCACATGCAAGGCAAGTGCCCTACCTGCTGTATCTTCTCTCCAACTCCAGCCCCTTTTACTTAATTTTTTTTTAATTTAAATTTTTTTATTGAGTCACCATGTGGAAAGTTACAAAGTTTTCAGGTTTAAATCTCAGTTATACAATGCTCGAATACCCATCCCTTCACCAGTGCACATATTCCACCACCAAGAATCCCAGTATAGCTCCACCCCGCACCCCCACACCCCTAACCCCCCCACGCCCCCGCCTGTGTAACTAATAAATTTCACTTTACTTTCACTTTGATTGCATACAATATTTCAACAAAACTCACTATTATTGTTTGGAGAGTCTCTCCCCTAAAGTCAGACCTGCTGAAAAGGAAGCATTAGATAATTTGTTTTCCATTGCTGAGGATGAAGAGGTATGAGGTCGAGTGACCACACTTAGTGGCCTCTCGGTTTTGGGTTTCTGTACTTTAGTATTTTAGTAACTAAGTCCAGAGAGATATCTGCCAGAAGTTGCATCGTTGCCAACTTGTACTTCTCAGTTACATTATATTCCACATATGAGTGCAATCTTTCTATGTCTCTTTCTTTTTTTTTTTTTTTTTTTTTTTGCTTTTTGGGTCACACCTGGCGATGCACAGGGGTTATTCCTGGCTCTGCACTCAGGAATCACCCCTGGCCGTGTTCAGGGGACCATATGGGATGCTGGGATTCGAACCCGGGTCGGTCGCGTGCAAGGCAAACGCCCTACCCGCTGTGCTATCGCTCCAGCCCCTCTATGTCTCTTTCTTTCTGACTCATTTCATTCAACATGATACTTTCCATGTTGATCCATTTATATGCAAATTTCATGACTTCATGTTTTCTGACGGCTACATAGTATTCCATTGTGTAGATGTACCAGCGTTTCTTTAACCAGTCATCTGTTTTGGGGCACTCTGTTTTTTTCCAGATTCTGGCTATTGTAAACAGTGCTGCAATGAACACAGAACTACATATGCCATCTCTACTATACTTTTTTGCCTCTCCGGGATATATTCCCAGGAGTGGTATTGCTGGGTCAAATGGAAGCTCAATTTCTAATTTTTTGAGAATCGTCCATATTATTTTCCAAAAGGGCTGAACCAGTCGGCATTCCCACCAGCAGTGAAGAAGAGTCCCTTTCTCCCTGCATCCACGCCAACACCGGTTGCTTTTGTTTTTTGGGATGTGGGCCAGTCTCTGTGGTGTGAGATGATATCTCATGGTTGTTTTGATCTGCATCTCTCCCTTTTACTTAATTTTTAAGGAAAACTAAGAACCCATGTGCTCTTCTTAGGCAGTTCCTTCAGGTTGGGAATGATTTTTTTCTATGATATTTTATTACCTTTTTCTTATTTGTTCTAAATTCTCCAGGAATTGCCAACATTATTCAAAGCTGACTTTTTGTTCTTTGACTTCCTCACCAGAATTACTTTATTTTCCATGGCATTTCATATACATATATGTGTTTTGGGGCCATACTCGGTGGTGCTCAGGGATTACTTCTGGCAGGCAGGCTTGGTGGGGGGAACTATATAGGGAGAGCCCAGGATTGAACTCAGGTCAGCTGTTGCAAGTGTTGCAAGGTAAACACCTTACCCACTGTAAAATCACTCCACCCTTATCTCTTTTAATTTTGCTTATATTTGATCACCAAATATATTTCTTACACTATCATCTTAGAGGTGAAATCAGATCTCTAAGTGTCTCCCATGTGTTTGTTACTTACTACTGTTTTAATTTTCTTTGACTTTATCCTTCTGTCTTGCATTTGTGTTATTTGCAGTGTATTTCACCTTAATACCTACATGCATATACCTCTCAGAGAGCCCGGCAAGCTACTGAGAGTATCCCGCCCGCACGGCAGAGCCTGGCAAGCTCCCCATGGTGCATTCAATATGCTGAAAACTAACAATAACAGGTCTCATCCCCCTGACCTTGAAAGAGCCTCCAATTGTTGGGAAAGATGAGTAAGGAGAGGCTGCTAAAATCTCAGGGCTGAGATGGATGGAGATGTTACTGGTGCCCGCTCGAGTAAATTGATGAACAACGGGATGACAGTGATGACAGTGATGAAGTACAGGGGTTAAAGAGTTGGCCTGGCACATGGGCAACCCCAGTTCAATTCCAGGCACCAAACGGTCCCCCAACCACTGCCAGGAATGAACCCAGAGCAAAAAGCCTAGTACGGCTCTGCAAAACCTAAAAATTAATGAGTGGGGAGAAAAAGTAAATCTCTGCACGGTTGTTAGGTGAGAGCATAATGCAGCTTCAAATCAAGCTGAATCTGAGAACCCATTTACCTGATCCCAGTTCTGAGTAGCTAGGAATAGGCAAACTAAAAAAGGTTCCACATACTAACAGTCTGGAATTTCCCTGGATTTTCTGGAAAGCAGAGAGAGGGTTGTGGAGCCTGATTCTTTTTTTTTTTTTCAAATTTTTATTAGTGAATCATTGTGAGGTACAGTTATAGACTTTCGTGTTTGCATTTCATACAGTGGTCGAGTGCCCATCTCTCCACCAGTGCCCATTTTCCACCACCAATGGTTCCAGCATTCCCTCCCACCCCTACCCCATCCCCCACACTCCACCCCGACTCTGTGGCAAGACATTCCCTTTTGCTCTCTCTCTCTCCTTTTGGGTGTTGTGGTTTGCAGTAGAGGTATTAAGTGACTATTATGTTCGGTCTATAGTCTACTTTCAGCCCGCATCTCCCATCCCAAACGAGCCTTCGTAGCACCCTTTACTTGGTGGCGTGGATGCTGATTCTAAGGCTCAATAGAAGCTAACAGTACAAGTAACAATCTTTAAAACAAGATTATCAGAAAGGAAAATACACCCAGAAGAATTGACCAGGAGAAAGAATGTAGCAAAAGGCCATGCAAACCAATGGAGCAGAGAACTGAAAAGGCCATGCTTTCATTTCCAAGTCTGCAGTGAGATGAAGTGATCAGACTGCTTTCCAATGACTATGCGCGTGAGCACAGAAGAAGGACAGCTGTGGATCTGGAAGCCTGTCTGTGGGGGAAGGCTGGGAGAGCCCTGGGTGATTCCAATTAGCCAGAGTGTCAGGGCTTTATTTAACACTAAGCCACAGAAAACACTATGGAAGGCAGGAAATGAGGAGGGGAATGCTTGGGGCTACTCTGGCCTTCAGTGGCTGCCAGCTCTCAGCTTGGTTCCAGCTCATCCCGACCACCCAGGAGTTGCTCTGCCAAAAGCAGAGTTGGGAGAACCCTGGTTGGGGCTCTGGGCCAGCTCACTGGGAATGCCCGGGACCACGTCTGAGCACTGTGAGAACAGTGATCTGGGGCCCACCCCCTTCTTCCCTCTGACGCCCCATTTCATGGTTGGGCACAGAGCTTTTTTTTTACTTTTTCTCTACTTTTATGATAGGTGGCACATCCTCTGGCCAGGGGCAATGGGGCCACACCTGGTGGAGATCAGGAGGCAGCACAGCTGGAGCCCGGGCTTTGCTGATTTACTACAATCTAGGTCATGTGTGGACAACAGTGTCAGCACTTCAGGTTTCCTTTTGTTTATTTTTTTAGGTTTGAGGCCACAACTTGTGGTGCTCAAAGCTTACTCTTGGCTCTACATACAGGAATCATTTCTGACAGAGCTCAGGGGACCATATGGGATGCTGGGGATTGAACCCAGTTTGGCCTCAAGCCAGGCAAGTGCCCTACCTACTGTACTATGGCTCTGGTCCAACACTTATAGCTTTCTTGGACACAATTAGCATATCTCACCACCACCAAAATGCCTAAGATCCTTCAATTCTGTACTGACATTTCTTTTAGTTCTTTTTTTCTGGTGGGGTGCACGAGTGAGGGAGCATACCCAGTGGTGAGCAGGGGCTCTGTACTCAGAAGTGACCCCAGGCAGTGCTCAGGGGACCAAAATGTCATGCTGGGATTCAAATCAGTCAGAGCTACGACAGCCACATGCAAGGCCAGTGCCTTCCCTCCTACATCTCTCCCCACCACACTCCCAAACCCCGTCTAAGAACTCGAAATGATAAGACTTAAGAAACCCTCATAATGGCCTTAGGTTTCTTTTTGCTTAACTTGGAATACCAAAGACAAACTTCCCTAATTTGTACAAATATCACTTTCTCTTTTTTTCTCCCTCAAAGAAAACCCTGGTTACTTTTTAGGTCCCACATTATAATCCTCATTTCCTGCACTGGCTCTGGCCGTGGGAATAAGGAGGCAATTTTACCCCCCATACTGAGAGGGGCCAGGGAGAGATGTCTCCAGGGATGTGATTGTCAGTGCATTTCTGTCTGATGAAGTTAACAACTTCCTTTCCACATGGGCCACTGTCTACGGCCTCAATATACTTTTATTATGCTCAATTTCTGTGTTAATGTTATTACTATGTGAGGGGATCTGTTTGCTCAGCATCACAGGCGACAAATGAGAGTTTAGAGAATTCAAGGAAACAACCTGCATCACTAGATGTCCTGTGTCCCTCATCTTCAGAAGGCACTGACAGCTTCGTTTCTAAATTCAGACATGAACCATCAGGGTTTGACTCCAGCCCCTAAGAAGAGCTGTCAGGAGCAGTATTTCTGTCACTGTCACTGTCATCCCGTTGCTCATCGATTTGTTGGAGCAGGCACCAGTAATGTCTCTCATTGTGAGACTTATTGTTACTGTTTTTGGCATATCAAATACGCCATGGGTAGCTTGCCAGGCTCTGCTGTGCGTGTGCGATACTCTCGGTAGCTTGCCGGGCTCTCCGAGAGGGGCGGAGGAATCGAACACAGGTCGGCCACGTGAAAGGCGAACGCCCTACCACTGTGCTATTGCTTCAGTCCAGTATTTCTGTAAAAAGCCAAAATAGCAGGCTATCTGAAGTGGTTAAACAATAAACATGAAGTCATGAAAGATGGTGTTTCCCTGGACCCTGGCAACCTTGTGAGAGCGTGGTCATGAGTAAAACTTCTTACACACTGGGTGAGATCCCGGCAGCCTTGCTGTCTGGGATCCCTGGCATGGTAGGAGAGTGTCAGGTGTGTGCACGTACCACAGAGAAGGGTGCCACCCAGGGAGCACCCCAACACAAACACTGGGTAAGCGCTTGGCAAGGAAGTACCATCTTAGTGAGCATGCAAGGACAACAGCGATCTTTGCAAGTGCCACAACGGTAACTGTGACCATGATCGAGACCACAAGTCTTGGAAAGCACAGCTCAGTGAGCACGATAGCCTGGAGTGTGCACTCCAGTGAGTACCACGGTCTGTGGAGAGGCCAGAGAAGGGGCCACCTGCACACATTCAGCATCAACAACAATTAAAGGGAAAAGGTGAGAAAGAAAAGCAATTCTATTTATACCACCATGAAAATGAGCAAGATCTTTGGCTAAGTTTAATAAGAGCTTCAAGCTACAAAACACCATTCCAAATGTTTGTCAAGACATTCCATGTTCATAGACTGAAAGGCAACACTATAAAATGGTAGTAACTCCCCAACTGGTGCTAGAGAAAACACATATCCCCATCCCCTTCCTGCACCAAAAAAAAAAAAAGGAAAGAAAAAAGAGCTACTCTAGGCTCCCCATGTCTTGTTCCTCTGCCCCGAAATCAGTGGAGTATAAAACCAGTCTCTGGTTTGAAAACTCTGGGGCTGCTTTGGGAGGTCGGTGAGCCAAGAATCATCCTAGTTCTACAGAACCTGTAGCTCCTGGATCTGAGGTCGCAAATGCAGGCATGCGGTGTCTCCAAATTCCACAATACTGACAGCCCAGTAGGAGCACAGCAAATTAGATGGGATGGAAGCATAGAAGCCAACTAAGCTCAATAAGCAAAAACGATAACACAGAAGGCTCAACTGCAACAAACGGCTCAGAATCCTCAATGACTTTGATAACCCTATCATGAGATATAACAATTTTCACAAATTTTCTTTTGTGAAAAAAAACTATTTTTTGATAATTCTAGTTACCATTTTGTTGTGACAAGTAATATAAATTCATGTGGAAATGCAAGGAATCCTGAATAGCTGAACATTATCTTAAAAAGGAAAAAAAGATGGGGAGGGTAGGGAGATAGAACAGGGATTGCTTTTGCATGCAGCCATCTCGGGTTTGATCTGAAGCACTGCCTGATCCTCTGAGTACCACTAGAAGTCAGCCCTGAGCACTGATCTAGGAGAGCCCTGGAGTATCATTAACTATGCCCCCTGCAAAAGAAAAGAAAATAAAAAAACTGAAAGACACTTCTAGATTTTAAAACTAATGCAAAGCTATTATAATCAAACAATGGGGTAACAGGGAGGAATAGGCATATAGGCCAGTAGAACCAAGAGTACAGTAATAAACCCTTAAAATTATTGTTAAACGATTTTTGAGAAGTATACCAAGTTCATGCTCAGTGGGGAAAAAGAATAAGTTGTTCAACAAATGGTGTTAGGAAGGTTGGGGATTTGCAAGCAAAAGAAAAAAAAAGAAAGAAAGAAAAATAAATCTAAATACCTTTTGTGTATCATACAAATTAACTCAGAATGAATAATAGCCATATGTAATAGATAAAACTATAAAATTCTTAGAATAAACAGATTAAAACCTTCACGATGTTGGGTCAGGCAATGGATTCTTAAATATGATACCAAAAACATAAACAATAGCAAAAAATTGGGATGAATTAGACTTCATCAAGTATATTACCGCAAGACTCACCATTAAGAAAGTGAAAAGACAACCCATAGAGTAGACGATATTTTCAAATCAGGGTTCAGTTAGGGGTCTTGCATGCATAGTCTATGGATGCAATGTAACAATATAAAGACAAATAACTCATTAACAATGGGCAAATGATTTGAACAGAAATTTCTCCAGGGAAGATATGCAATATGACCAATGAGTACATGGAAAGAAGTTCAAAATCATCAGTGATTAAGGATATGCAAATTAAAACACAATGAAATATTAGTTTACACCTACCAGGTTGACTGTAATTTAAAAAATGAACAACAAACAGAGTTAGCGAGGAAAGGGAGAAATTGGAACCTTTATATATTGCTAGTGGGAATGTAAAACCAAAGTAGCTGCTTTGGAAAATAGTTCAGAAGTTCTTCAAACAGTTAAAATTACTGTAGAACCCAGCAACAACCCTAGGCGAGAAATAAAAACTGACGTCCAGACAAAAACATGCAAACTATTTATGCTAGCATTATTAATAGTAAGAGGTGAACACAATCTAAGTGTCTACCAGTGAATGAATGGCTAACAAAACAGGGAGCTTATTCATCATAGAAAGGAACAAAGTACAGTACTAGGTCACAGTACTTTTGGTTGAGGCAGACAGTATGTACGGCAGTGATGCCTCAATGCAGCCTACAGCATCGAGGTGTGTATAAGAACACTGTGTAATGACATTAATGCAATGATGACACTGCCCAGTGCACTTTATAGAACATGCTCCTGAAGTTTAGCAGCAACACCGAACAAGTACTCACTCACGCCTGCTCTAACATGGAGCTAACTGAAGGAAGCCAATCACCAAAGTCCACATATTAGAGGATTCAACTCACTTGAGTTATCTGGAAATGGCCAATGCACAGAGAGAAAGTAGATTACTAATTGTCAGGGCTGCCAGGGAGTGAGGAAACAATAATGAGTGCGAATAGGCACAGTTCCTCTGGAGTGATCAAAAAATCCTGGGATCAAAAAGCAGTGACATTTGCATAATTCAGTGACTAAAGTGAAAATGACAGGGATACACACTTGAAATGGGCGAATTCCATGCCATGCTGAAACAACCTTGATAAAACTGCTATGAAAAAACAGGCAGGCAGTACGCCGGGAAGATGCCCGGCCTCGACTTTCCCTGCTCTGCCCAAATCTAAGGATCTAGGTCACTACTTAGTCCTTATTATCGAGAAGTGAAGATATTAATATGGTTTCACTGCACACTATAAAGACTAAGTATTACATAATAATGTTAATAGAAAACACGTTTTATAGGGCCTTGATTACCTTTCAATTAAATGATAGTAACTTTTCCTGGGGAGGTGCCACGTATCACAGACAACAGAACTGCCAAGATCACACTCAACACTTATAAGGCACCTGGGATGTGAACTCTTGATCATCTGCTTGCAAGCTGCAATACAGGCACTCTAAGCCACTGTACTATCCCTCCAGCCTAAGTGGTAGTAATTTATCCAACAAGAAGTCTGCATTTGAGCCAGAGCAATAGTACAGTGGGTAGGTCATTTGCCTTGCGTGCAGCCTATCCAGGTTCAATCCCCGACATGCCATGTGGTCCCCCTAGCACCACCACGAGTAATTCCTGAGAGCAGAGCCAGGAGTAACCCCTGAGCATCACTGGGTGTGGCCCAAAAAGAAAAAAGAAAAAAAAAGTTTGCATTCATTACACTGACTCAATTGATACCTGATTTATTTTGGTGAGGATGTATTTAGCACTCAAAAACCACTCACTGGCACTCAGGGAAAAAAGAATTTTTTTTCAGGTCTCCCAAGCAGTGCTCAGGGGGTCAAGGGGCCACTCCCAGTGATATTCTTGGACTGAGCAGAGCTGAGGGCCCCCAGGTCCACCCTGAGGTGCTCAGGGATCATGCAGCACTGAAAACGGAATCCAGGGAATCCAGGGCCTCTGACCACCACATATGTGCTAGAGTTGCCTGAAATTTCTCTCTGGTCTAAACATTCTATTTAGTTTAACTAAAAAAATGATGGTCCTTCACATTAGTATTAGTATCAAGGGTGAAAACCATTTAAATCATCTATCTATTGAGACTCATATACACAGATTTATTGTCAAGAGTTTAATGAATTACAGAGATGAGTAACAAGTATTTCTATCTGCCATGTGACAAAAACAAACAAATCTTTCTACCTTTGAGCACAAAATCAATTCAGAATAGACTTGATCCCTCGTTTAAAGCTTCCCATAGATGGACACTTGTAATCAATGTTAACAAACCATGCCAGCAGTTCCCTTCATCCACACTTCTGGCCTCTAGGCACAGGACTGATTGATGGGAAATCTTTTCCAATCCAATGTAAGGAGCAGCATGATCAGGGGTCACTCATGACTCATGCCTTATCTGTAAATACAGCTTGGATCAACTGGGCCACAAATGCCTTCAACACAACTGCTCCTCAACTAGGGACCTTCTATGGTGAAGGCGACTGGCTGGGGCTCTGGCCTTAGCTCTGAGCTCCCCACTGGTCAAGTCATTAAATTTCTCTGGCAGAAAAGGACTGAGCTTGAACTTGCCTGTTTTTGCTCTTATTTTGACTGAAAAGAGATTAACATGTTCACACAACATGTGCACATAAATGTTCACAACAGGGGCCGGAGTGGTAGTACAGTTGGTAGGTGAGCTTACCTTGCATGAGGCCAACCTGGATTCAATCCTAGTACCCCATATGGTCCCCTGAGCCCTGCCAGGAGTGATTCCTGAGTGCAGTCATGAGTAAGCCCTGAGCATTGCTGGGTGTGACCCCAAATTAAAAAAAAATGTTCATAATAACATTACTCATTCTTCAGCACAGGAAACACCCAAGTTAGCTGCAAAATTTGAACAAAACACATTATGTTCTCTCAACGGAGTATTATTCTGTCCCCAAAAAGAAGTACTGCTAGACACCACCATGAAAACCACCCTAGAAACCATTATCCTAATGCAAAGGTCATAAACAATGGTCTACTTTCATGGGGTGCCCAGAACAGGCAAACAGATGGAGACATAAAAGTCAATGACTGCTTGGGGAGAGGGGGCTGGTGGAAAGAACCAGGAGAGGCCTGAGAGAAAGGGTAGGGGGTTTGTGCATAATTAAAGTCTTCTACAGTTGTGCTGATGTCACCCAACTCTGAATATAGTGAAACTCATGGGCCTTAGAGGCATACGATATATGGCATATGAATCAGAACTCAATAAAGCTGTTCTAAAAACTTGAGTCACTGTCCAATCCCTACTGCTTAGTCTCCGCCTGCACTGGGGACCCCGCTCACCTGAGGTTGGGAAGTCAATCTCGATAGCATTGGAAAGGCTGGTGGCTGCCTCTCGCCACAGGCTGCCCCTGACTGGAGACCAGGCTGTCACCAGGCAGCGGTACAGCCCTGCATCGGAGATCTGAGTCTGGTACATTCGGTAGCGAAACTCATCTTCCTGAACCTTCTCTAATACCACACCATCCACACGTGATTCGTCCGTCCAGTTCTCTAGCTTCACCACCGAATCCAGGTCCAGGGAGATGATGTACTTGGTTTCATTGGGACTGGTGAGGTCACCAACCGGCTTCTCAGCAGTGATGAGAACAGAATAGCGTGGCGACTTAATATTCTTGGAAGACACTTTACAAATCATCTCAAATGTATTCCCCACGGCAAAGAAAGGCTTGAGCTGCCTGGCCTTCACCACCAGCATGGAGTCTGCAACACAGCACCAGAAAGAACAGGATCATCACTCAAGAGGCTGATGTGAGATGCTGAGGAGTAGCGAGTTATTTGCAATTGCTACATGACAGCGCTCCAGGAATCTGGAGACTCACACAAAAAAATCCTATGCATGTAGGCAGCTGAAAACCAGCAGGCTGGAGAAATCGAGCTATCTGGAATGATGAAATGAGTGTGAGGGAAGTGGGAACGATGGATGAGCATTTAGTTTCCAGGGTTTACTAAGTCCTTGAGAAGAGTCACCTATAGTGAGGATTTGGGCAGTAACTGGGGGGCATGAGAGATAACACTTGTCTAGTGGGCTGGAGAAGGCAGATTAAACACAGCTTCCAGCATCCCCACACCAGCCCAGGTACACATTTGCCTTGAACCCTCAGAGATCCACTGGGTGTAGGGAAGTACCTCAAGCTGAACCAGACTGCTGGATTAAGGGTGATGTAGTGTCTATTCTACCTGGAGGGCATGTGACTACACAAATTATAAGTAAAGGGATCAGTGCAGACACACTGCTAGATGTAGGCATTTTAGACAAGTGTCCATAAATTTTAAGCTTAAGAGAGCTACCCTGAGGTTGGAGAGATAGTACAGCAGGCAGCGCACTTGCTTTGCATGTAGCTGATCCAGGTTTGATAGCCAGCATCCCATATAGTTCCTGGAGCACCATCAAGAATAATTCTTGAGGGGCTGGAGTGATAACACAGTGGGTAGGGCATTTGCCTTGCATGCGGCCAATCTGGGTTCAATTCCCAGTATCCCATATGGTCCCCCGAGCACCGCCAGGAGTAATTCCTGAGTGCAGAGCCAGGAGTAGCCCTTGTGCATCACCAGGTGTGACCCAAAAAGCAAAACAAAAAAAAAGAGTAATCCTGGAATGCAGAGCGAGGAGTAACCCCTGAGCACTGCCAGGTATGGCTCAAAAACTTTAAAAAATAAAAAGGAGAGAGCTACTTCCAGTCTTTTGTGAAAACAAAAACGTAAGCCAATAATCTCTCAGCACATATACATGATAATACCCCCTAGACCCTGATTTTCTGCAAGGAATGTTCCCAGACCCCCCCTGGATATGTGAAAACCTTGAACAGGGCTGTAGGCCACACTGTCACCTGACACTTAACACTTGTTGTGTATGTCAGAAGACAAACACAACAGAAGTCCCACTCGGCCATGCCATGTAGCCTAGGTGTGTACAAGCTTCAGTCCAGCCATCAGACTAGCTGTGTTTGTGCAGTCACACTGTGTAACATTCACCTGCATGATACTGGAACCACCTCAAGTCACTTCCCAGAATGGAAACCCATCACTACAATTGCAGTAATGTGAATATCGCAAATATACACCCCTTTATAAGTGAGGCACAGTAAGAGATTAACAATGACTTATAACATTTACATCTACTGAGCAAAGACTTATATGTACATGTCGGTTTTTTTCCCCAAGCAGCTTATTGTGTATGATATTTCTGGAGTCAACTGTGGGTAAGTGCAAGTACAAATCACAGGCAGCGAGTGCACCCATGAGACCTCATCTATAGTCCAAGAATCACTGGTGGGGATGGGGGTGGGGCAGGGAGAGTAACAAAGTATCTGTAGGATACTTATGCACCTTCTTTTCATCCTTTTATAAAATGATTAAGTCTATAATCTGGTCAATTATAAAAAGAAGTTTTTAGGTAGACATTTGTGGAAATACTTGGTCTGCCAAATTTTCAGCAGAACATGGATATTAGTTTCTCTCTAAATTCACAAGATGGACTGGGTAGTAAGTTCAAGTCTTGGAGACAGTGATGCTAAAGCCCAGGGGTGCTGGGGGTGGGGAGCACCAGGACCACCTGGGCAGTGCCAGGTGGCATATGAACCTTTAAATACCTTTCAGGCAGTGAATATTCACAGGGTGCCTCTGCTGCTGTACACATGGGCAGAAGAAAGGAAACAGCTGGGATAGGAAGGCAAGAAGCCAGGCTGGAGATGAGGACAGTGTGATCACAGGAGAAAGAGAAGTGGCACAAGTCTAGTCAGCTCTGGAGAATGAGGAATTAAAGGCAAAGGTTTGGGTCACAACAACAATGACCCTGGTGCTAGCAAAGTTGGAAGAGACCAGAACAGCCACATCAGAGCAACATAAACCTGCATCTGGGTTTGTCCAACTACCACTGGGGCAACATCCCATCCAGGTGTGTATGTGTGTGGGGGGTACCTCAGTGTTGGGAGGAGCAAAGTTCCTAGAAAAGAAGTTCAGGACTGTGTCTTGGGAAGGAGGGATGACTGAGCATGAGGAAGACAGAAGGGATGGAGTAAAGGAGCCCAGACAGAGATTCACACAGAAGGAGGCCAGTTCTGGGGTAGGACCCTTAGTCCAGGAAGCTGCATCAGAACAGAGAACTCCCTCACCACATACAGCTTACTGTGTCAGAAAACCAGCAACCGCATTCTGCAGTAGTTGATCAACAGTGACCTTCAGAGGAGCAGAAGGCTCGGACCCTGGAGAGCATAGAGGGTCTGGACACTGGCCCTTATAAAGTAGAAATTAGAGTAAAAAATTTTTTGGTTAGGGGTACTATACCAGGTAGTGCCTGAAGTTCTGTTTTGGGGGCCAAACCTTGTGAGGGAGGGTGATAGCACTATGACCATCCGGGAACTGTGAACAGCTGTGAACAGGAGGGCAGCTGCATGTTTCATGCTTCCTCCTACGTCTGGGCAGGTGTAGGAATGAAGGAGAGTGATAAAGGCATCACCAAGGACAGCAGACATGGACGGGCAGAGAGATGAGGCACTGGGAGTGATGGCAAGCTGGCGGGACTGTGGGCGGGGCCCTGGCAGGACCTCAGGGCTGTGGAGGGCCCCGAGAGGGTGATGGAGAGCATTACCCCATAGGTGTAGAGAATAGGGTTTTAAATTTGTTTAGATTTGAGAGTGGGGAGGTGGTAGTCATCAGAAGCAGACAGTCTGGTGGGGGTGCACCTGGGTGCTAAGGGCTGCATGGGGAAGACGGCATAATGCCGGGGGAGCATTGGGGCTGGCTCCCTCAAGACCCTCAAGCTTGAACCATTCTGCAGAAACATGCAGATTCCAACTCCATCTTGCCAACTGCCCCAGACTGCTCAGGACAGAAACCCAGGGCATGCAGGGGAACGTGACTCCAGCACTGGGGTGGCTGCAAAACCCCCTACGTGGCTGCAATGTGCAACTTAGCCTTCCACATGCACAGTGAGGATGGCAAGAAAGGGAGGGACAGTGGCGGGGAAATGATTGCTGGGAAATGATTGCTGGTAACATCAGGAGGATGATGAGGGTGCCGGAGCTCGGTCAATGAGGGCAGTGGGTGCTGGCCCTGGGCACTTTGGGGAAGAGGGAAATGGATGTTCCCCAAAACTGCCAAGAGAGACACAGAGGACATTTTCTTGCCTGGTGCAGTGGTACAGCAGTGTCAGAAGATAAGCCTGGCCTGCAGGGGGCTCCGGGGCACAGGGCCAGGGGAGGGCACAGTTCCCAGGAGGGTAGAGAGAGGAATGCTGAAAGCTAAGGGCTCTGTTTGGGGCTGGGGTGCAGGGCAGATGGCAGGGCAGGAAAAGAGGCTTGTAGGTACCATGTGCTACTTCAGCTCCAGGGCATGTAGTTATGGGTTTCCTGGAGAGACTGACAAATATCAAGAGTATGGGGCTGGGGAGAAGGTAGAACAGGTAGGGTGTTTGCCTTGCACACAGCCAACCAAGGTTTGGCCAGCATCGCACATGGCCTCCCGAGCTGAGTCTGCCAGGGGTGACTCCTGAGTGCAGAGCCAGGACTCACCTCTAATTATTACCTGGTGTGGCCCAAAAAATCCAAAACAAAAAAGAACTGTAAATGTGGGGCCAGAGTGATTGTACAGTCAGTAGGGCATTCGCCTTGGATGTGACCAACCCGGGGCAAATCACCACCATCGCATGTGTTTCGCCCACCCTGCCAGAAGTGATTCCTGACTGCAAAAGTGCAAACCTAGAAGTAAGCCCAGAGTACTGCAGTGTGTGGTCTAAAAAGTCAAAAAGAAAAAAGAAAACAAGCCCAATTCCCTAAAACAGAACCAAAAGTGTTTGAACTGTTCTATATTCCCTGAACTACAATAAAAATACTGCATTTCATTATGTGTATTTGTACATGTGTGTGTATGTATGTATGTGTGTACATGTGTGTGTATATAAAATATTTATCATACATAAAGAAAAGAGAAGCGGTTTCCCTGAGGTTCTTGTCACCTTTCTGAAACATTGTCTGCATCTCTGCACAGATGACTGGCTCCTGGAGACAGCACAATGGCCTGAGGTCACTGCCTCAGTCATGACACCTCAGGCCCCCTCCCCCAGCAGCCTTGTGGGTGCAGACTCAGCCCATGAGGTGGTGTGGTGTGATATGAGGCACACTGTCCATGGCTCAGTTCAGAACCAGCCCCCATGTCAACGGGACTTCTTGTCCTCCAGCACCATCCCCTGAACCACTAGAAAGTATGTAGGCTTCAGGCAGAGCACCAGGCAACAAGAGCTGCTTCTGGGGGTTCCCAGCGTAGAGGAGAGCCTACTCAGGGAAGACTGCTCATCTGAGGACACACAGGAATGCCCAGGGTACAACAGAATGGCTACAGGACAAGGGCTAAGGCTCCCACCTTCAGCGGCCCAGAACACATTGACGGGCCTCGAGAAGACCTCCTTGCTCTTCACCCAGCTGTTATTGCGCTGCCTTGTCCAGGCTGACACGACGCAGTAGTAGCTGCCTCTGTCTTCCTCGGTGGTCCTCTGGATTCGGAAGGTGAATGTGTCGCTTTGCTCCTTGGAAAAGATGAAGTCTCCATCCTGGGCCCGCTGCTGGCTCCTCTCACCATACTTGAGAGTCCAGTCCCCATTCATGATGGCCAGCAGCTCACTGGCCACTGCATCATCACTACGCCGATTCAGCCGATAGTACCAGGACACAGTGAAACGCATGCCCGCCTCGGCATTCCTGCTGTCCACCTGGCAGTCCAGTTTGGTGAGGTCATCCGAAAACTCGGCCACCTTGGATGCATTTAGGTACACCTGGTAATCTGGTTCTGGACAGAAGAGAGGGGTCAGGGTTAAAACTCACATAGAGCAGCACCCTGGTCCAGCCAAGAACAGCTCCTGGGTCAGGAGGGGATGCCCGTTGTTTTATTAGGGAAGGCCTACCAAGAGCACTGGGTGCAGAGCTCAGTGGGCACAGCCACACGCAGCTGTATGCTCGTCCCTCTGCTATGAACCCTCACGGAAGGCTCATTCCCTGCTCCCCAGGTGCTTCTAAGGTGCACCCCCCCACACACACACACAGGATTTCTAGACAGGGCTGCGCTTTTCTCCTGCTACTCTTTCATCTTGCAGGAGAAAAAGAACGCTTGCACTAAAGAACATTTTCTTTGCCAACCGTATCTGCATCCCCATTGCTTTGATCAAGTGGCTCCATGTTACTTAATGCTTTTATTTATGACTCACACAGATTATAAACTGCTGAGGTCAAGGAACTGCTCTTCTCTGATTTACACTTCTAATGAAATGTGCAACATCATGACCTCTCCAAGAGTGATCCAGGGGCCCGAGAATGAGATGACTCCACACGCACTTTCCTTCTTCCCAAGTGGCCACTGCAGGGGGCTGGGCAAGTATAGCAGGGGCCCAGGGATGCCAGACTGTGCATGGAGCTCGCCCTGCACAGCAGGAGTGCCAGGCCCGGAAGGATCCGGGAGCTTATCTATTCCCGAGCAGCAACCAGGGCCAGTGGAACAAAAATGAATTTTATTTTGCTAGAGGCTAACTCCTGGCTCTGTGCACAGAGATGACTTGTAGCAGTGCTCGGGAACTACTAGGGATTGAATCCGGGTCTGCTGTGTGCAAGTCAAGTGCCCTACCTGCTGTACTATCTCTTTGCTCCTGCCAAATGAACTTCTACCACTATGGATGAGAGTCAAACTATTTCCCAGTGACCCCAATCTGAGGTCCCAGATCCTTTCCTTCAATCTGAACCTGGGCAGACACCTTGGGGTGCAGAGCAGTGAGCACAGTGAGTGTGGGGAAGAGAGAAGCCTCAGTGCTCTCAGGACTCCTGAGGGCATGCAGCATGAAAGGCTTCCCCTGGCCCCACAGGGCCCCCAGGTCCACCAGGAATGGTTCTGGGCTCCTGGCATGACCCAGGGTGGCCCCACAACAATGAGAACAGAGTGAGACCTCACTGGACAACCACAGTCACTAACTGACTGCTGCAGACACATTCTGCGAGACCCTTATGCTTGTGACCAGATTAGCCTGGAGGAGGCAAAGAGCCAGGCCAGTGGCCAGTGTGTGAGACTGGCTCTACCATGTGCTTACTGTGTTCTTGGCTGCAGCACTAACCACATCTCTCCAGGAATGGGGACAAGAACCATACTTCCTTCACAGTATTACTGTGAGAATCAGACTTAATACAAATAAAGGTGTTCAAACCAGTCCCAGGCATGTGTGATTATACACACATACGTACAAACTGATAAGCACAGGCATATGTTTTGGGAAATATTCTTCACAATTCTCTTTTTCTTTCAGGAGGCAGACCTTTAAACAGGTTAACAATTGAGGTTCCTACTGTTGTCCCCACACAACAACTGCCTAACTCAACAGCTTCATTAAGATTCTCTGCAGAGGAGCTGGAGCAATAGCACAGCGGGTAGGGCGTTTGCCTTGCACACGGCTGATCTAGGTTCAATTCCCAGCATCCCATATGGTCCCCTGAGCACTGCCAGGGGTAATTGCGGAGTGCAGAGCCAGGAGTAACCCCTGTGCATTGCTGGGCATGACCCAACAAGCAAAAAAATAAAAAATAAAAAAGATTCTCTGCAGAGATACCAAACAGCAAAACTTGCAGGCACTCTGGTGCTGGGCTGAGAACTCGGGTTTTCTCACAGTGGGGGCGGGCAGCTTCCCCCTACTGCCCCATACTTCTAGAAGCCCTGGTAGTCACACCCACTTCCCACAGCTGCTACCATGTCAACTAACCCACCCACAAGTCCTGCTCTTCAAACTAAATCTCCAAGGAGATGTAAGCCAAGCAAACAGCTGAAATTCATGAGCACACAGGTCCCTGGCTGAAAACTCTGGGGTGCCCTGGGGTGGGGTGGGGATGAGTCTCAGCCCTGCCAAAACTCTGCAGTCACACTTATACAACACTGCTGCTGTCACTACAACGACCCACTCCACAGCTCCATTGAGGATCTCTGCAGATTCATCCCCATTCTACAGGTCCTTAAGTTTCTGTACTGTGAGGCTGTGTATGTGTATGAGGCTGCGTAACACCTCCAAATGATTTCCCTTTCCTACTCTGTTAGAGAGACGATCTCATCTGGCACTCAAAGGTCTTCACAGTGCAAGTCAAATTCATAGAATTGTCCAGTCCCACCACCCATGCCTTTTTGTGTACATTCTCTACGCTATTTGCACATCAGGCACCATATTCCCTTTGCACTGGTTTTCTGTCTCCCTTCCCCTGGTTCCCTCTGTCTCACTGTGGACCTGCTTAGTAAGGAGTGGGAAAAAAATGGCTAAGTGTTTTCTACCAGGCCACGTCATGCTTCCACCTCTGTGTGAATCTGCCTAGATCTTGGGGAACCAAACATGCAGAAGAGTATATTATGTGTCCATCTAGTTACAAAACTCTATTGATGCTTGGCAGTAGAGGTTAAATTCCTTCACAAACTGGCTGTATTCTCTGTTAAAACTAAAAAAGGAAGCCCACAAAGGAAAACCACAGGCCAAGACAAACACCAGCAAGTGGATTCTCTTTGGCCCTCACAAGGTATAGGGTGTAGAGATTTTAAGGATGTCCGGAGGTCACAGGCCTGCAGTGGAATCCCCGCAGTGGTGGGTGATGGGTGGACTTAGTTCCTTTTCTTGTTTTGGTGCATGTGAAGTAACTTTCATTCACCACTGTTTCACAATTTTATATGTTGTTTGCAGGGACTGTATTATTTTTCAAGGCCTAGCATGCACAGAGCTTTTCCCTTGAGTTTTGCAGCTAGCACCTGGCAGTGCTAACAGGCTACTCCTGGCTCTATGCTCAGGAGTCACTCTTGGCAGGGCTTGGTGCCAGGGACAGAAGCAGTGTTGTGTGGAAGGCAAGTGCCTTCCCCACTGCACCACGACTTGCAGAGGTTCTTCAGTGTGCCAGAGAATGCTTCCTTTGAACTCACCTAGCCAGTGCCACCTCAACTTCTAACCCAACAAGAAGTGTAAGGATAAGAAGTATCCTTATACTTCCTTTCTTCTCTGGCCAGATTCCCTGATCTATGAGGATTTAGCTTGAATGATGACTGCCTTAAACTGCATTTATTTTAATTTGACTTTCTGTCGGACTTGCCTGGGATCAAGGGCTCCCAATCCTGTTCATTTGTATGTGCTATGCATGCACCTTGTGAAAAAAGATATGAACATGCTTGCTGAATTGGGCTAAATTTAATATTTTTCATAAAAATGCATAAGCATTTTTGGGGGCATAAGCATTTCACTACTGATTACGATTATGTTCTGCTTGATCTCATCAAGGACTCAGCAAAGAATGCAATGGAAGCTGTTCAGAAATGCTTATCAGATGCATAGGAAAGTATTTAATGGCAAAATGGCATGGAGTCTAGGACATGCTCTAAATTCTTCCAGGAGAGAGAAACCAAAGGAGATAAAGATGTAGGGAGAGACAGAGGGAAGGGGAGATAGAAAAGAGAGCAGGGGAGTAAGGGAGGGATGGGGGAGAGGGAGAGAGAAGAGAGAGGAGTCTAGAGGAGGGAAGAGAGATGAAAGATGTAGGGAAAGACAGGGGGAAAGGGAGATAGGAAAGAGAGCAGGGGAGGAAGGGAGGAATGGGTGGGAGAGAGAGAGGGAGAGGGAGAAGAAGAAGGAGAGGGAGAGAGGGAGAGAGAGAAGAGTCTCGAGGAGAGAAGAGAGATGAAACAAGAGAAGCAAAATATTGACAGTTGTTGAAGATGGCAATTTAACTTCTGTTAAATTTCTGTTCCAACAGTAACAAACCAGCCATTCAGCCATGATGGAAGCCACTTCACACAACACTAAAGCCAGACAGCCAGAGCATGCTGGCTTGGAGTTGCTAAGGTTCTGTGAGGCAAGAATTTGCTCCCTAATCTGGCTTTTGGGGGCATGTGTACATCTCCGGAAGTTACAGCCTTGCACAGCACAACCTTCCCCCAGAGAAACATATTTCCTCAGCATTAGTTATTAAACTCCTTTGTTACAACTTTCAAAACAAGGAGAGTTTCTGATCCACTGGCTCATTTGCAAAAGCTATTTCGTACCTACTGGGTGCAAGGGTCTGAACTGGAGGCTTCCACATAGACTAGCTCCTTCTATTTAGAAGGAAGGTATTACTGCTCCACTATGCAATGAAAATGAATGGCATTAATCAAGGATTTTTTAGATGCTAGATTTCATGCTACATACTTTCCATTTGCATCTTTCTCCTTAATCTTCACGATTTTAAGAGACAGGAATTCTTTATTGCTTTGCTTGTTGTTTGGGGGCCACAGCCAGCATGCTCAGGGCTTCCTCATGGCTCTGAGCTCAGAGATCACTCTGGGAGAGCTCAGTGATGCAGGGGCTCCAGTCTGGGATGGGTGCATGCAAGGCAAGCACCTTACCTGCTATACAACCTCTCCAGCTTAAAGAAGACAGAACATCTTTTCACGAATGTTTCCTAAATAAACAAACAAAAAAGAAACAAACAAAGTCCAGAAGAGCTCCCTCTAAAGACCATGGTCTTACAAAGCGTGTGAGAGCAGAATTACAGGCAAGACTTTGGCTGTGTGACCTAGGTACCAGAAGGACCATACAGCACCACCTCATCACATGGCTGTAATGCCTTCTCAAGTCAGCTGCATGCTGGAAGGCTGAGAATAATGACAACTGCTAAGGCACTAATTCTGTACTGTGCACAACTGGTCCTCGCCTTAATACCCCCTTTGAAGCTTAGTTAAGCTGGCAGACCTAATTAGGTGAGTGAGCTGCATGTACAAGGGAGAAGCCACAGGGGAAGGAGTGCCCGCTGAGCTAAGGGAGATTCTAGTTTCTTGAACTGGACAGATGCTAAGGAGGCTGCCACAAAGCTATGTGCCAAAGAATTGCCATTCTTGGCGTACATAACAATTCATTCTCTAAAACTCTAAGAGAGAAGGCAAGACAATGAGCATTTGAACAAAGGGAAATCCATATCAAAACATCATTGAGAGGGGCTGGAAAAATAGTATAGTTGGTTGGGCAATTGCCTTGTATGTGGCCAACCCAGGGTCAATCCTTGGAATCCCATATGGTCCCCTGAGCACTACCAGGAGTGATCCCTGAGCACTGAGCCATGAGTAAACCAGAAGAAGAAGAAGGAGGAGGAGGAGGAGGAAAGAAAGAGAGGGAAAGAAACATCATTGATATATTATCTCACACCACTAAGTATAGCACATATCAAAAAGTCTGACAAGAGCCTATTTGGTGGAGTTGTGGTGAGAAAGGACTCCTTATCCACTGCTGGAAGGAATGCCATCTGGTTCAGCCTCTTTGGAAAGCAATATGGAGGTCTATCTAAAAGATAGTAACAGAACTCCCATTCAACTCAGTGATCCCACTCCTCAGCCTCTATCCCCCAAATACAATAATATTAATGTGAAAGGACACATACACACCCTTGTTTATCACAGCGCTTGTATAAAAGTCAAGTTGTGGAAACAACCCAACTACCCAGCTACAGATGAATGGATCAAGAAGCTGTGATATATATACACAATGGGACACTATGCAGCTCTAAGAAAGTACAAAATCATGCAATTTGCTGTGACATGGATGGAACTAGAGGATATTATACTGAGTGAAGTTAGAAGGAAAGGGACAGATACAGAATGATCTCTCTCCTATGTGGGACTTAAAGATAGTCAAAGCAACAAAGGGCCAAAGACAATACAAGGAGAGAATTGGTCCACAAAATTGAGTTTGTGGGGGTAAGGCTAAAAGGATGGGGCACTGGGGCCTTGGGAGAAGGAGGTGGGCACACTGGGGATGGGTGTGCAGTTGGAATTATGTGCACAGGAGATCATCATTAACAATATTATAAATCACAGTACCTAGATTAAAAATTAAAATACATTCTCACTGCAAAAATATAAATTAAAAATTTAAAATATAGAAGGCAAGAAAGAAGCTATCATTTGTGGGGGACACTTTGTCCCAACCCTGTTGGGCCATGATGATGAGGCAGCACTTTGAACAATGACCATGTCATGATTTGCATGGGATGTGACTGCCTGAGTCTCACATCAAATTCAGGCAGCAGTTCTCTCTTCACACTCACTCACCAGTCCCAGGGAAAGAAAAGGGAACAGTCAGATTTGGGAGCTAAGGGCAGGAAAGGGGCTGTGTGTGGTCAGCTCAGCTCAGTCCCTTCTAGGGAGCAATGCTTCAAGGACTAGCCTAATCCTAGTTCCACTATGTCCTAAGAGAAATACCAACATCCTACTTGGATAAGAACTTGGTGGGGAACTCAAATTATAATGCCACACAACTGGAACTTATGCAGCATTACAAACCAAGATGACTTCAAAGATGGGGTTTAAAAATGAACTTGCTAGAAAAGAATCTGATCTATAAGGAACCTCCCCCAGTACCAAGAAATCCTCCTCATTGACACCATGAAAACGTGTTGCACACATAAGCACTCATCATACTAAGCAGTTTAGATGCATTTTCTCATGAAACCAATAAAACCAACCACAGACTTCTGAAGTGACACCTCAGGGTAGCATGCTTAGAACTTTGGTGGTGGGCAGGACCCCACCATAATACACTTGCTCTTCTGCCTTCAGAGACAACCTTGGAGTGACGACGATAAAGGATGCCTGTAAAATCATGCAGATCGAAACCTTCTCTCCCAGAGATGGCACAGAACTCTGAAATCCCTACCAAGTACTTAGCAGATTAACAGCCCCTCTTAAAGGAAATAATTATCTTCTCCCGCAGCACACTGCTGAGAGGACCTGGGATAAGGGGTGAGCCCGGGTGTGTGTGTGTGTGTGTGTGTGCTGGGAAGGAGGTAGGGATGAGAATGAAACGTAGGCTGCTCTCAGTATCTGTATTGAAAACCATAATGCCCAAAAGTAGAGAGAATGGGGGAAACTGTCTGCCATGGAAGCAGGGGGAGGGTTGGAAAGGGGGGGTGTAATACTGGGGACAATGATGGTGGAGAATGTGCACTGGTGGAGGGATGGGTGTTTGTTCATTGTATGACTGAAACTCAAACATGGAAGGTTTGTAACTGTATCTCATGGTAATTCAATAAGAAAGAAAGGAAGAAAGGAAGGAAGGATGGAAGGAAGGAAGGAAGAAAGAAAGAAAGAAAGAAAGAAAGAAAGAAAGAAAGAAAGAAAGAAAGAAAGAAAGAAAGAAAGAAAGAAAGAAAGAAAGAAAGAAAGAAAGGGAGAGAGAAAGGGAGAGAGAAAGAAAGAAAGAAAGAAAGAAAGAAAGAAAGAAAGAAAGAAAGAAAGAAAGAAAGAAAGAAAGGAAGGAAAGAAAGAGAGAAAGGAAAGAAAGAGAGAAAAGGAAGGAAGAAAGAAAGAAAGGAAGGAAGGAAGGAAGGAAGGAAGGAAGGAAGGAAGGAAGGAAGGAAGGAAGGAAGGAAGGAAGGAAGGAAGGAAGGAAGGAAGGAAGGAAGGAAGAGTACACTGTTAACCCTTGAAGGCAGAACTTACCTGCTTCCTCCTGCTCTGGACCAGACACCCATGGAACCCTCTGCAATAACACCAGAGTCAGGCTCGAAGCAGAGTGATTAGCATCCCACTCTGGCCAAGGGCTCATTTAAAGACATCTGATAGCTAAGAGACAGCTTAATATGCAGATTAAGCAGTCATTCCTCCAGATTCTCCACAGTTTTCACCATATACTAAGTTGATTAACACAAAGGATCACTTGTCCCCCAGAGTAGCACAGCTTCTTATAGAAACTTCCTCACACACTTGAGATTTATGCCCTCAGCTTTTGCAGAAAGTGGATATAAAGATCTATTTAAATAATCACATAGAGCCTTTTGTAAAGGAACAGTTGAAAGCACTGTCCATTATGTTATCCAATGTTCCTTAAATAAAAAAGCAAGATCAATTCAGTGCCAAAAAAAAGTTTTGTCTCTTTGTTAGAGTTTTTCTTTCTGCAGAGAACTGTATAATCACATTTCTCTTGACCCCAATGCTTTAAAACTTTGGAGATATATTTAGTACTCAAATATAGTCACCAATTCATCCCAAGTACAATATATATTCTTCAATATTATTTTTTTTACTCATCTGGATCTTGATTTTCTTATTTTGTTTTATTGGTTTTTTAACCACACCCAGCAGTGCGCAGGAACTGCTCCTAGCTCAGGGGACATGAGGTGTTGGGGATATTGATTCCAGGCCTCCAGCTTGCAAAGCATGTGCTCAGCTGGCTGACTATCTCTCCTGCACCTTGATTTTATTTTCTATGTTTTCTGCTTTGAATCATGCTTTATTTTGTAGAGCAACTTATATAATTGTTTTTTACCCTTGAAAGGTAGAACATAGGCGCTGGTGTGATAATACAGCTGGCAGGGCTCCTGCCTTGCATGGGGCCAACTCAGGTTCGAGCCCCAGCATCCTGTTTTGTCCCCATAATTTCTGAGTGCAGAGCCAACAGTAAATTCTGAGCACCACTGGGTGGCTAAGAAACAAGAGGGAGGACATAAATTCAAAGTAAAAGAGTTTTCTACCCTTGTAAGATAGAGAAGGGGCCAGGATGACAATAATAACTGGATATGATCACACTGAACAAGAACATACTGGATAACCTTTCAGTATCTGTACTGTAAACCACAATGCCCAAGAGAAGGGAGGGAGGGAAAGAGAGAGAGAGGGAGAGAGTGTGGAGAGGGGGAGAGAGAGAGAAGGAAGGAGAGAGAGAGGGAGAAAGTGAAAGAGTGAAAGAGAGAGAAGCAAAATGCCTGCCATAGAGACAGGCTGGGGGTGAGGGAAAATGGAACACTGGTGTTGGGAAATGTACACTGGTGGAGGGATGTTGGAACACTGAAACCAAATTGTGAACATCTTTGTAAAGATCTATCTCACAGTGATTCAATAATAAAATTTTTTGAGATAAAAAAAAACTTTCTACACTCTTAAAAAATCACCAAAGTCCTCCCAACTGCTACATGTAATATTAAAATTCACATCATGACAGCCTGAGTCTCACCATAGCTCTGAAAAGACTCTAATCGGTTTCAAATTCTCATACACTTGGTGTGCTAGTCCCAGGCAACTCAGGACAGGGTAGGTGGGCTAGCCTTTAGGACTCTGCCCTGTACTGTAAACCACAATGCCCAAGAGAAGGGAAGAAGCTGATCGTGCCAAACCAAGCATGATCTAATGACACCCAGCACACCCTGCACTTCCCTAGAAGTCATCCTCAGCCTTTTCCTTTTTTAAAATAAAAGCAGCAAAGATAAACATTATGGAAACCACTTTGGAAAAAGATTTTTTTGGTTTTTGGGCCTTACCCAGTGATGCTCAGGGATTACTCCTGGCTCTGCATGCAGGGGGAACTTATGGGGTGCTGGGGATATAACCTGGGTCATCTGCATGCAAGGCAAGTTGTTGTATTATCACTCCACCCCAATCTCTTTTTCTAAAGATGATTCCAGTAACATTTCCAGCTCACATGCCAGTAAGATGAGGGTTTCTTCTTCCACCCCTTTGAACTTGGGCACACCAGTATATGGTTTTGACTAATAGCAAACATTCCATGTTACACGTGCTGGTCCTGGGGGGGGGGCTCTGTCCTATGGGCACCTCTGCTTCCTGCCCATACAGCTGGGACAGGTCACCTGTGACACTGCCCTTTTGGTCACCCCAGCTAACTCCCATAGCCTCACATGGCACATGGCCTGAGATTCTTCCACGTGGCTCCATCCCTGCTGTGTACTGGACTCACCTCTGCGAGGCACTTATGCCATTGGGCTGTGCTAGATGAGGTTCTAGCTCTGCTCCTGTCCAGCTTATGGCCTGACAAGTACCAAGCAGCTACTCTTCGGAGAGTCCTTGGCATAGTGATAGAGAAGGTAATATAAGAGCAAGGAAAACTCCAAAACCAGGATAGAGCAGGTGGAGTGCTTGCTTTGTACATGGCCAATGTGAGTTGGATCCCTGGCACTTCCCAGAGGCGCTGAGCCTACCAGGAAAGACCCCTGAGTGCAGAGCCAGGAGTCCTGGAGTAAGTACCACCATCATGGCCCCCAAACTAATCAATAAGTGAGGAAGAGAAGTGGATGAATCTGGATCCCCCAATTCGCCCTGAGTGTGACTCTGAAAAGTACACATGTTGGCTGCTATCTGTGAGCCTCACCTTCTCATGCCCTTATTTTCAAAGGCCCCATGGATGGCTGACCCATGCCAGGGTCTTGCGTGGGTGTAGAGTGCCTACTCCTTGTAAAACACATGTGGGTTATGGGTGCCGGCCCCGTGTGTGAGCTGGGAAAGTAGCATTCACCTAGCCAAGGGTCTGGTACACGCAACAGAGTACCTCCTCCCCTGGTCCCTGACACTGAGCATCAGAGCTGAAGCTCATCCCACCACTCAAGCCTTTATTTCTTCTCTCCCTAGAGGGCCCAGCCACCAACAAATCCCTTCCCATTCCAAGAGCCCCTCCCAAACCCCCTCTGTTTCTCACCAGTGTCTGCATCTAGACCTGGTTTGGCTGCGATCGATACATGAGGTCTTCAAAGAGGCCCTTACATTGGAGTGCGGGCATGTTCAAAAGAGAGTCTCTTGGAGCCGCAGGCAAGAGGCAGGCTTGACGGCATGGCACAGTGCATCCAGGATCAGAGCAGTGAGATAGATTCAGCTCCACAGATGAAAAAAAAAATTCTTTTGTTGCTGACAGTATCTGTTTTATTTTGAAGATTGCTAAGGAGAGTTCTGGCTGGGCCAACATTGCTCCAGCTCAGTGCTACTGAGCACGGGCTCAGTGGCAGGAATCAAAGCTCACCATACCCACCCTGTGCCTCTGCTTCTCAAATCTCAGAAGAATCACTTTGCTACCATGGACAACTAACTGTTGCTTTGTCTCACTTTACATTGGGTGTAACTTCCACTTCTGCTCTTGCAACTGTTTTCCCTGCCCCCCACCCCTCCGTGGGTCAGTTCCTCATCTTTGGCCAAAAAAGCTTCATTCTCTAAACAGAGACTGTGCCACAAACCCCAGAACCCTACTGATGGAGAGCACGGGAAGCTGAGTCTGAGCAGGGGGTAGGGGGTATTGGTAGCATGAGACCACAGCCACTGTGACTGTCTGGCCTTGCAAGATCAGTGCAGAGCTAGAGAGACAACTCAAAGGGCAGCTCAAGGAGATGAGAGCAGGCAGGCCCTGGGCTTCGCCCCTGGTACCATAAGGTTCTCTGAGCACTGTCAGGAGCATCCAGCTAGGAGTAGCCCCAAGCATTGCTGGCATGACCCCCCCCCCATCTGATAAAGAAAGAAATAAAATTAAAATAAAGCTCTGGGGCCAGAGAGATAGCGCAGCAGGTAAGGCATTTGCCTTGTATGGGGCTGACCAGGGTCCCCAGCATCCCGTGATCCCCTGAGCACTGCCAGGAATCATTTCTGAGTGCAGAGCCAGAAGTGATCCCTGAGATCGCTGGCATGGGCCAATAAATACATAAATCAAAAAAATAAAGATGAACTCCATTCTATCCACTTGTCATCAATTGTGGGTCAACACTAAAATCCAACTTAGCCCAGGGAAAAGGGTGCTGGCAGGCTGGTCCCCAACTCTATACTAAGGGAGGTGGAACCACTCCAACAGGACACCATCATGGCTCAGTTTCCTTCCAACTGATAGACAGCAGAAATTATATAGATTAGTCAACCCGGGGGCAGGGGGTGCTGGGTGGGGGTGGTGGTACAGCATTTAGGAAACTAAGGGACAGTAAGAGAGAAGAATGAAAAGAAAAAACATGAGCATTATCCAACTAGCCAGTGGCAGCAAACTGGTCAGCAGTTATGAGGGAATTTAGGTGCCCCAGGCGGGTGGAGCAAACCTATTAGAAACCAGAGCCTGTGCAGCAGGAGGTATTGGAACCTAAAATCATTCAGGGGTTTCCCAACCTCCCTGTACTTCTGGAAGACCCGGCAGCCAAATATTTAACAGCCCAGTTCACTGCCCAGTTAAATATTCTAAATTTTCTGGAGCACACAGCTGCACTGGAAGCCATGCAACATGTCCAATCTTTACACACTGTCATCCCAGTAGGTGCACACCAGACTAGATGGGATGTAACACAGAAGCCAACCAATCTTGACTAATAAAAACATTAACACACAAGGCTTATCTTGCAACAGTAGCTTAGTAAAACCTTAGACAAGGACTTAATGTCCCCATGGTAAGATACAACAATTTTCACAATTTTTTTGCTACGGAAAATAATGCTTTGATCATTGTTAGCCACAGTGGTAACAAGAAATATAACATAAATTGTTGTGGGCCTGATACAAGGGGCAGGTGTGAGGGGTGATTGGGAAAATGGGGACAATGGTGGAGGGAAGGTGACAGAGGTGGTGGGACTGGTGTTGGAATACTGAATGCCTGTAACAAATCATCATGAATAATTTTGTAAATTATGGTGTTTGAACGAAGTGGAATAAAATCACTGAGGGTCTCAAGGGCTTTTGGTGGGAAAGAAGTGTATTCCATGAAAGGGAAGAAGCTTGCCAGGTGGCAACCCGTGGTTGAACATACTTAGGTGTCCCAAGGAAGGGAAAAGGGCCGAGTTCTTCCTCTGCCAAAGCTCTATTTCAAGAGTCATTCAGCAGCACCCAACCCTGCAAATCTCATCAACAAAAGTTCATACCATCCTCCCAAATGAGGGAACTGAGCTGACAGAGGCCATATTACCTAAACATTGCCCCGTGCCTTCCAGATTCAATTCCCACCAGTCTTGCTTTCAAGGAAGGGAAAATCATGCAAAACACAATGTTCCCTGACTCCACCACTGACGGATGATGTCCCAGCGGAGGAATGAAGCCATCCCTGTCCCACTCACCTTGCCAGGTCACCTCCACCTGATGTGGGGGGGAAGTGGTCTCTGCCACCTTGTGCCAGCTCCTGTTGTGCCCAGGGGCCCAGAGTGACACAACACAGAAATAATAGCCAGAGTTCTCTTTGCTAACATCTCGGAGCAGCAAGTGGTAGGAGCGTGGATCCACGTGGCTGATGGCAATGTGAGGAGAACTGTGCATGAGGGACTCCCGGTCCAGCCGCGCCAGCATGTGTGGGCCCGGCAGAGTGCTGTCAGGAGTTCTGCTGTAATACCACGTCACTTCAGGCCGCACGTCATCCGTTCGATCGGTGGTGATGTTACAGGCCAGGTCCAGCTCCGTGCCTTCAGTTACAGACATATTCCGAGCCACAGCTGCCTGGAGTGCTTCAGAAGTAGACAGACACACAGATCAGCTCATAATGTCTGTGCTTTTCACTCACCTCCCTCCCCTGAGAACTTCACCACCTTTTTTTTTACCTTATTTGCTGCACACGTAAGTAGAGGGGGCTGGAGAACTTTATGGAATGCATTATTGAAACCAACATTTCATGTCAGAAAGAATGTTAAGAGCAGCAAATGTTTACAGCAAATATTTACATGCCTAAACAATCTGTGAGTGACAGACTGGGATGTGTTTCATTTTACTGGAGGAAATGGCAGCACAGAACAATTTGAGTAACCTGTTCATGGCCAGCAGCTGGGTCATGGCCGAGCTGAGATGTGAATCCAGGGTGCCTGGAGGCTCTGCCCGAACAGTCACACTGTCATCTGAAACACCAAAAAGTGTGCTGGACATGGCAAGGAAAAAAAAAAGCACATCTTTCCCTTGGGCTATAATTTGGGTGATTTTATAGAGAAAGATGGGATGACTTCTAACAGACTGTCAGTCAGAGGTTGGAGGGGAGGGGCAAAGGGAGGTGAAACCAGGTTTTTGGTAAAAGAGGGCATACAGGAGGTAAGACACTTGGCCTGGCACATTACTGACCGTGATTGAATTCCTGGCACCGCATATGGTCCCCTTAGCACTGCAGGACGTAGTCCCACCTGCCCACATTCCCATGAAAGGAGGAGGAAAGTGAAATCAACAATAAGCCTTAGGAGTCAGCCTTCACAAGGGCTGTTCCTCTAGAAAGGCACACCTCAGAGGCAAGCAGGACACTCCAGGCAAAGGCATGGACTCTAAAACCAAGCTCAAATATTTCTGGCTTATGCACATACTGCCCTTCTCATCCTACATAATGAGACAGAGACTACATTTAGGTGAAGAATTTGGGGTCACAGTCTCCAGATGGATCTGGTTTCAGCATTCCTCCATCAAAGCCTTTTATATGGAAACAATTTTTTTCTGTATTCTGAGGATTTTTAAAAATAATTGGACACCTGTAAAAAAGAGCTCATAGCAATGCTCAGGAGTGCACTTCAAAGTTCCAGACAGCTAGCCCATGGGAAGATTCACACTGGGCCCACAGCAGGTCAGAGCAAGGTGTCCAGAAGGGAAGTACTGTCCAGATATGTAAGTTCCCCATCACCCGCCACATACCCCCACCCCGCTACATCCCTCTATCCCCCACCTCACCCCTGCATCCCCTACTACACAAACCCCATCCCCCACTATACCTCCATCCCCCACTACACCCCACCCCTTACTATACCCCCTTCCCCTGCTACACTCCCCACTCCCTGCTACACCCCTCCATCCCCTGCTACACACCCATCCCCCACGACATCCTCATCCCCCACTACACCCCACCCACAACTACCCCCCTACCCCCCACTATACCCCCTTCCTCCGCTATACACATGCCCACATCCCCCGCTACACCGCACCCCCAACTACATACCTTCATACCCTGCTACACACACCCATCCCCAGTTACACGCCCCCTCCGTCTGCTATGCCCCCATCCCCTGCTACATACACCCCACCCCCCGTTACATATACCCCATCCCCTGCTACATACACCCCCATCCTGTACTACACCCCCATCCCCCACTATATACCTCCGCTCCCCACTACACATCCCCATACCTTGCTATACACCCCATTCCCCCACTATACACACCTCACCCTCTACTACACACCCCCATCCCCTGCTAATACACACCCTCAACTCCTGCTACACATACACACACACATTCCCTGCTACACACACATCCCATCACTCCAACACACCCTCCAATTCCCACTATACACACTCACCCAGCCCCCGCTACACATACCTCCTTTCCTCCCTCCTCACATACACCACTCTATCCCCTGCAATATGCACAGAACCCCTCACTCCCACAATAGCATGGGTCCTGCAGTGGGCGCACTACCCAACACCTGCAACACGCAGGCTCTGCACATGCGTGGCACTACTCAGGAGAGAACGGCCTCCAAGCCCAGTGCGTCAGAAGTCCAGTACTTTCATGTAATTATTCCCAAAGCCTGACAACATTTCAGAAGAATCCTCAGTCTCTGTGCCTCGTCCCGAACGCTCCACTCTCTTCTCCCTTCCTCGAGGAGGCCCAGAATCCCCCTGAAGATGCGCTGCAGCCACCACAGCCCTGCTCCTAGGGGTGTGGCTGGACCATCTCTCCAAGGTGAGTGCCCCACAACACTGGTGGTCCTTGGGCTGCCCCCAAATTGTGCCCCTTGTAAAAAGAGACGGGGGCACTCTGGGGTCTCTCTGAGTTGGCTGCTGGCAAAAAAGAGCACTCTGGGGGAAGCAGGGGCCGGGGGGTGGGTAGCGGTGTGCAGAGGTGACTGTGTGCATTCATATGGGGAAGGCGGTCTGGTGTTTAGAAATCCCGGGGCATTTTCCACAGCTCTACCAGGAGTGGAAGATGCTGGCTGCTCACATTCTGATTTGGGGGTCAACAGCTAGGAGATAGGATGAAGTGGCTGATGGTGGGTGGGGAAAAAGGGAGAAGAACCAGATTTAAGGGCAAGGTAATGCAAGAGGACCGCAGACACCTCAGAATCCACATGCTCAGATCAGCAGCAACCAGTGCACCCCAGGTGATTCTCTGCCAGCAATGCTCAATAGTGTTCCAGGGTTGCATCCGGTGATGCTCCAGGAGCCAGCTGGTGAAGGTAGGTGCCTTAACCCCCAGATGGTCTCTCACAGCCCCTGATGTGCTTCTCCTTCTCTGCCTCCTCTTTTTCCTTTTTCCTTCTCCTACTCTTTTTTAAAATTTTGGGCCACACCCAGCAATGTTCAATATTTATTCCTGGCTGTGCACTCAGAGATCACTCCTGTTGGGCCTCAGGGGACCATATTGAGTGCCAAGGATTGAACACAAATCACCCAAGGCAAGCACCTTACCCACTGTATTATCTCTCTAGTCCCTGGTACGGTGGTTCTTAATGATGGTTTACAAGGACAACTTTAGGAATTAGTGGCTTGGATGGAGAAAAATTCAACTTTTACAACCTCCACATAAAATATTGTATCTCCTCTCATTGCAAACGAAGCAATGAAACTGAATAGCAATATCTACCCCTGGGACTCTGACCCCAATAGAGATCAGATACTTTCACATTATAATTGCTGCAGATTTCTTGAAATATCATTTACATTCATCACTATTTAGAAATTACAGTCATTGTTAGGCCTACTACTACATCTTATTATTTAATGTCTTAATAAAATACAGTATTTGCTAGATGAAAATGTTTTAAAAATATTTTGATGATTAGTTGAGTATAACGGCTTTTCTATCACTCCATGTATGTATTTTATAAATTAATACACATTAATTGTGAGAAAAAGTCTGTGGGCTGTCAAAGTAGCCTGGAGCACAGAGAGATTAGGAACCAGCAAGCCGAAGGGAGAGACAGATGCTAATGTGGCCTAAATTTTACAAGAGGGATTAGGGCTTTGCTGCTTGTTTCAAATACAAAGTTGCCTCAATGATTGATTTAAAGTCTTGCACGAAATGTTCGTTAAGTTACTGCATATCTCAAACTCCCAATCCTTCCACCCTGCGGTTGTTTAGTGCTCCCTTGTAATAATAGCCAAATGTTCCTTGGGACAGAGATCAATGAATCACTTCTGAGATGCCCTCACATCCATATGGAATGTAAACTTCTGCATCTGGTGGAACCAATTCCTCCCCTTGGGAAGAATACCCCCTGCTCATTCGCTTATAGTCCCAGAGGGGTTGAAGACCCTGAGTCTGAATGGAGATGCATCCAGGGTGTCAGCAGAGCTGTGCAGAAGACGATTCTTGCCTGTGGGTTCAGTGTCTTTACACCTGTCTCCCCAGCCGAGCCCCAGAACAGCCACACCATCACTGTATACTCGGGAAATGCGTTCAGCTACGGTTTGCCCAGCCTAAGAAACAAAGACAATACCATGGCAGCATCTATGTCTATCCTGAATAACCATGGACATCTGTCAATCGCCAGTCCTCCCACACACAGCTTATTCATCCCTGACTTCAGTAGAAGCTTCCCAAGGCCTGAGAACGGGATTCAAGCATCTCCAGGCCCAGACCTCAGCTGGGCCCAGTGTGTTCTCCATCAATGCTTGCTGGGCACTGCTTTTCTTCCTATATGGTTTCCTCTGAGTTGCATCTGTATTTTTCCTAATGAGTTCTGCAGTTGGAATAGCAAGGGGGTTCCCTTCTGTGATCCTGTCCCCCGTCCCGGTTTAAAAGGCTGGTTCAAGGATGACAAGACAAAGCATTTCTTGCACCCACCCTGGGATTGGCTGATCCTGGGGTGTGGGAGGGTCCACCCAGGACAAGAGGGATCCAGCCCTGAGGGATGGAGCATCAGAGACTTCTGAACTGCAAGCCTGAAGCACTGAAGCACACAAGTAAGACAAAGAATCTGGAGGGTGAGTCAGACACACATCTCCAACTGCTAGCAAAAGGCAGGTGCAGAGAAGCAGAAAACACCAATCATAGAAGAGAGGGATGAAAGCCCCCAGCAGCTTCTACAGACAAATCCAGGGAGGGAAATAGCTGCAAAGAAAACCCCAAGACTGCAAGCCCCTCCACACAACACCCACTTGCTCGCCCCCACAGCCCCCCAACCCCACCCACACAGAGGAGAAGAACTCTTTGTCAGGGATGGAGGTTACCCCAGAGGTCTTTGTGGTAAAACAAGGCAATGAGGTGGGGGTGGGGTGTGCGCTGCAGGGCTGCTACTCCTGGCTCTGTGCTAGGGCCCAGCACACGCAAGGCCGGGGCTTCTCCCGCACCATCACTCTTCCGCCCACCCCCAGTGCCCCCCGAGTCGGAAAGGTGTGGAGTCCACCTGCTCACCTGTGGGCTGGATCACCACCGTGGCCACTTCCACAGCTTTCTCTTGAATTTCTTGCCAGGAGCCCTGCTCGCCGATCCACTCGCTGACCACGCAACGGTAGGTGCCCTGGTCGGCAGCCAGGACCCGAGCCATGGAGAGGCGGTAGCCGTCGGCGCCCTCGGTGTCCAGGCGCACGTCCCCGGCGCGGTAGCGCTGCTCGTAGCCGGGGCCCGGGAGGAACCTGCCCTCGTGCGTCAGCGCCAGCACTGCGCGCCGTGCCCCACTGCGCGCCAGCTCCCAACGCAGCGCCACATGCGTGTGCAGCGGCGACGCGGTAGACGCAGCGCAGCGCAGCGCCATGGGCTCACCCTCCCGCAGGCGCAGACCGGGCGTGGGCCGCAGGACCGGGCTCAGGCGCAGGGCATCTGCCAGCACTGCGGGGAGAGGGCACAGCTCGCCACCTACACCCGCTTGAGCACCCCACCCCGACACCCACCACCCTTCACACCTGCCCCTCTGCCCTCCATCACATCCCACCGGTTAGCACCCCCACCTCCAAACACCCCCACCCCAGACCCTCTCCCAAGGGAGGCTGTGATCTTGAGCAATTTTCTACCCCTTTCTCAGTTTGTATATTGTCCATGTCCACAACTGCACACTTTCTCATGCAACTTGCCTATGATCCCAACTGAATCCCAACTGGAGCCTTGGAGGACAGGAACCTACAACTGCTAGTACAGGGTAGTGGACATTCTCTTTGGGGAGCGGCGCCAGGGATCAGACCTCACAGTGTTAGCACTCAAAGCAAGCATCCAGCCCTGTGAGCAGCTGCCTCCCCATTCAAGCTTCGGTTACATTTCTGCTTGGTTTTTATTTTATTATTATTATTTTTGTTTGCTGGCCAAATTCAGCTGTGACTAGGGCTACTTATGGACTGGTGCTTGGAGTCCATATACACTCCTAGACACAAAACATGTGTCCATCCCTTTGAGCTTTCTCTCTCGCCCACTTTTCTAGAGATCTTAAAAGAACTGATACAATATACTTTTTCTGACCATAACTATGGCAAATCAACAGTAACTGAATGCATGTGTTATTTATTTTTTGCCATGTGAGATTAAACCCAGAGCCTCATACATATAAGGCATGGTGGTAGGGCTTGCTTCTGTTACATTTTATTTATTTTTGGTTTGGGGACCATACCCAGCTGTGCTCAGGGCTCACTCCTGGCTCTGTACTCAGGGATCACTCCTGGCAGGGACTAAGGTATTGGGAATCAAACTTGGGTCCTTCATGTGCAAGGCAAGTGCTCTACCTGCTATAGTCTCTTTCTGGCTCCTATTAATGCAGAAGTAATCGCTTTATCTCTGATGGCTCAGTTTCCTTATCTCTAAGGCAGAGTGACATCTGGACCAATCTCAGTTAGTTCCCAAAGAGTTTAGTGAGTTCTTGAGGGAAAGTGCCCAGAGCAGTGCCTGGCTCTTGACAATCATCAGAATGACCAGTAGTTGCTAGGGCTGGAGTGATAGTACAGCAGCTGGGGCACTGGTCTTGTGTATAACCAACTCAGGCTTGATCCCCAGCATCCCCCATATGGTTCCCTGAGCTGGTCAGAAGTGATTCCTGAGTGCAGAGCCAGGAATGAAACCCCGCCCCCCCAACCCCCTGCCCACCACATTACGGGGTGTGGCTGAACACATACAAACAAACACACACACCTCAAAAAACAAAAAGCTATTACTGAGAAACTGGACTGCACCCAGGGATATAGCAAGGAAGCTGAGGGACCTAGGAGTACAGCAGCTATGAGGCACAGAGAGTAAAAGCAAAACAGGAGCAGCTGGTGGCCCCTGGCCTGGGAACTGGCTAAGAATGACCAGGGTGAGCATAGATCCTGCAAATCAACCAGGCATATGCATCTGATGCCTTGGCTATGGCTTGTTAGAGCCACTAGGGAAGAGTCTTAGAAAAAGGGGCAGAGATCACAGACATGCTGGTGTGAACCATTCAGGAGAGGCAGTAAGCACAGTGGTGCAAAGGGCAGCCACCAGCCACCAGGCCTGTCTCTTCTTTCCCCACTGCTCATCACGCGTGGAGATCCATTGCTCCAGTCTCTGAGAAGGGACTATTCTAGATTTTAGTATCTGAAAAAAATTATGTGTGTGGGATGGGGTATGGGGGGACGGGGTTTCATTCCTGGCTCTGCACTCAGGAATCACTTCTGACCAGCTCAGGGAACCATGAAAAAAACTGCCATGTCATGAAAAAAACTGACAACAGCAAAAGGTTTCTCAATGACCAAAAAAACATATGTGCTCAAAATCAAACACCTAGAAAGCATCCATGGTGTGCGCATCTGTGCTGCATTTCTTAGGTCATAAGGGGTTGGAAGTGAAACCATTTAATAGGCACTAGATCACAGAAAAAAGTGCTACGCTTTACAAGGACATATGGCACAGACCCACCTCTAAAATCAAATGAATAGGAAGATCAGAACAATGATGGAAAAAAACCCTTGCAGGTCCCTAGGATGTGTCAAAGGGAATGAGAGATGGGAGGGGTTGGGGGCATAGGCAGGAAACAAGGTCAGAAGGGGGTAACACTGGAGAAGGTTGAGAGGTGCTGCTCCAGTGTACACGAAGTTCGCACAACCTTGAAGGCAGTCTGTGTTACAGGGGAGGAAACTGAGACATGTGGCATGTCCACCACCAGGTGGCAGAGCTAATGGCTGGACTGGTGAACAGGCAGAGATCAGCTCTCTCTGACTCCAACTGTCCATAGACAGTGGAGTGAGGAGTGAGAGCAGATAGTACTCAACAGAGGGCAGAGAGCTAGCACAGCAGGAAAGGTGTGCCTTGCATTCAGCCGATCACAGTTCAATCCCTGGCACCACCTATGGTTACCCCTCTAGGAAAGATCTGAGCACAGAGCCAGAGCAAGCGCCCTGAACATCTCTCAGCGTAGCAAAAATTAAAAAGACTTTCAACAGAGTCACCGAGCTGAGTGGGAAGGGACAGCCAAGTGAGGGCAGACTCACCTTGCACCTGCACCGTGTCCTCATAGTTTCCCTGCATGGTGGCATCTGTGCTGGGAGTGGAGCACTTGTAGGAGCCCTGGTCTGCGGGTTGCACGTTCTGTATGCGCAGCTCCACGGCATCGTTGGCAGTTCTCCGCAGGACGATCTCCCCCCGCTGCAGCCGCTCGCGGTACTGCTGTGCTGGGAAGCCCACCTCCCAGGTGCTGGCCAGCTCCACGTAGCTGCTACCCAATGGGGAGAAACTCCAGTCGAAGTTCTGCTCACTGGGGCCATCGTAGTCGCTGACGTTGCAGGGGATGACCAGCTCAGTGCCCACCACCCGCACCAGGCTGCCCCTGGGCACTCTCACCACGCGCCCCTGACAAAGAGCTGCAACGACAAGCAGTGAAAAGTGGGTCACTTATCCTGGGAGGGCTTTTCTGTGTCAAGGCTGCAAACTGTACACTCCAGGGGCTGTCAGTGAACCACGGCCTGGTGCTCACCTCTGAAATGCAGGAATCCCTCAATCGCTTCCTGGGGATTCACGAGGAAGCCAGAGTGTTGCACCAGAAGTTTGCTTTATAAACACACAGACAGAGACTTGGCAGGGAAAAACAAGGAGGTTTATTTACACTGACTGGCCGATCTCAGAGCTAGAGCTAGGCAAAGCTATGAAACTAATGGCCCGGGTCCAGGGGTTCCAAGAGAACTAAAATAGAGCATCTGAGGGACGTGTGACTTCTTATCAAGTGTGAGACAGTACAGAAACGAAGCTGGGATTACATCATGGAATCAAGTATAGCAATGATGCCAGGGTGACAGCATAAGAAAAGGAGTTACAGTCATGACGTGCTAAGTAAAGGCATTTCTCTAAGGGGAGTTGACAATGGTGTTTACAGCAGAAAAAGGGGCTTCCTGAAACTGGGGTCTTGTGGTCACATGGTTAACAGCATGCACGAGTAAGTTATGAATCACACAATACAGGACAGAGGTCTCTGTGGGCTGGGCAGAGGCTGTATGAGCAGGAGGCCCAGAGTCCCCCAGGCATTGCCAGATCTATACCCAAAATCCCAAGTAGAAAACTAATAAAGAATAAAAGAATAAATAGAAGCTCATTAAGCTCAGAAAGGTAGCTGAAAGAGCAAGCCCCAGGTGAGAACCCAGAACCACACAGTCCTCAGCCCCTGTACCTCCGAGTGTGGTCCTGGAGGGCCCTGCAGGAGCCACAGGGGGAGTCCAAGCACTGACTCTGGCTGGAAGTAGCCTCTGGGTTCCTCAAGCAACTGCTTAGGAGGGCCCTCACTTTCCACACCAGAAAGGTGGACTCCCCACAAACCCAAACAGCTTCTTCCTTCCTCTGTCACTACTTAGCATACCCACTATCACTCAAAGTGACAAAGGAATATTTTAGGTTTTGTGTGAAAGGAAAAGACACAGCTAATCAAGTATTTACATTCCTGCCCACCCTATTTCAACCCTTGTCCCTGGAGACCATCCCAGGGCCAGCCTCCCAACACTGGACTCAGTGACAGATGCTGATTTTTAAATCCTCTAGAGGCCTGTTGATAAAATAATTTAACTCCAGTTATCTGGCATGGACTATAAACTAATTTTAAAATATGTTGACTCTACCAAGTATTAATTTTCTATTTTCTGGTTCATTTCCTTCTCTCTACTCTTCACTCTGATCTAAATTCAGAATGAGGATAAGGAAGCCTGAAGGGAAGAGTGGGCTCTGGTGGTTGCTGGACACTGCCAGGAATAAGCCCAGGCCAGGAGACTGTCATTGTCTACCCCGAGAGTACGTGCTTTCTGGCAGCACCAGGTGTATCCCACCCTATGTGACATCTTTGCTGCAATGAGCTTCCCAATTTTGTAGTGCACTGGACCCAGTAAACTTGTCCAACCCTTTCTGAGACTCTATGCATTGCAATCAATTGCTACGTCTGCAATCAAGGCCAATTTTTGTCTTGTTTGGGTCCCACGTTCAGCTGTGCTCAGGGATCACTCACTCCTGGCAGGTCTCAGGAGAGAGATGCCTGCAGGACCAGCGCTTTACTAGCTCTGTGGCCCAATATTTCACTTAAACCTGAGAGATGCACTTTTAGTTTCCTCAGCTACAGAACAGGATAAGAAGCATACTAGGAGTGTATGGAATAGCCAGCCACGCAACAGGGCAAGTCAGCCATGCAATACAGCACAGTAAAGTGTGAGCTTCTCTTATTTTCAATTTTGTGTTGTTTTTTACAGGGCCAGTTCCAGCACTCCTGAGCCCAATAGCGTGGACCTCATGGCTCTATGCTCAGGCTGGCACTGCAGTGGTCACCAAGACCATCATATTCAACAAAGCTCAGGGTCCTGTGTCATGCCATACATCAAACTCAGGGCCTGCCAGGCATGTGCTCTACCACTTGGAGCCCTATCTCTTTTGAATTCTTTGTTGGAGACTGAAGAGTGGCCCCCACTTCCCCACCTTCAGAATTTGTCTGCTGAAGTCCTAGCCTCAGAATACAACCTTGTTTGGGAATAGGATCACTGCTGATGTCACCCATGAAACTGTACTGAGGACACAGGCATGTCAAAAGGCCTCTAATTCAATCACTGGCGTCCTTCAATAAGGGAGATTCACTGGGGGTGGGGCGTGAGGGGTGGGAGAGAGCTCCTGAGAGGCATCTCTGTGGACAGGATCAGCTCCAGTGCTGGTCAACCTTGCCTTTTAAATACACACACTGTGTATCACATCACTTTCCCAATGTCTTCCCTTAAAGGTCGGAGTCTACAGGTAAGCACTGCCTTGCATGTGACTGACCTGGGTTCCATCCCCAGCATCTCAAAGGGTTCCCCAAACCTCCCAGGAATGATCCTTTAATACAGAGCCAGGAATAAGTCCCAAACAAAATCAAAACGTCTTCCTTGGCTCTCCATGGCCTGTGGTGAAATTTAATTCACCTGCCAGACTCTCACATGGCCCTTACTTGGCACTCTAACCCGTCCCCTGGATGACTGCAATGCCTCCAAGGTGGCTTCTGGCTTTAGCCCTTGGCTCTCCACACAATACAAAGCTTGTATGTGTGAGTATGCGCTGGACAAGGAACCCGGGGCCTCACCTACAGGAGCCAAGTGCTCAACCTGCGAGCCAGCACACGGAACAGGGCCTGGAGCCCAATGGTTGTTCACTGGTCACTGGCCGAATGACTGAAATACACAAGTCTAATCCATTACTCACAGTCTAATCCAAAGCAGCCACCCGGCTTCATCTTCTTTCATTCTCCCGAATGTACTCTATACTCTGCTAGCCAATGACCTTGGGTGCCCTAGGAGATGCCATACCTCTACTCTGTGCCTCCTCCCCATGGCAACCTCCTCCATCTTCTTCCCTGAACGACTCCCCAGCACCTCCTCCATGAAGCCTTCCCCCATTTCCCTGGCCTCCCTCAGGCATTCTTGTCTCCGTGCTCCAGTTCAAACTACAGAAGTGCCTTCCTCGCCGCCTAGGTGATAGGGCTGCAGGGAAAAGTAAAGCAGATATGAAAAGATGCTGGAAAGATCAAATTCTCATCCAGAAAGATATGAACCCAAACACTGTGTCTTGCATGCAGAACTGCGATGCTCCTGGTCTTGGCAAAACAAGATTTAAGATCTTGATTACAGGATTTCATCTTGCTACTTGCAATCTGGTTTTTAGTACAGATTTCCTTTGATGTTGTTAAATCACAATATTATTAAAAAATAAATACTTTGTCAAAGTCAGAGCATATGGCTCTTTCCAAAGAAAACAGAATTCTACACAGCCACGCACTGCAAATTTTGTCAAAACCTCTTATAATGGTTGAGAACTGAAAGAAAAAAGAGAAAAAACTTTGTTTTCCATATTCAAACAATATTTCAAGTTGAGTCTCAAACACTTTGACATCTGATATAGTATTGCCTTTTTTGTATTGGGCGGGGACTTTGTAATTTATTTATTTGTTTATGTATGGAGATATTTTTTTTAGGGGGGTGGGAGAAGCAGGCATTACACACAGTGGTGCTCAGAGCTTACTCCTGGCTATGCTCTCAGGAATCACTCCTGGCAAGAACAGATGCAGTGCCTGGGGATTGGACACAGGTTGGCAAAAGCAAGGCAAGTGCCCTACCTGCTGGACTATCTTTGGCCCCTGAATATGTCTTTCTAGTGTACGCCTTGCATGCGTAATGTCCTGGTTTTGATCCCAATGCCAACATAAATAAATAAACAAAAGGTCTCTGCTAAGTAACAGTTTAATGTAATGATTTCCAAGGGTCTGCATAAGAAATCTTCATAGAAAAGCCTTTTCTATGTTTTCTGTTTGTTTTTGAGGAGACAGCTAAAGTGGTAGAGCTCTGCCTAGCAAGCAACAGGCCCTGTTGTGATCCATGACACCAGAAGCCTGGGTGTGGGCTACATCCCCATGGCTGGGCAGCCCTACTCTGCGAAGCTGAACTCCACACCTGTCAGGGTCCCACAGCAGGGCTGAGCCCTGCTGGCCACAGCCCCAGGACACCCAGGACTATGCTGGGGTAACCCTATGTGAACATAAGAAGTCCCTCTGAGGACACAGCAGTTTGTTCACTGATATAATACTGCGTATGATGAAATCCCCTTAAAATTTAGTATCCTGGGACCAGAGCGATAGTATAGTGGGGAGGGCATTTGCTTTGCATGTGGCCAATCCAGGTTCAATCCCCAACACCACATATGGTCCTCTGAGTGCCGCCAGGAGTAATCCCTAAGCACAGAGTCAGGAGTAAGCACTGAGCACCACTGGTTGTGGCTCCCAAACATACAAAATAAATAAAATAAAAAATCAATATTAGGAGGGGCTGTAGATAAGACACTTGCCTCATGTAGGACAGACCCAGTTTGTTCCCTGGCACTAAATATGGTCCCCTGAGCAAAACCTAAGAAGTCACTCCTAAGAATAGACCAAGGAATAGCCCCTGAGCACTGTCAGGTGTGACCCAAAATAATAACAATAAAATAAATAAAAATTTAGTATCACAAAAGGGGAAAAAAGAACCTGGTGATGGATCACTGTATTATTTTCTCCTAGAACCAAAACTTACAGTGATGCTTCCAGACCCTGTGCAGAGCTGAGCAATCAGGGCACCGGAGAGGGGTGAGTGAGCCCAGCACCCACCCAGAGCCCTGGCAGTCCAAAACCTCCACACTCCACAATCGCCACCAGGCTCAGAGCTGACTACACTGAATTACACTGCTCGGGATGAGCCTTATCCAGAAACTAATCTGTAGAAATCCTCAGGTATGCAGGTTTTGTGACTGAAATCTCCAGGCTTTTATGGATTCGGGGGTAGGCTTCCTCCTGCTACCTCTCTGTACTTCCGGAAGCCGCGGCAGTCATGCCCATAAACCATCTCCAGCATCAAGTAAGCTCATTCACAGGCCATGATCAGAGACTCATAAATAAATCTCAAAAGAGACCAACAAGTTGCAGAGATGCTTCTGGACCCTGCATTAGGCTGAGTCATCTGGAGCAGAGGGGTGAGTGGCCCAGCACCCGCCCAAACAGAGCCCTAGCAACCAAACACCTCCACACCCCATAACCACTGCCATGCTCCAGGGCCAGACACCATGTTCGGGATGAGCCTCATCCAGAAATTAATCTGTTGAAAAATTCAGGTATGCAGGTTTTGTGATGGAAATCTCCTGGCTTTCACGGAGTCAGAGGTGGGCTACCATTCCCCCCTACATGCTTCGATTTCCTTGTACTTCTGGAAGCAGTGACAGTCATGCACACACCCCAAAGTCACGATCCAGTAAAAATTTAACTCCAGCTTTATCACCCTGTTAATAATGTTGGATTTCTTTGTGTGTGTGGCTATAAATCGTGTGATATCTCAAACTCTACATCACTGATAAACCAGGAGTAGCACACCACATTGGATGAGATGTAAAGCAGAGGGAAACTAATCTTGATTAACAAAATATAAACACACAAAGCTTAACCTATAGCGACATGTTAGTAATCTCTTATACTTAATGGCTTAATGGCTCCATGGTAAGATACAATTTTCAGTAACTTTCTTCTAAGGAAATATTTTAGCAAATTATTTATAACCAGCAATATAAAATAAATTCACTGTCATCCCGTTGCTCGTCTATTTGTTCAAGCAGGAACCAGTAACATCTCTCATTGAGAGACTTATTGTTATTGTCTTTGGCATATCCAATATGCATGGGTAGCTTGCCAGGTTTTGCCATGCGGGTGTGATACTCTTGGTAGCTTGCCAGGCTCTCCGAGAGGGGCGGAGGAATCAAACACATGTCGGCTGCTTGAAAGGCCAACGCCCACCGCTGTGCTATCGCTCCAGCCCATAAAATAAATTATAGGCAGAATCTCCTGCCCCCATGTCAGGCTGTCTTCACCAGGGCACCTTGGAGGGGGCAGGTTGAGTTTCCCTCCCCGCCCTAAGAAGAACCCCGGCAGCCAAAACCTCCAGAACACAGCCACAGCCATGTTCAAGGCCACTCTCCACATGCTCGGAAGAGCCTCAACCATGAAGGAACTGGCAGAGGAACCAGATATGCGGAACCCATGGCTGAGATCTCCAAGCCAGCCCAGATCGGGACTGGGCCTCCTCCACCAGATCCCCAGTTTTCCAGTAGCTTGGCAGTCACATCCACAAACTGCCCCCAGCGCCATGTAATCTCATCAATAGCCAAGATCCAGAGACTATAAAATAAAGCTTCCGAAAGAGATCTATGCGGTATTTCCTGGGGCATGTGGCTGCAAATGACCTCCTATACTCTAGCCCACTGATGGACCTAAAGTAGCACACATGTGTTTGGTTTTAACATACTTGCTTGTATTCTCTTATATATGGGCTTAAATGGCCCCAGAATGAAATACAACAACCTTTACACACTTCCCTCTTATTGCTGGCTGGGTGGGTGTTTGAATACTATCAGTAATGAATTACTGTAAACTACTTTATGAAAATAAAATGTATAAAAATATAATGTACAAAAATAATAATAAAATAAAGGTCAGAGGCCAGAAGGGGGAAAACAAATAAATTAATTATGGAGGGACTACTGTAGGGCAGACTTGAGGGGTAATTAGAAAAATTGGAAATAATGGTGGTGGGAAGGTGCAAAGATGCAGTGGTGGTGGTATTAGTGTTGGAACATTGAAATTATCATGAACAACTTTATATAAAAAAATAAAACATGCAAATTAAAAAAATAGAAATAAGAACTTGATCAAATTGGTATCTTGTACCACTCATGCCAATTACCATAGATAACCCAGTGTGTCTAATACTCAAGATAAAATAACAAAATGCTGATACTGCACTCGTGCAGCAATTTTAGGGCTTCTATGCCCAACCATCAGCTATTCTAATAACCGAGTAGCCTAGAACCACACTATAATGCCCTGGTTGGACTAAACTCATCCACTCTGAGTCTCAAAGCCCTTTACAGCCTTTCAACTTCCCCTTAAAAAATTATAAATTGCCCAAGAGTAAAAACAAAATAATTAGTACAATTGTTTCTGCTTACATCATCTCTTTTCTCCATTTCCAACTTCCAAGTCTCATGTTCCCCAACATATATAAAGTTCATGTGTGTGTTTAAACCAAGGAAATCCAAGACAAAATAGGACAGTCGGGGCTGGAGCGATAGCACATCGGGTAGGGCGTTTGCCTTGCACGCGGCCGACCCGGGTTCAATCCCCGGCATCCCATATGGTCCCCCAAGCACTGCCAGGAGTAATTCCTGAGTGCAAAGCCAGGAGTGACCCCTGAGCATCGCTGGGTGTGACCCAAAAAAGCAAAAAACAAATAGGATAGTCATATGGAAACCATTAACAACTGTTATTTCTAATTATCAGTATCTGCTCATAACCCAGGGTCACACACATTAGGGTACAGAATGCTCAGCAGGGTCAATACTGCTGGCTGCCAACACCCCGACACTCCACCTTGCTGTCTGCAGCCTCAGCTAAAGTCCTCTGTAGGGGCTGCACCCAATTCCACACAGTGCTTGCCTGGAGCGACCCTCTTTCACTGTGGGTTCACATATGTGTGTGCTCCTGGACTCACAGCTCCGGCCATAGCACTCGGGATTTTCATTAGAGGCTTCACACTTGCTAGGGAGCATTTGCCTCTAGGCTATTGCTCCTCAGCCCCTTCCTTTTGTTTTGTTTTGGGGACACACCTGGCAATGCTCAGGGTTTACTCTAGCTCTATGCTCAGGGAACACTCCTGATGGGACTCAGGGGATCATGTGGGATATCAGGGATGGAACTTGGGTGGGTGACATGCAAGCCAAGGCCAACCCACTGTACTATCTCTCCACTCCCAATAATTACCTTCATCTATCCTTCCTCTGCCTTTCCTGTTGCCCCTGCACTTTTGCTGTTTCATTCATATTTTGAGGATTTTGTTGCTGTACGTGCTTCTCCTTGTAAGCTGCTTCAAATATTTTGGGATTTCAAGGGAAGTAGAAGATAAGTCGAGTATAGATTCCAAAACACCAATAACTGAGATTTCCATTTCATTGCTGCCTGCACAATGAAGGCATCTGCATCAGCTCAATTCCCTCCCCCCACCAGAGCCACTATAAAAGATCGTTAAACTACAAGAATACAAAAAAGAATTTGGATGTGATGGTGAACAATCAAGGTATTCAAGTCAAGGGCCCAAGATGACAAGAAACAGACTGAGGAGTCCTGGCAAGTGCCTGCTATTTTCACTCTCTTGAAAAAAAGAAAAACAAAAACAAAAAACCATTTGCCAATTTTTTTGAGGACTGAGATCAGTGATGAAGTAGAAGTCAACAGCTCAGCACTTTCAGTGCCTCAAGAGGCAGAGAAGGTCCCAAAGTCCAAACTGCCAACTAGTGTGAAGAAGCAAGATGGAGGAGGTGAGGCAGTGAGTGGCAAAGAAGCATTAGAAGGTTCTGTGGGTTCCTCAGTATAATAGGCACGAACACTGCTGGGTGGGGAGAACAGGAAAGGCTAGTGAGGCTGAAAGCAAACACCATGAGTGAAAGGTTAAGTAAAGTTCTCTGCCATCTCACAGTGCCTGGGAAACAAAAATGTAACTCTGAGATCACAAAGGAAGGTGGATTATTACAAACACCCAGACTCGCTGCTACAACTCTGGAGGGAGCAAAGGATGAAATACTAGCCAGCTCTCACTACTAATGAGACCCAATCCAAAACAGCTCCATTCCTTATTGGATCAAGATGTGTGTGGAAGGAAAAAAAACAAAAACAAAACCATGAGTGACCATGAAGAAGGTAACAGTATAGAGGTTCCACAAATTTCAATAACAACTTACGAAGCTGGAGCAATAATTCAGTGGGTAGGGCATTTGTCTTGCATGCAGCTGACCCTGGTTAGATTCCCAGCATCCCATATGGTACCCTGAGTACTACAGGAGTAATTCCTGAGTGCAGAGCCAGGAGTAACCCCTGAGCACCGCCAGGTGTGACCCCAAAAGCAAAAGAAATTAAATAATAATAATAATAATAATAATAATAATACTAACTTACCAGATATGTTGTAGGCCATGGAACCAAATGACTGAAGACAAAGGGAAAAAACACAACAGAGGTCTACAGGGGACCAGATAGGTGTTGTCAGACACAGCCTTTAAAGTAACGATTAGGCAGTCTCGGGCCAGGGTCAGTGCCGGCTCGAGCTCTGTCGAGATTCGACCCAGGTGGCCATGCCTTTGCACAGCCGCTTTGCTGCTGAACAACCAGGATCCAGAGCCTGCTATATGACTTGGGGTCCCAGCGAGTGCTTGCAGCCATGTCTCCAGACTGTGAACTAAGCGTTTGCCCCACGCTGGCTAACGGGGGAAATATCCTTCTTCCTTGGTTTTTCTTCCCTCCAGGAGGAAGCGGCATGGTGTCCGCCATTTTATGGAACTTTTAAACAGGTATGAACTTGGTGGAGTGGGAAAAAAAAAGTAACAATTATTTTACCACAGAAACAGATACAGGGACCTGGGGTATGCAAAGCATGTGCTTTGTATGTGTGAGACCCTAGGGTTGGATTCCCCACCACTGGGGGAAAAAGAAAATAGACAATAGAATTCACCTCTTTTTATTGGAGGTTGGAGGGGGAAGTCCTAAGCAGTGCTCAGAGCACTTGAAGGCCTCTCCAGGAAGTTCTTGGCTAAACAGCCCACAGTTCAATGCAAGGTTCCTCTGGACTACACAGGTCACCCAGCAGTGCTTGGCAGCCTCCTGGCGATGCTCAAAGTAGACAAGCAAAGTCAAGGATCAAACCTGGGTTGGCCACATCAAAGAATGTGCCTTAACCCCTGTACTATCTCCCTGACCCCAAGGTTTCACTGAAATTTACTAAAATAATCAAACTGAAGGTCTAGAACTAAAAAAAAAAAAAAGTGAAACTAAGAGCTCAATGAAAATGGATTTGGTGGTAGATTAGAGGTAACTGAAGTCAGTATAAATTATCCAAACTGAAGCCCCAGAGGATGAGAAGCCCAGAAGAGAAGCTATGAAACATCTAAGGAAGAGCTGCTGAATGTGAGAAAGTTTCAAGAACGGGAAGACTGAGGTACAATTAGGTAGAATTAATGTTTAAACTGACAAATGACACAATGACATAGAATTGAGGATATGTATCATATTCAGAGACTTGCACAGTCATACATGATCATAAATTTATCACAGTAAATAAACTGCTAGAGGACGGAACCAGCCATGTAACAGAGGTTGGCTTTTCTCACGGCTGCACTCAGAAGACAATCAAATGCTATGTTCAAAGTGATAAAAGAAAATAACGACCAATCTAGAATCCAATGCTGAAAAAAAGATGTTTAACAAAAAACACAAACGGGCACTAGGGGATGAAGCACGTGCTCTGTACATGGGAGGCCCTGGGTTCAATCCTGGGCATCTTAGCCCTGGTGGCCTTCAAACACCACAGGGGGTGATCTAAGGACTCCCACACTGCTGGGAAAGCCACTCTCACAATTTAACAAAAATAATATTTTAAACTAACTCTCAGTGAGTGAAAGAATAAAAGAGAGAATAAGAAAGAAACACTAAAGAAGTACCACTAAAGAAATACAAAAAGGAGTTCTTTGAAGGAAAATGATCACAGATGAAATCCTGGCAATAAATGGCAGGAAATATTGGTAGGGAATTAGAAAGAGCAGCAGAAAGTACGGGCAAATGTACTAAATATGGGCCAAATAATGCATTATTAATAATGTCTTCAGGAATTTAAAATAGATACACAATTAAAATATATGACATTAACAGTACAAAAGGAGAAGGGAAGCATGGAAATAAATAGAGCTCCAATGTTCTAAAGTCTTGCCATATCCCGAAGGCACTATCAGTCAAAAATACACATTTGAAAGTCAGAGAGATAGTATAGCAGATAGGTTTACGAGGATTTACTCTGGCTCAGAGATCATCCTATCAGGGCTCGGGAAACCTTCCACATGTGGTACTGGGGATCAAACCAGGTCAGCTACACGCAAGTACCAGCTGTACTATTTGTCCAGCACTGAAAAATCCCAATTAAATAAAAATCTGTAATTGTAGCTAAAGTCATGTAAGCATCTCTTAGGTATTTATGTTGTGATGTGTTCACATTGATCAATCATCATAAAATATCTCTTCAGCAAGATTGTACTGAATAAGAAAAGCAATGAAAATACAGTGTGTCTCTTTGAGTGCATGAACCTAGGGTGGTGTTACTTGTGGTTACTGCTAACCCATCAGAGCTATCAGGATGCTGAGCACACAGAGGCAGAGAATTAAGTAATTGTTCTGAAGATGTGGCGACCGGGGACTCCAGCCCAATCTTATCAGGTCTGTATACAGCACTGCCCAGTCAAAGAGAGGCTGGAGGGGTTTTGCCGTCAACTATGCCTTGATATTACTGCCTTAATATTACCTCTGAATCACAAGAAGAAAAAGCTTCAAATATGCTACAAAACATTTTGAAATCTCTATGGGCAACATAAACCAGATACGCAGCAAAGTAACACAAATGAGTTACAATGAGAAGAAGCGCACTATACTCTCAGTTTAAATAGATGGCTGAGAAAAACAGAGAAATGGCATTGTTAAAAATAACTACCAGTTTCTTACAAAAAATTTTTTTCTGGCAAATTCCCTTCATTAATTTAAGTCATATCAACCCTAAAATTTTATACATTTGTATTCCAAAGAGGGCAAGAGAACTTGACTGAAAATTTCCATAGGAATGACTCTGAGAAACCAACTTCTCACTTTCCAGCAGCATGAGTAACTAATAACCAAGAGGCCACTAGGCCACTGTTCCCAAATTACCCTTTCCCTACCTTTGAGGCACACAAGCCTACAAGCCTGTGAAAAACAAAGCCGGGGGTGACGGGGGGGGGGGGGGGGGGGGGCGGCGGGGGGGGGGGGGGAGAGGGAGTGATCCCCAGAGACTCTCCCTGTTGGTCGCCCCCCACCCCCCGGGTGTTCAGGAGAGTGGGTCCCAGGCCACTCGCCCAGCCCGAGTTACAAGTTACAAAATCCCAAGTTACAAAAGCATAGTATTGTCTTCTTGTGTCTATACAAAAAGGACATTGCTTTAAAGTAAATTATTCAAAAGACCGGAGAGGAGAAAGGCAATATTAATTTATAATATAAATTCAGTGTCCTAGAAAGGTCTGACCTTACAAATTAACAGAGTCAGATTAGGGGGAAAAGCTGATTAACTGTTTTGGGGAAGAGAGCATAGAGAAGTGATTACAGCTAAACAAAGGGATGGGAGTGACTCGGGAACACCTTGATGGGTGTGACTGGGATAAGCCTAAACTCCTTGTGTCAAGGGGGGGAAGGACACAGCAATGTCATCCTGAATGAGGGAGGCAGAAAAAGCTGGGACATTTTCAAGGCAAACTTCCTGCAATGTTTATTTCAGTAAGTGCTTACTGGTCCCTCAATAGCCCATTGGCAACCCCAATGAGTGCTATTGGAATCACTGAGACAGACAAACTAATGAAGACTAAACTGTTTGTATTTACCCTCTTTGACCCACCTCATAATATCCAAGAGAAATCAATTTTACTTCTTGGGTTATAATCAACATTCTTCTAAATCAAGACTTGCAGAGCACAGCAAGTGCAAAAAATGTTTGCAATTGTTCCTATTATTGCTCGAATCTTATCTCACTGGGCTCCGTAGAAGCAAACTACCTGGCTCTACAAGCAGAACCATTTGTGAGATAAGAATTGGCAGTTATTGATTCCAGCAGCACAGGAAGAGCTAAAATATTGAAACAAAAGGCGCTGGGAATTTGCGGTAGTCTTGTAAAAGGGCACCTAAGTCCTCTAACTGAGTACTTAGACAGCCATTGGAGACCGGGGGTCAATGGTTCCTCCATGGACTTCCCATTCCCACGTGAGCTAGAATTGATGTAGGCAGGAAGATAGGGAAAGGCCCTTGGCAATGAAACAGATTATCAAAGTCTCTGGGAAGGAGAATCCTGAGACTGACCCACCCTGTGGATGCAGAAAACAGACCTGATTAAGACCTTCTCCAGACCCTGAGGAGGTTGGACCCCTCCCCATGAAGTTCCTTGAATTCTATCGACCTTAATCTGATTAAAATGTGATCCAGCCTAAAGAAGACCCAGCCTCCCTGGTAACCTCCTTAGCAACGGACTTTTACCTGGGAAGAAGCCCCCACGTGGGGGCAGGTTGAAGAAACCCTATAAAGGCCACCTTGAACAAAGGAAGTGTGCGCATATGCTGCCTGAGCCCATGTGCTGCTTGTGCCATGTGGCCGAGCACATGTGGTGCCCGAGCACATGTGTCACCCGCATCTCCCCCCTTGAGATGTGTACTCTCATACTTTCGTGTCCAGTGCTAGGATGTGTGTAGAGCTCTCTCCATCTTCGGAGGAGCCCGCGTTCTTTCTTGAGCGCATTACTCCTACTGGTTTTTCTTTTCCACTTATCCCTTCCTCCTTCCCTAAGACCCTCTAAAATAAAATCTGCTACTTCACTGCTTGTCTACTCCTGAAATTCTTTTCCGAGAGTGAGACAAGAACCCAGTAACCCTGGGTCCCGGGTGTTAGAGGTGGTTGGAGAGAAAGTGACCGTCTTTCTCCTCCCCGTTTCACGTAAGTCACCCGTGGGGCCCACCGACATCAGAATCAAACTTGTGGCTCTCAGAACCTTGTCCACAGTATCTAATGGGGTACTCCTCATGTCTGCCACTGAGCACTTTGGCAGGAGGGTTGGTGTTAGCTTCCACTGAGGCAGTCCCTAAGTGATGGAAATGAAGCAATGTACACATTTAAACAAGTTACAACCAGCAGAGAATGCATAATGAATTCACATTATGGCAGGACTTCAAAATCCCATCGAGGCACAAAGAAGGATCCTCTAGAGCAGGCCTGCTAGTCACCAAATGCAATTTTAAAAGAAAAGTTCAGGTAAGGTCTCATTAAGACATCCAATAGACAAACTATTAATCATTCAGTAAACAACAGTTGCAAAAGGAATCCCTCTGCCAGATGATAGGAGAGAGGTATATCATTAGTCTTTACATCTTTTAATTTTTTTGGGGGGAGGGGAGTGTATTCCCCGAGTTGCTGAGGGCCCAAAAGGTTTTTTGTCAAAGAGAAAGGGGAGGAGGCATTCAATGTCAGGGACCAAACCCAGGACCTCACACATCTAAGCTAAGGGCTCGGCCACTTTAGTTACAGCCCTAGCTAACAAATCCCTCTTCCAGGGATCTTGTTGCAGGCAAAGAATCATAAGGGCACCTGAAAACTACAATACAGGACCAGAGAGATAGGATAGTGGAGAGAGTGCTTGCTTTTCTCTCAGCTGACCAGTGTTCAGTCCCCAGAACCCCATATGGTCCCCTGTAGCCCTCCAGGAGTAAGCCCTGAGCAGCACCAGGTGTGGCCCCAAAACCAAACAATAAAAGCTGGAATATAAAGAAAGGCTTTAAGTAACCAAAGAGAAGCTACCAAATGCTAAAGTTTCTAAGAGGAGGATGTCCTCCCAGAGAATTAAGGGAAGGCCTCATATAGGGTTCATATTCTCTCTGGGCCTCTGGAAACACTCAGGGACCCGACTTAAGAGCAAAGACCTAGGGGGCAAGTGGGGCATGAAGGCCAGCTGTGTCACAGGAACAGATCAGGTGGACATGTGAGAGACCTCTCTGGGGCCTCTGACCAGCAGGGAACAGGTGTTAACAATCCAAGCCAGGTTGGGTGAGAGCAGCCACATTGGGATACTGGTGGTTCCATTTCCAACACCAATTGAAGCCTTGAAGACCCCAGCTCTGTCAGGACCAGCAGTAGCACAACCTAAGGCCTCAGTGCTGAAACCACCCATTCTGGTTGGTCAAATGCCACCATTATTTGGGAGGCTCCCCCTCTCCAAAAAAAAAAATACAAATAAGGGCAATGCCAGACAGAGAACAGCAGCAACTCTGAAAGCTGGAAGATCAATGGCCGCCCTGTGGGAGGAGAGAAGCAAAGGCAACCTGCAACAAAGGAAACACAGGGAAGGCAGCCTGAGGCACAGGCAAATGGAAGGAGCACCAGGCAGGGCATGGGGCTGCCCCACAGATGGCTGGGCTATAGGATCATGGCATCGTATACCTCAAGGCGGTGGCTTAAACATCTGCCTTGAGGTGACAATGTGGCATTCCATTCGGGGATAGCGAGCAGAGTCTGGAGAAGGGCACCCAGCCAGGGAAAAATTCTCTCCATTTCAGACACAAAGAAAGCTGTCTTCCATTCTGTTACTTTATATTCCACAGATGAGTGCAATCTTTCTATGTTTGTCCCTCTCCCTCTCTTTCTGACAAGAAGCTTTGCTCCACAGCTTGGAAGCCAGCTGCACATACTGGGGGAAAAGGCAGCTCAGATAAAGAAGGGAACACAGGTAAAGGGTGTTTGGAGGACCTGCTCAGGATGGCAGATGCGTGCTGAAAGTAGAATATAGACCGAACACAACGGTTACTCAATACCTCTACTGCAAACCACAACACCCAAAAGGAAAGACAGAACAAAAGGGAATGCCCTGCCACAGAGGCAGGGTGGGGTGGAGGGGATGGGGTGGCGATGGTAGGAGGGATACTGGGATCATTGGTGGTGGAGAATGGGCACTGGTGGAGGGATGGGTACTCGATCACTATAACTGAAAGGCAAGCATGAAAGTTTGTAAGTCTACAACTGTACCTCATGGTGATCCACTAATAAAAAATTTTTTTTAAAAAAAGTCAGCAAAGAAAACAGACATTGCTGATGGGCCACAGCCGGAGGTGTACAGTGGGCAAGGCATTTGACTTGTGTGCAGCTGATCCAGGTTCCAACCCTGGCACCATGTATGGTTCCCCAAGTGCCACCAGTAGTGATTCTTTTTTTTTTTTTGCTTTTTGGGTTCCACCTGACAATGCTCAGGAGTTACACATGGCTCTGCACTCCATGAACCAGGGTTGGCAGCGTTCAAGGTAAATTCCCTCCCCGCTGTACTATCACGTTGGCTCCAATAGTGATTCATGAGTACTGAGCTTGGCCAGGTGTAGCCCAGAAACCAAAGACCAAAAACAAAGCCTGAACACTGCCAACTACTCTCTGGATAAAATATGCCACACCAAGGTCCTGAGAAATTGTGCAGTGGCTTAAAATCTGCCTGCTTTGACCCTTGCAAATAGGTCAGCGTGAAGGAATCCCCCTTCTCCCAAAGGGGACAAGCCCAGTCCTGGCAGTTGTTTTTTAGTTTGGTTTGTTTTGTTTTTGTTTTCAGGTAACTCCCAGTGGTGCTTAGGGGTTACTCCTGGTTCTGAGTTCAGCAATCATTCCTGGTGGGCTCAGGGACCAGATTGGATGCCGGGGATCAAATTCATGTCTGCTGTGAGCAAAGCAAGCACCCTACCTGCTATACTGGGTACAGAACCACTGGATACTTGCCTGTATCTCAGAATAGAGGTTCAGGCAGAAATACTCAGTGAAGAATCACCAGCACATACACAGTATTTAGAACCACTGGTTACATAGGTCATAGAAAGGGGAAAAGAGCCAAAAATAACCCAAAGAAAAGGATGGGGGAAAATACAGAAAAATGGGCCTGGAAGACAGCATAAGAGCTAAGCTGTGTATCTTGCATGTAGTCACCCATATTCAATCTCTGGCACCACATGGTTCTCCAAAGCACCAGGAGACGCAGCACCAGAGGGCCCTGAGTGTAACAGGCATCTGTGGCACCACATCCTCAGACCTCTGCATTATATCTGAAGGGCCCCAATCAGAGACTCCCTGCTGAGCCTCCTGAGCATTGTACAGGATCCCCCTCACCCAAAATAAAACAGAAAAGTTTGGTTTTTATTTGAGGATCAGCCTTCACTGTGTCAGCAGAGAAGCAAGGGTCAGGGAAGGGTGGGGTTGGGGGGCGTTCAGTGCAGTGTTTCCCCAAGTGTGCTGGAAATGGGGAGGTATATTAGCCTCGGGTACAATGGAGGGGGAGGGTTGCTTTCTATTTGTTTAAATAAGATAGATTTCTAGGGGGCACTAAATCAACTGTTTCATTTAAAAAAATATGAAGTTGAATTTTGCTCTTTCAAAATTTTTTAATTGAATCACTCTGTATTACAAAGTTATTAATGATTATTTCCAGTGTACAATGTCCAAAACTTATCCCTTTTCTACTGCCCTCCACCCGTGTCCCTAGTATCCCTCCTGCCTCACAGCCTGTCTATATGACAGGCACTTCTGTTTTTCCCTTGGTTTAGATTGTGGATTGCAGAGAGTCTCTTGCCCGCATGCCTGGCTGTCTTCCCAGGGGCCTCCTCAAAGGGGATGGGCTCCAGCTTCCCTCCCCACCCTGAGTAGAGCTCCCGGCGGCCGAAGACCTCCAGAGCCTAGCCACAGCCATGCTCAAGGCCCCTCTCCACACGTTCAGGCGAGCCTCACACATGAAGGAACCGGCAGAGGAACCCAGGTGTGTGGGACCCAGGGCTGAGACCTCCAAGGCTGCACGAGTGATTTGGTAGAGCGGAAAACAGGAACATTTGTGATGTCCCGGGGAATCAGAGTGAGGACAGAGAATCTGGCCCAGCACTCATGGAAGGACTGGAAAGGAGTGAAGGCTATGGTCACCGAGGTATGTATCAACCCAGTCGACAACCCTAAAGGAGTGGTGACAAGGTGGAGGGGTGTCCTAGAGAGTGACATTTGGCAGGTACTGACTGGCTGCAGACACAGGAGGAAAGGGTAGCAAGACTAAGAGGAGACAGGGGAAGTAGGGTTGTCCAGAAATCTAAGCCTCACTCTCATGGTTAGCCTTCTTATTAGGGGGATGAGGAGAAGGTCTTTGTGTGCCTCAGTTCAAACAGGAGCACACAGAGAGAAGGGAAATTGCACCTTACCAGAATTGACAGCCTCGTGGGGGAGAGCGCAACTTTTCTTAGTTTTTTCTGCTAAAATAACCATCCCCTGTGGTACTACCTCTAAGGAATGGAGAGGGAGCTAGATGGCTTCACCAACCAGTTACTTCATCAAGCTGGCCCATAACTCACTGAAGTAACAGAGCACAAAGTCAAGGACTCAGGAGTGGACACAACCCTCCTTTACAGCATGCAGATGTTGTTCACATGATTTAATACTCTACCCTGAGAGGATTAAATATGGAAAATGAGATCCCAAGAAGTTAGGTGAAATGAACGACCAGAGGAACAGCAAAAGACACTTTCAGGCCATCCATAACAGTAACAGAAATAATTCAATAAACAGGAAATGAGGGGCTGGAGAGATAGCACAGCGGGTAGGGCATTTGCCTTGCACGCAGTCGACCCGGGTTCAATTGCCAGCATCCCATATGGTCCCCCTGAGCACCGCCAGGAGTACTGAGTGCAGAGCCAGGAGTAACCCCTGTGCACCTCCAGGTGTGACCCAAAAAGCAAAAAAAAAAAAAAAAACCAGGAAATGATCCCAACAATTCTCTGCTCAAGAACCAGAGAAAGAACAAGCTAAAGTAAGATCTATCTATGAGTATTAGTTTAGCATGTTCTAGAAAATTAACAGATGCTCCAGGCCCAAGAACTGCCTGGCACTCCTTCAATCCTCTCCATGTGCAAGTCGACCAACAGAGCCTGTCAAGTTCTGTGAACACCTGGTTTCCTGTTAGTATCCATTTTAAAGAGAATAGAGGATTCACACTATGGGTGCAGATGTGTGCAATGACCCTCCACTCCTTTCCTTAGCAATTTTGATTTTCTTCTCCTTTCAATTGTTTTCTGTCCCCACTTCCCGCTTTTCTCTTACCATGTCCACCCCTCTTCCCTCATAAGGCCTTATACCTGCCCCTGACATGAACAGTGTTGAGTATCCCATGAATCCTTGTAAGTTAGGTAGGTGTGCAAGGAATCGCAAGAAAGACTGGGTGCAATGCCTTGTACAGGTGAGACTTGGGCTCCGCCAATCTGAAGTTCCTGAAGTTTCATCCTCCATTCAGCAGCTCTTCACTCTACACCTACTGGGTGTAAAACCACATCAGCAGGCCAGTCAACAGCCAACACCTCACTGAATGCTAGAGTTGAGGAGGATGGATCCCTGTGGCACCCTGAGTCTACCCAACAGTGAACCTCTTACAGTATCTGGTTTATAAAAAGAATGAAGACAGAACCAGAAGAGAGATGAGCTCATGGAGGCTGGCAGTTTCCAATTAACAGCCAAGGTTCCTCACCTTCTTACAGGTCTCCACCCCTTCTTACTAGTCTCCACCCCTTCCTCCAGAAGAACCTACCACTTAGCCCTTCCCCCAGCCACCAAAACACACAACAAATAAATACATAAACTCTTCATCTGAGACCAGCCTGCTCCTGCAATCAAGTGCATTTCTTCTATTCACACTCTTCCCTTTTTTTTTAATATTAAAAAGTATAAACAAATTTTTAAACAGGGACAGATAGTACAGCAGGGAGGGTGCCTGCCTTGCAGGTGGCTGATCCCTGTTCTTCCCCAGCATCCCATACGGTCCCCGAGTCCAGTGAGGAGTGATCCCTTAGTATAGAGCCAGGAGTAAGCCCTGAGCACCATCAGGTATGGGAAAAAACAAATTAAAAGAATCAAACAGAAATGCCAAGACTGAAGATCTGTAAACCAACGACAAAGTGTGCCTGGATATGTGGCTCTGTCCGGGGGTCACAAAACTTGGCCTGAGCTTGGTCTTCACTCATCTGGGAGTCACGGAACTTGGCCTTGGGCTCGGTCTTCATTTGTCTATGTTTGGAAACCTGGATGCCTCGAGAGTCCCCACTGAGTTTGTCCTCCAGAGCACATCAAAGGTGAGAAGTTCCCACCTGATTGCCTCAGGGCCCCTCCAGCATGAGACTCAGGAACCATTCAAAGTGACTTCCAAACCCCCCACACTCAGCTTTCAGGCCTCTTCCTGCACACAGACTCACTGTGTGCAGGGGAGGCACACTGTTATTAGAGTGGGCTCTGATGGGTTGGCCACATGCTCACACAAACCTCTTTTCTACAGAAAACCATCTGAAATTCCCTTTTCTTCCACTAAAAATTTGCTCAGAAAAGCTCCGCAAAATCACCTGAGAGGAGTATCAGTGATGGTTTTGTGAGCCATTTCCCATGTAGAAGCCACCCAAAACAGGATTACGGCTTGACTTCTCACCTGCACTTCTCACCTGCACTTCCGGGAGGCTGCATCAATGGCCTCGACCTCACGCACACAGCTCTGAGTTGCCCATGGGTGCTGGAGAGACAGCTAACACCTCACAGGGTGACTCTGCTCACTTTCTTCCTGTCCCCCAGTCTCTCTTCCCCAAAGCTTAATACCTATGTCCCCTGTATTCTCTTACTGTTGCAGCTTCAGCCAGCTGGTGCCAAAACAGTATGGCAGCCTGCACACATGGCTCTACCCCACTCAGAGAAGCTGCTCTCACTGGGCCCTTCCCAACCAAAGTGCTCCTCCTTCTCCTCCTCCTCCTCCTCCTCCTCCTCCTTCCCAACCAAAGTGCTCCTCCTCCTCCTCCTCCTCCTCCTCCTTCCCAACCAAAGTGCTCCTCCTCCTCCTCCTCCTCCTCCTCCTCCTCCTCCTCCTCCTCCTCCTCCTCCTCCTCCTCCTCCTCCTGCCTCAGGGGGGCTGCCAATTGCCCCTGCTCCATGACGCCTTTCCATAATGAGCTCCTGGTTCAGTCTTATCCCCAAAACTGCCCATAACTTATCTAACATGCCCCAGCTGCATGACAATCATTGAGCATCACACATGTCCTGCGGCATGGGTATAACTGGCTTGGTTCTCATTTTGGACTCTGTTTCCTTGGGTCTCCACTGTTACAATGGCAGAAAAACAGCAACTCTTCCCTAAAGGCTGCCATAGTTCTCAAAATGAAGAGCACAAGGGAAAGGAAGAATGGCTTGAGCTACAGGGCGGGTAACAGCTGGGCATGATTATTTACTCACACCAGGGTTCACTTTAACCATCATGACTGGTCCCAGCACATGCTAGGTAACCCCTGCAATCTACCCTTGAAACACACTGCATGGATCTCTTGATCAAAGGTAATGGGCTATAATGAGTTCCAATAAATAAGAAAAAATTTGGATGGGCCAACCTGCAGAAGATGGATAACAGAATGGCTGTCCCAAACATGACTTGGTTTGGATTTTCTAACCAAGTGATTCTCACTGCACCATAAGCAAAGGAGAAGTATGTTGGACAGACGCCAAACCACCTAGTGTTCCTCTACTCCAGACATCATGGAGGGCCAGTGCCTTAACAAGCACTAGCCACCCTTGGTCTCCAGAGCAGCACAAGGTAGCAAGTCACTTACAACACAGTTGAGAATGCATTTCCAGGCAGTTGGCAAGACAGTACAGTGGGTAAGGCATGGGCCTTACATGGAGTCAACCAGGGTTCAATCCCTGGTATCACATGTGGTCCCTGGAGCCCTGCTAGGAGAAATCCCGGAGCACAGAGCCAGGATAAGTCCTGAGGACCACAGGGGACGTTCCCCACTCCCCCAAAAGAGAATGCATTGTCAGAAGCTTCACAGCCAACCTCACACCTCTATGCTCCCAAGACAGGCAGAGACACTGTGGGAGCAGGAGGTGCACAGCTTTGCAGCTAGGAGGGCCAGACAGCAGCCAGTGTGCAATGCAGCGTCCTGGCCACAGTATGAAGGTTTTCCAGACTGCGTGTTTTTTAGCCAGTATTGTATCCAATGGTGTTTTGCAGATTCAGAGAATGAGAACATAGTTCTGAGCCAATTCAGATCATTCAGACTTTCCTATCATGTAGGAAGGAGGAAAACCCACTGATGCACCAACATCACACCTAAGGGGCCTGTGACTCAACAAAGATTGTGTGCACACACAGATCAATAAGCTAGTCTGTGGAACAGAAATGTCTTATTTGATTTTATGATTTGGCTTTTCCTAGATGTACAGTGAGGGCAGTTAACATAGTGGGGACAGCTCTGTAATCTAGAGAACTCGGGAGGACAGATTTCCAGTTTCACAGCTGGAAATGGGCTGGAAGGAAGAAGCTATTGCTGACATGGAGATGGAACAGCAAGCAGGCCCCTGCACCGTCTAGGGTACCACTGCAGGCTGGAGAAGGTGCAGGGCAGGGGAGAGCCCAAGACCCACTGCAGACAGAAGGAGTGGCCAGATGCCAGGACCTGATCAAGCAGCCAAAGGCCCACAGCAAGGGTCAGTGCGGAGAACGTCCCAAAGCGGCAGAAGTCTAGGAGAGCTGCAGTGCCATTCCCAACCTAGAGAGGCCATGAGCGATCTGGCAATTTGTGCAGGGTCACAAAACTGAGTGGAAGACCAGGGGTCAGAAATCTCAGCCTCGTGTTTTCAGTGAGAAGGTGTTGGACCTGTTGGATCAAGCGGTTTTCATGTTTTCAAACATATTCCATCCTGACAACTACAGTCAGGCAGCACCTTGCACTGTGTTTAGGACTGATCCTAGACTCCATGAGCCAGCCCTGCTGTGTGACTCTGAGAAAGTTACTTCGTCTCAGCCCAATGGGGATGGTGGCTACATCACAGAGTTATGAGGCCTATGCGGGGCCTGGCACAAAGCAGGGCTATGGCACTGCCTCAGAAGGTAAGAAGGGGGCCCAGAGAGATGGAAGAGTGGGTAAGGCACTTGCCTTGCACACAACCAACCAAGGTTCAATCCCCAGTACCTCTGAGTGAT